>NC_064639.1:307310250-307641250 GCF_023864345.2 Schistocerca serialis cubense
TGCTTTTTTATCAACTTCAGAATCAGAACTGCCTCTCTGGCCCCTTTACCTTTCCTAAAGCCAAACTGAATGTCATGTAACAGATCCTCAACTTTCTTTGTCATTCTTCTGCCCATTATTCTTGTCAGCAGCTTGGATGTATGAAATAGTAATCTGCGCAATAGGTTTCGCACCTATCTGCCCTTGCTGTCCTCGGAATTGTGTGGATTATATTTTTTCGAAAGTCTGAAGGTATCTCGACAGTCTCAGAGTCTACACACCAACAGGATAGTTGTTTGGTTGCCATTTACCCCAATGACTTTAGATATTCCGATGGAATAGTATGCATCCCATCTCCCTTATTTGATCTCATGTCTTGCAGAGCTCTTTTAAATTTTGACTTTAATACTGGATGCCCTCTGTCTTCCTTATCTGCTCCACTTTCTTTTTTTATCACCACACAAGTTCTCCTCCTCATAGAGATCTTCAATGTACTCTTTCCAAGTATCCGCCCTTTCCTTGCGTTTAACAGTGGAATTTCCGTTGCACTCTTAATGTTACCATCCTTGATTTTAATTTCACCGAAGGTTGTCTTCACTTGTTTATGATGAGTGAGTCCTTCCGAGGATTATTCCTTTTTGCTCTTCGTATTTTTTCTTGCAGCCATTTCGTCTTGGCCTCCTCTTTCCTTCATTCGTCATTGATTTATATTGCTGTGTGCCTATGTTTCCATGAACATTTTTGTACTTCCTCCTATCGTCGATCAGATCAATTGAAGTGTTTCTTTTGTTATATGAGGTTTCTTCTGAGTCACCTTCCTTCTACCTATGTCTAACCGTCCAACATCTATGACTACCTTTCTTTTTCTTATCTTTTTTTCCTTTTTTTTTTTTACATGTGTACTGTTATTCAGCTGCCTACTGTTATATGAGTATTCCGCACCACAGTATCCACATCCTTAGCGAACTTGAAATGGATCTGATCATTCCCCAGTATTTCAGTATCCCACTTTCTTCCACACGGATTCTTCCGTACGGTTCTCTTGAACTGCAGCCTACTCTTCATTACTACCGAATTATGATCCGAGTCTGTATTTGGTCCTGGGCACGTCTCACAGTCGAATATCTGATTTCTGAACCTCTGCCTGACCAGGACGTAAACCAGCTGGAGGCTTCCCGTGCCTTTGAGTATTTTCCAAGTTTATCTCCTACACTTGTTGTTGGATCTTGCCCACTCGTCGCTTATAGGGTGCCAAATGGATGCTACGTTCTCGGAATGCTGTACAACAATCCAAGCAAATAACATTAGTAGTTTTATTTCTATAAAGCAGATTAACAACACTTAACTTTGAAGTTACATCGTTGTTCCAAGTGAAATGCAAACAGTAAGATTCTTCGCTATGGTCAAAGTCCAAGTAAGCACTTGATACGGATCACTACTAAGCACTAATGCCCATATACTAAGCCGATCTGATCGGCGGAGGCTGGCAGGAACGGCACTTATATTCATATCTTGCAGAGGGCGTTCCTGGAGCGGAGCGGTCCTTGTGAGCCGGCTACTGGCTGACGTTTCCTCACCGCCTTCTCTGGTCTTCCGTTCTTCATCTTCGCTCCGGCGCTTGTGGTTAAGCCAGAACACTTGTGATCATGAAACAGAGTATTCAGTATCACAGTCCGTGGTTTACTGCAGAAGTCAGCCTGTCGCCTCTCTCATTCCTACTGCCTAGTCCGTATTCTCCAGTAACTCTTTATTCTACTCATTCCCCTACAACCACATTCCAATCCCCCATAAATATTAGAACTTCATTTTCCTTTACGTACTGAATTACCCCCTTGAGCATCCTGATGTACTTTATCTCTTCATCTTCTGTTTGCGACGTCGACATGTATACCTGTTGTCGGTGTTGGTCTGCTGTCGATTTTGTTCGCAGTAGCCCCACTGTGCCTACGTCCCTATTCATAACGGATCCTACACCCGTTGTGCCATTTTCTGGGATTGTTGATATTACCCTAAATTCATCTGACCAGGAATACTTGTCTTCTTTCCATTACATCAATGATCCCCACTATATCCAGATCGATCACCTGCATTTCTCTTTCCAGATTATCTATCTTTCCAACAATCTTCAACTTCTGACATTCCAAGCTCCGATTTCTAGAATGTTATCCCTCCGTTGGTTATTCAATCTTTTTCTCATGGTCACCTCCCCCTTGGAAGCTCTCTCCCGGAGATCCGAATGGGGAACGAATTCGGAATCTATTGTCAACGGAGAGATCATCATGATATGTTTCCAGATTCAGGCCACATGCGCTCTGGATACACCCTATGTGCCTTTGGTTCAGTGATTTGAGTTAACTTCGGCATCTTCGTGTCGTTTACCGCTGCTGTTTTTTTCCGCCGTTTGGGGAGCAGTTTTCCACCCCAACGGCAAGAGAGAACCCCGAACCTTTGTCCACTACTCCGCCCTCTTTGACAAGGTCGTTAGGAGAAACAGGGTGCCTTCTTATGCCGGAAGTTTAAGCCGTCATTGCTGCTGGTTTTATATAAAATTTAACCAGAAGCTGGTTTGGAACCTGAGACCCAACACGATTTGATTACTAATCAGAGGTGCTACCCTAGACCCAGGTTACGCATTGGTTCCTATTCAAACCATCATCTTGCTTGCATTCTCTACTACTCATGTTACTTTGCTAAGTGGAATGGATGGACGCATCGTTTATATAAAAAACCGAGCGAGGTGGCGCAGTGGTTAGCACACTGGACTCGCATTCGGGAGGACGACGGTTCAATCCCGTCTGCGGCCATCCTGATTTAGGTTTTCCGTGATTTCCCTAAATCGCTTCAGGCAAATGTCAGGATGGTTCCCTTGAAAGGGCACGGCCGATTTCCTTCCCCATCCTTCCCTCACCCGAGCTTGCGCTCCGTCTCTAATGACTTCGTTGTCGACGGGACGTTAAACACTAATCTCCTCCTCCTACTCCTCGTTTATATAAAACACGAGTGTTCACTAAAATTTTGGGCAATAGGTCTATCCATGTATATCGTTCGCGAAAAACTCTCTGTGGAGACGAATTTAAATTAAGCATCACGCACTTTACATTTTATTATTTTATTTTTTGTTAACTGATTCCTCAAGTCCCCTTATCGTTCGTCTGCAATATCGATTCTGGTGAATGCGGTTCTGGTTGCCGGATTTCAGCTTTTACTGTCAGTTCCATGTGAATGCTCTGCCGCATTTGAGTTGTGACTGGATTATCGGGTTGCTACGTGCCTTTTTAAAATGTTCGTTAATGTAGACGAAGTGATTTTTTTGTGTTGTAAAGACAAAGAAGTAAAACTGGGCTGACTACTAACTTATTCATCTCTTTTTTTATTTTACTAATGAGAAGCAAATTGTATGAAGAGGTGCGTAAATGATTATGTATTTACTGAAGTATCAAAATCGGACAGTTTGCCAACAATCTTAACAGTGTATGAAACAGCACTTGTTTACTTGCAGCGAGGCATCTGGACAAAATCTCAATCTTTCGACGAAATCCTCCATTGGTTTCATGATGAGCTACTGACTGATTCTATGTTGTTGTAGTGATTATTTATAGCTCACAGACAGCTTGCGAACGGTCAGCATACGTCATAATTTCGTCCTGTTGTTAGATATTGAGTCCATGTCTGCGCTTGTGGCACCAGCTCCTTAGTAGGAACGTAAACAGCTCAGCACATGTGTGTTTTCTCAACGCCGAGAGCTTGTTTCCACGCATAAGGTTATAACCACTGTCCAGGTTGAAGTTGTTATCCCAAATTCTAATATCTACTGGCTGTATAGTAACAGACTTCCACTTTGTAGAAGAGTGGAACGAGATTTTGGTTTTACCAAATACTGGTCTGTTTATTTGTAAGACCATGCTAAGCAACTGCTGATTTCCCAAGTTCTCTATTTTTCATGTGCTCTCGATGCTACGCACGGATTCCAATTGTGAGTTGTTGATACTGTAGTCATAGGACACTACGTTTTTCGCTTTATGACGAACGCAATTGCATATTTCTCAATATTTAAATAATTTGATAAACTTTGCACCATTCTGATATCTTCCAATCTCCGAATGAGTGTGTAGCTTTTTCCAAATAATACTTCATTATAGATATCTGCTGCGTGTGGGAAGAGTCTGAGGTTAGTGTTAATATTGTCTGAAACGTCATTAATATACAAAAAATGGTTCAAATGGCTCTGAGCAAAATGTGACTTAACTTCTGAGTCATCAATCCCCTAGAACTTAGAACTACTTAAACCTAACTAACCTAAGGACATCACACACATCCATGCCCGAGGCAGGATTCGAACCTGCGACCGTAGCGGTCACGCGGTTCCAGACTGTAGCGCCTAGAACCGCTCGGCCACCCTGGCCGGCTCATTAATATACAGCACGAACAGCAATGGTCTCAACATGCTACCCTGGGGCACACCTGAAACTTTTTAAGTTATTGGCTTTCGGGATATGCCCATACAGCCATTTCAATAGTGAAATGTCAATTTTGACGATACTAACATAAGGATAACACAACACACAGTCCCCGAGCGGAGAAAATCTCCGACCCGACCGGGAATCGAACTCACTAGAAGTTACTATCCACCCATGGTAACATACTGCGTCAAAGAAATTGTAAGTAACGTCACAAATTTCACTTCATAATCCACACGATTGTACTTTGATCAATAAGTGTAAGCGTGGTACTGACTCAAACGATTTTTGGAATTCAAGAAATGAAGCGCGGAAATTTGCAAGTCCCAAATGTGACTTTTGCAAGAACACAAAAAAACAATGTATCTCTTTTTCTACGTAACTTATTTGTATCCAAAAATTTCAGAAGGTATTCTAATACCACTGAATTATGCTGTTCACTTCATCACTGCAAAAAATAATAATACAAATCAGAAAATAAATAATTTATGAAGAACGATCTAGATGCCATATCAGAAAAAACTCGTTCTAAGGGCCAACAAGCATCTTTAATACTGAGGCACTACGTTTTATTTGTGATAATACAAGTACAATAATGCAGCAATAGTGTCTGATTAGTAGAACTGTAGTCAATAAACCCATCACTGGAGAGCTTCCAGTGTTGTTGAGGAAGAAATGGCATCATCGTAAGTAGATCTTTATAGTTTGAAACTGATGAATATGACTGATCTTCAGAGGAAGTATGGCATGGTATTCATCAGCCATGGTCTTTCCTCTTTTGAAGACACTGACAGTTTGCCATTCTTCTGTTTCAGATTAAGACTTTTAGTAGCTATCTGAGATGGCTGAGTGTGAGACATTTTGATCATACTGCATTTGTATACCTCACAAGCCTGCATTAACAACAATGTTCCAGGAGCATCTTTAAAATCGAGTACGTTAGTTGTTTGCGTTGGAATTACATGGACTGCGTTCATAGCTTTAGCACTCAAAATATTTTCCAACTTCTTATTCTATTTTCAGAACCCAAATTACCTCGTTTCAATACAAGGATGTTTTGCTGGTGCCACCAAAGAGTACATGCCACTGCTTACCACTTAAACTGTGGGTCAACTAATAGAGAGGACGCTGCGTTGCTCAAAGACCGTGCGCCATCTAATAAATGTCTCAAACGTTTTCTCCACGGGTTGCAGTTGGAACAAGGAAAGGGATATGGAACGGAGTACCGAGAACACAGCACTAAAAACGCGTTTTGTGAAAAAATGGCACTTAGAACGACTGACAGTTTCACTCTTCCGCTACTGCAGATACGTGACCTGATTCGCGGATTTCAGCTTTTCTCATATGAGAAAAGTGTAAGCTGTATTTCACATGATCGACGTTTTGAGAATCCATGCTGGTAAAACTGAATTCGGTCTTCCGAAATTGTTTCACTGCAGACGATCGTAATGTGGGTCCTACTTTCAATAAGCACACGATCGCCAACATATTATAGATACTGAGATATATGATCGTGGGTTTGAAAATCAGTTTAAATAACTCAGTACAACAAAGGCCACTGGACGCGATGGTATAAGCGTCTGATTCTATTCATATTATAAGAAAGATCTCACTCTCTTTTGAGCGACGTTTTTTCCTCGGCAATAGGCGCCGGTAATTGCTGTTTTCAAGAAGAGTTCGTCAGACAGGTGTTCGCAATTATAGGACTTCATCGCTGGCGTCAGTCTCTTGTAGACTTAAGGAACGTCTTTAATGCTAATAGCATTGATTGATATCATGTTCCTTGACTTCCAGAAAACATTCAGCACAGTTCCGCAACGTCGCTTAGTGAACTAAATATGAGTTAATAAAATATCGGACCATCCGCGTGAACGGATTGAAGACTTCCTAACAAAATGGCACTCAGTATCTCGTTATAAGTCGTGTAAATATTATGAGCATCCCTAGAGAGTACTGTAGGTCCAGTTGTGATCAGTATATACGAGATCCGGTCGACAACGTCGGAAGATCAGTGAAGCTGTTTGCGGATGATGATGATGAATACCGGGAGGATGCAAAGCTGTAGCAAAGTGCAAAATGTCCTGAAGAGGATTAAAGTTTGATGCAGGGACTTGCAGCTGATGTAAATAAACGTAACGTAAATTGCCGGGAAGACCCACCACTCTTCGATTACAATACTGGCGACACATATCGTCTGTACAAAAAGTTCTGAGACTGATTTTACTCTTCGCGTACAAGCGACATCAACGCAGTAACTACAGCGCCAGCTTGAACTAACAACTGTAGACAACAGCCGTGCTTTAGAGCCGTCAGTTGTGACCAGGCAGCTTGAAGTAGTGAACGTGCGTCAGTAATGTGTCAACGTTGTTGTCACAAATCGCAATGAAGCATCAAACTTCTCTAAATCAAGTGTTTTAAGAGTTTCTGCAGCATGTTTTTAAGAAAGCTAAAGTGACTGCAAAGTTCGTCCCGTACACCTTGACTCCCGAACAAAAACTGACGACGCGTGGACGTCTACCGCGACTTGACTGAAATTGAAAACGCGGAAAATTATTTTCTGGAAAAGATCATCACGGGTGACGAGCTTTGGTGCTGGATACGAACGTACGACAGAACGACAAACTGCTGAATAGGTCGCTGATGATTTGCCAAGGGCGAAGGTATAAATGTGGCGCGCGAGTGTAAACACACAAAAAAGGACATTTATGGCAGTTTCGCATCGTTGTATCAACGTTCTGCGCATTGCACTCAAGTGGGTAGGGACTGAAACGTTACTATACACTCATGCTCATAAATTACGGATAATTGCAGAATGTGGCTGGCGCTTATAGCATTGGCACATACGGAACACACACGACAGAGATCTGTAAGTCCACAGTATTTTTGATAAGTTGAGAAAACCGTCCCGAAACACATGCGCTACAAAACGCCACTGTTTCCTGCGCATGTACCCCGACATCAGTATTGGATATGATCACCATGCACACGTATACAGGCCCCACAACGGGTTGACATACTCTGGATCAGGTGGTCTAGCAGCTGCTGGGGTATAGCCTCCCATTCTTGCACCAGTGCCTGTCGGAGCTGATAAAGTGTCCTAGGGGTGTGAAGACGTGCAGCATTACGTCGACCGAGAGCACCCCAGACGTGTTCGATGGGGTTTAGGTCTGTAGAACAGGCAGGTCTCTCCATTCGGCTGATATCTTCTGTTTCAAGGTAGTCCTCCACGATGGCAGCTCGGTAGGGCCGTGCGTTATCATCCATCAGGAGGAAGGTGGGACCCACTGCACTCCTAAAAAGGCGGACATGCTGGTGCAAAATGACGTCCCGATACACCTGTTCTCTTACAGTTCCTCTGTCAAAGACATGCAGGGGTGTACGTGCACCAGTCATAATCCCACCCCACACCATCAAACGACGACCTCCATACAGGCCCCTTTCAAGGACATTAAGGGGTTGGTATCTGGTTCCCGGTTCACGCCAGATGAAAACCCGGCGAGAATCACTGTTCAGACTACACCTGGATTCGTCTGTGGACATAACTTGAGACCACTATTCCAATGACCATGTACTGTGTTCTTGACACCAGGCTTTACTGGCTCTCCTGTGACCAGGGGTCAGTGGAATGCACCTTGCAGGTCTCCGGGCGAATAAACCATGTCTGTTCAGTCGTCTGTAGACTGTGTGTGTCTTGAGAAAATTGTTCCAGTGACTGCGGTAAGGCCCCGAGCAAGGCTACCTGCAGTACTCCGTGGCCGTCTGTGGACAATGATGGTGAGATATCGGACTTCTTGTGGTGTTGTACACTGTGGACGTCCTGCAGTGTAGCGCCTGAACACGTTTCCTGTCTGATGGAATCGTTGCCGTAATCTTGAGATCACACTTTGTAGCACATGGAGGGCCCATGCTACGACCTGCTGTGTTTGACCAGCCTCCAGTCGCCCTAGTATTCTACCCCTCATAACGTCATCAATATGTGCTCTTTGAGCCATTTTCAACACACAGTCACCATTAGCGCGTCTGAAAACGTCTGCACACTTACTCGCTGCACCGTACTCTGACATGCAGCAACACACCTCTGCGCATGTGAACTGCTGCCAGCGCCACCGAGCGACGACCGCAGGTCAAATGCACCGCATAGTCATACCCCGAGGTGATTTAACGCCGCAAACTGCCCAGCAGAGCGTTGTTTCACCATGTATCGGCATTATCCTTAATTTATGAGCATGAGTGTAAATAATAAAATGCTACCTGAACAATCATTTTAAGAACAATGATAAAAATGTGGACAGACGGCACAATTAAAAATACTTGAGAAACACTTGAACACGAAAACAATTGAAAAACCACTGAAAAAGTCGTTGAACACTACAGAAGAGACGTTGGCCATTAAAAATGGAGCACTGTGCACTTTCACTATAGCTGGAAAAAGGACCTGCCCTGGGACAGTTGATTGTAGAGGAAATGATGGGTGGGTATGGAGGGAGATAAGGGAGTGGTGGTGGTGAGGACGGTGGACTGGGAATATGTGGCGACAAAGACAGGAGTGGCTGTGGGGGACATGTTGAGAGGGGCAACTGGTATAGAGTGCCACAGACTGGAGAGTAAAAGAGATTAGGGGCGGCGGGGAAGGGGAAATGGATGAGGTGTGGTAGGGGAAGAGGAGGAGGAGGAGGAGGGAATCCTGGGAGAGGGGGGAGATGGATAGGGAAGGATAGGTTTACAGTTGACAGGCCGAGTTCATGGTCTGGGAGAGGAAGGCAACTGGAATTTCTTTGAGAGAGGATGTGGAGGGTGTGCAGGTGAAGGGTTTGTGGGATGTATAGGTAGAGGCGCGGCAGCACACTGGGATTCGAACGGAGAAGAGACACAACAGGATTGTCGGAGTCGTGTTAACAGATAGTGTAGGTCATTCGCAGGTGTTCATATGAGCGAGGAGAGGTGAGAATTTTATTTGGTGGTAAAGGATCTTCGTGGAGAAAGGTAAGCGGATGCAGAAAGATGGCGGAAAGCATGGTGTCGTGTTCTGAGGAGGCTTACAACGATGTGACGAAATACAGAGACGCGAGAAGAGTCAAAGCTATCAGTGTGGTGTTTTAGCGCTGCCATATCGCAGTACCGTTGGAAGATCGTGTAGGCAGGTCAGTTGGCTCGGCTTACCTTGTTATAGCCCAGCATCTCGATGGCGTCGAGTTCCCGCAGCATGTCGGCAGTCAGAGGCATCTGGCGGTGGAAGTTGAGTCTCGAGACGGCGTCCAGGCCCAGCATCAGCACGTTCACAGAGTCGTTCGCCGCCGTATCCCCGCCGCAGGAGCCTACAGGCAGAGCCGGGATAGACATAAGAACGCGCAGCCTCGCAGCGATTCTGTTTCATGAAATGTTGTCTGGCTTGTCACCGTCTGCTCCGCCTGGGGTCCGAGTTGATCATCAGCAGTTTCGGTAGTACTGGAGATGATCGCAGGCTGTGCACTATTTGGAATTCCGAACCGGTTAAGGGGGTCCAGTGGAAATTTGCTGCTGCTTATTGCTACGTATCAAAGTCTCGCTGGCGAAAGGGTGACTGCTAATTTTTTGCAGAACTCTTAAAACTACAAATTGCACCTGGATTGTACTTGTACGATGTGCTGTCTTAAATTTTCATTATTAATCCGCTGTTCGCCAGTAATTGATTTTTATCCTACTTGAAGAGTAAATGATTGCATTGGGAAAGAAAGACGCAATTGTCAAAAGAAAGAGAGCTCCTGTACGCTGACGTGCTGAGTACAAATCTTTGGTGAACGCTGGGGAACATCTAGCTACTGATGTTGAAACAAGAAGAAGATGCGCAGGAGGCGGCAGGAGACGGAAGGCAACTAAAACAAGGACCTTAAGTCAAATTGCCTTCTGCAATAACTGTTTCACGTGGTATCGAAAGTAGGAGCACCTACGTGACTGTCCCATGCGGCACGTGAATTTGAAGGTAATGATAAAGAGCTTGTCAAGATTTGTAATAAGAAATCTGATCCTAGTACTTTCTGGAAATATATATCATATATAAAAATACAGGATGATCATTCATGTCATTGCCCCTGGGACATATAAGTTCTAAGTCGAAATACCAATGGGACACACACAAAGTTATATGTAAACACCTCTGGGGTTTCGTAAGACGACTGCGCCAAAATTAAAAGACATGCAGATAAACACACACGTCGACAGGCCATGTCTCCAAATTTCAATTTGATAATATACCTACATCTACAGCTAGCGGCGGAGGGTACCATGTACCTATACTAACCCTTCCCTTTCCTGTTCCATAAGCAAATGGAGCGAGAGAAAAACAATTGTCTGTATGCCCCCGTATGAACCCTAACGTCTCGTATCTTATCTTCGTGGTCCCTACGCGAAATGTATGTTGGCGGCAGTAGAATAGTTCTGCACTCAGCTCCAAATACCGGTGCTATAAATTTTCTCAATAGCAGCCCGCCTCTGAGTTGCCGCGGATCACGACTACTCGAGCAGTACTCAAGAACAGCTCGGACTAGCGTCCTGTATGCTTACACCTCTGCAGATGAACCACTCTTTCCCAAAATTCTCCCAATAAAGCGAAGTCGACCGTTCGCCTCACATGCTCGTTCCATTTCATATCGCTTTGGAACGTTGCGCCCACATATTTAAATGACGTGATGTGTCGAACAGGACACTACTAATGCTGTATCCGAACATTACGGGTTTATTTTTCCTACTCATCCACATTAATTTACGTTGTTCTACATTTAGAGCTTGCTGCTATTCATCACACAACTAGAAATAAAGTCTAAGTTATGTTGTATCATCCTACAGTCTCTAAACTTCGACACCTTCCCCCACACCACAGCATCCTCAGCAAACAACGGCAGTTTGCTGCCCGCCCTGTCCGCCGGATAATCTACGTATACAGAAAATAATAGCGGCTCTATCACGCTTCCCTGGGGCACTCCTGATGACACCTTTGTCTCTGATGAACACTCGCCGTCGAGGGCAACGTACTGGGTTATATTACGTAAGAAGTGGCGAGTTAGCACTAGGGTGCATGCGTGTCAGAACGTGTACACAAATCATCCGCTCCTTACTCTCGCATCGAATTAGTTCGCTCCTGTAGAGCAGGCAACCCAACGAACAGATTTGCAAAGCAGGCTGCTGTGACGCCTTCCCTGATGTCAATGAGCTGCACGCACGTGTCGATACTGGGCACCTGTAATGACAAATAAAAACTTTGGAGAGTTACTTTATCCACTGATGAATATCTGTTTACTGTATATCTTTTAGTTTTTGTGCAGTCGCCTCCCCCGGAGGTACTGACGAGTCACCCCGTATGTCCCATACCTCCCCACGTTTGAGAACGAAATGGTGGGGAATTTTTTTCTACATTCTCACTCGGACTACGGCAATTATTAAAATAAGCATACATTAATTTCTTCCACTGCGAAAAAAAAAGAGGTCTGGTAGTGGAAGATTTGAGTGCGACAGTGCGGTACTGACCGTCAGCAGCGGAGCAGTTGTAGGCGGGCCTGGTGAGGGGCACGAAGGCGTGCAGGTCCTGCCAGCGCTCGCCGGGGCACGAGACGCGCACGAACTCGGGACCGCCGCCCTCGCTGTCCAACACTCGCAGCCCGGACGCCGGCAGCGGCATGCACCCGTTCGTCACCCTGCGGACACACGACGCAACGTGCGATGGAAGCAGCCGACGTCTGCACCCTGCAGGATTGACATTTCGACAGGAGCATATGAAGAAGCGGAGCAGCCGCTTCATTCCGCACAGAACTCACGCGCAATCTCAAGTATGGTCTACACTTGGGCGGACAAAAGCCAACGAACATCAGCAAATGAGAAATCTGTCAGGCGCAAACGGTAGGGAAGCGCGAGCGAACAGCGCTCGCTTGGTGCTCGCTCATGTTCAACTGTATGCACACATCTACATCTACATCTACATTGATACTCCGCAAGCCACCCAACGGTGTGTGGCGGAGGGCACTTTACGTGCCACTGTCATTACCTCCCTTTCCTGTTCCAGTCGCGTATGGTTCGCGGGAAGAACGACTGTCTGAAAGCCTCCGTGCGCGCTCTAATCTCTGTAATTTTACATTCGTGATCTCCTCGGGAGATATAAGTAGGGGGAAGCAATATATTCGATACCTCATCCAGAAACGCACCCTCTCGAAACCTGGCGAGCAAGCTACACCGCGATGCAGAGCGCCTCTCTTGCAGAGTCTGCCACTTGAGTTTATTAAACATCTCCATAACGCTATCACGGTTACCAAATAACCCGGTGACGAAACGCGCCGCTCTTCTTTGGATCTTCTCTATCTCCTCCGTCAACCCGACCTGGTACGGATCCCACACTGATGAGCAATACTCAAGTATAGGTCGAACGAGTGTTTTGTAAGCCACCTCCTTTGTTGATGGACTACATTTTCTAAGCACTCTCCCAATGAATCTCAACCTCGTACCCGCCTTACCAACAATTAATTTTATATGATCATTCCACTTCAAATCGTTCCGTACGCATACTCCCAGATATTTTACAGAAGTAACTGCTAGCAGTGTTTGTTCTGCTATCGTGCTCGCTGTGAGGTTAGAAATCTTTTCAGTGCACATACTGCGACATCGCAGCGATAAAGGCGTGGCTGTATTACATTATAAGCCAGCCAGTATGAACGTAGGCAGAGTTTGCTTATTTACTTTATGAATACATAAAGAAACGCAACAACAAGTTTTGGACTGAGCCACTGGTTAGTTCACGGCTACTGAAAAGAGCATTCGCGTCACTATTTAGAGATTTAAGATATCATGATGAGGTCCCATACTCCGAGGAGCGTGGGGGACGATGCAGGAGACCCGCACCGACGTACTAGAAAGGCAAAGTGGTTTGCCATTGCCTTCCTCCGACCGTAGCGCCGATGAATGATGATGATGAAGACGACACAGCACCACCCAGTCATCTCGAGGCAAGAAAAATCCTTGAACCCGCCGGGAATCGAACCAGGGACCCCTTGCGCGGGAAGCGAGAACGCTACTGCAAGACTACGAGCTGCGGACGATGTAAGAGAAGATAGAAGTAATTCATTAGTTACATTTGAATGAGTGTACAGCAGATTGATAAGTTAACAGCAAAACTGCATTCATCCAACGAAAGCGAAGACTATGCGATGAGGCTTTCAATATAACCAAACCTAATCTATTTTTGTCGTGAAACTGCACTTCGGAACTATTCTCTCCTACAAGAACTGGATCATTAACTGTCGTACAAGTCGTGCCCAGAGATACGTGGAGCGCGCTTCTGGACATCTAAGGAACAAATGGAGACTATTTTAAAGCACCTGTCGTTGTTAAGCTGAACTTGACTGTTAGCGCTATTAAATGGTGCTGTGTCCTTGACAATTAGTGCCGCTCCAGAGAGAGTTTTAAATTTGAAGACCCTTAAGCTGTCTGATCTCAGGTTCAAACAGGCTGCACCCAAGACAGGCAGGCGGCAGCTGTTGCTGGGGATGCGAACGCGTGTGCACTGTCCCACCCATCGACGACTGCTGCTCCACGGTGATAGGCGAGACCGCTGCGATGCAGCGGTAGTTGGCCAGTACAATTTTACGAAGCGAGTTCGCAACGTTACCGCCGCAGTTTGCGCGGCTCCACTCTTCCCCATGCACTGCTGAAACGCACGAGGAACCGACGCTGCGAACTCTCGATAATAAACTACTCGTGTCCGTCGAGCCTTACGCTGGTTAAGGGTCTTTCAGCGAACCACTAAGGCAAGTTCGCATCCTCACCACTTCGGCCCTAGCATCACACATCATTCGTCCACTGTTTTCAGCACGAAGAAGTATTGTTGATGACATCAGATGCATGCCCGATAAAGTAGTCAGAAATGAATGTAAAGGTGGTGATATAAATATCATAGATGCTTGTGGTATCAAAGAGATCAGCAGCACAAACGCCGAGGGAAAAAAATCTGACTGGAAAATTGCCAAAGCACACAAAGGTCGAATTGTGCACTCGAGAAAGATGATGATTTCATTAGCTACTTCCATGTTACGGAGAAAGAGTGAATGAATATAATTCTGCATTTACTTTTATTATAAAGGAACAGTGTAAATTTCTTCCAAACTAAACAGTTGTGAATATTTAATTAAGGTAAAGGAGCTCCAGTCGCTCTGTAGAACTTTATTTACTCCACCAATGGTTGAGGCCTTTCTAGTGAGCCGTTTCAAAAACTTGAAACTGACTTAATAGAAAGGCTGAAACTGTAATGGAGTAAATAAAGTTCTACAGAGCGACTGGAGCTTGTTTACACTAATGAAGCAGTTGCGAAGCACAGGGAGATAGTGGTAACTGTGAATCTGTATCTTTTAACCTGATTAAATTTATGAATATACAAATGCTTTGAGCATTGTCGTTGTTTTCATTTCACAGCATTTGTAATTACTTTGCTGGTACATTAGCCTTCTTTTAGAGATCTGTGATATAATAATCGAATAAATAAAAAGCTTTTCTCGGCTATCACGCTATCAAATGGTTCAAATGGCTCTGAGCACTATGGGACTCAACTGCTGTGGTCATAAGTCCCCTAGAACTTAGAACTACTTAAACCTAACTAACCTAAGGACAGCACACAACACCCAGCCATCACGAGGCAGAGAAAATCCCTGACCCCGCCGGGAATCGAACCCGGGAACCCGGGTGTGGGAAGCGAGAACGCTACCACACGACCACGAGATGCGGGCTATCACGCTATCTACCATATAATAATCTAAACAGAACGTTCTATCAAGTAGTCCGTGTGAAGGATTGTATATTTCTCATTTTTTTGATCATATTCCACCAGCATTTTCTTCCTTACATGTCACTGCAGCCATCAGGAACTATTTTAGATGTAATAGCTGCTGAAAAGCGAAACAGTTAATTATGTAAATTTCTGAAGTTACTAATAACCACAGTGTAAATACTAGCCTTTTTTCAAGTTATGATTCCAATCGGTAATTGTGTTCTGCTTTTAAATTTCCTCCTCAGATGTAATGAGAAGCCAGCGAAAAATATAAGCCAACGTATTTTTGCACAGCATAATAATAAGGGAGGAATAAAATTTTGTTGAAACCGACTGGGACGACGCTAAGTGGTGCACGCCCGTCGAGTAGGCAACGAGGGCGTAATCAGTGTCAAAATTCGAAAGTGCTGAACTACAAACAGACAGGGAGCTCATTGCTGGCTATGGGATACAGATAGCCTGGAACACCTGACTCAGCACCTTGACAACAAACCAGAGCAGACATAACGCTATTCTGTCAACAGGATCTACAGTAGTAACTACAGCTAGGGACGACGCCTTTCAAGGTGCAAACTTTGTGTAAGAAACGCCCTGAAGCTCTGAAAATAAACATTAGGCTAGGTAAGAACATTGGTACGATCGGAAAATAGGAGCACATTCGGTCACCACAACTGGGGTGCACCACATCATTGATTGCTGTAAAACCATGGCCACCCCTTTACTCACTCTCATAGTCTGGCCACTCTATCTGTATCACTGATGCCGATGGAAGGTCAGTTCCATTACTTGCAGGATGACCCAGGGAATACGTGTGTTACCAGCCACCGCCTGCTTTCAGTCTACCGCTACAAGTATGCATTTGTCCTGCTGTGGAAGGAACTTCAACTCTGCGCTCCCCATGACTACCCGAAGATGAGGGTCAGGCTGATCTTCTGTGAATCAAGAACCGATGTGCCCATCTGCAAGTTCTTTAACTTGGGATCAGGGCGGCGGACAACTTCTCGGGCTGTCCTCCGTGTCGCTGTTGGATCTCCTGCCTACATATCATCACAGACAACCGAAAACAGGAGAAAGCAGATTTCCGGGACCGAATCTCAGCTAAGTTACACTTAACGAGAGCGCCGAGGCTACGACAGATGTCCACAGTCACGACAGGCTGCAGAGACTCGCCGGTCGCCAGAACCTCTAACACAGGCCCGAGGCACTGAACTCGGGCAACGCCAGGCCTGTGGCAGCAGGTTGCCTGCTGGGCGCTGACAAGCTACACTGTGCAGAAGACAGAGTGACCGTAAAACTCGGACCGTTAACTGTATGATGTCTTATTAGCGCCTTGGCGCGCTACGGGACCACACCTCCGCACCCCCACTAGAATATTCTACACTCACGTAGGACGCCTCATCTAGGGACTCCTAAAATATGTACAAAGTTTTGGAGTAACACTTCAGTTCAGTGTTAAGTTCACTACCTCCACAAGTTTCACGCTCACATACAAACCGAGAGTGCTAAATTCTTCTTTGCCTAAGCTGCGAGGGTTGTCCAGAAAGTAAGCTCAGATCGGTCGCGAAATGGAAACCACTGGGAAAATCCGGTAAAGCTATGCACAGATGTATCGGGTAGTGTCTCTAGTATGCCCGTCGAACGTGTCTCGTCGCTCTTTTCATTTTTGAGTGAACAATGAGCACGTAAAGATGCGTAGGGACTAACGCCTACCGCCAAGTATGAGGGCCTGGTTAGAGATTTCGCCTGTGTCATGCAGCCCACATAACACAACTGTCGAGCAGTTCCTTCTTCATGCCAATTCTCGGCCGCACACTGCAGGGGCAATGAAGACGCTCCTGCAGCGTTTCTGATGAGAACTGCTTCATCACCCACAATACAGTCCGTAATTGGCTCCCCCTGAGCCTCATCCCTGCTCACAAGAACCGCTGGCTATGAAGACAAAATTTTTCCACAGACAACGAGCTGCAGACCATTGCAGATAACTGGCTGAAAGCACAGGCGGCTGCTTTCTATGACGAGGATATTGGGAATTTGATACAACACTACGACAAAACTCGAAGATGGAGCGGCGACTATTTAGAGAAGTAGGTGGAAGGTGTACCTAACAAATAAAACGTTTCTGGTTTTCACTGTGGTTTCCATTTCGCGACCGATCGGAACTTACTTTATGGACAACCCTCGTATTTTGCTTGCTTCGTCAAAACGGCGCGTTTCGCGTGCAAGATAATCCTCTCTGAAAACCAAAGTTTTGAATCGGAGCAATATCGCGTGAAACATGTGTGACGGTTATTAGCGCTATAACAGCAAAACGTAGAAATCCTAAGGCTGGCACACTATTCTCGTTACCTCGTATTCTGCTCTCTTCAGTGTAAACGCTTGTTCACAGGTACAAGCGAAGGGTAGCGAGCACTGGGAAAATATCTGCGTATCCTCGTTCGTTTGTGTTCGCTTTCGGTCGCTCGAGTATAAACAAGCTTTACATCTCATTAAACTCACACAAATTGACGAACTACTCAGTGTACAAAGGTACTGACATCAGAGTCCTCTGAAAGAGGTTCACTACGTTCCATTTTAGTTTTATATACAGCAACAGTTTTCAAGATGATATACAGAGAGTTTACGAAAATGCATTTCCTGATAACGTTACCGAATTTTCGACATTCAAGAAACATTCTGTGTTTGAAATTTAGGTAAGTAATTACATGAGTGAGATCTTAAGAGTACACTCACTATATTTTTATCCGCCCAGAACAGAAACTCTATCAGAAATCTCTCACAAGAAAGAATGTAAGTGCGAAGTATATGGCTACGTTCGCGTCAGAAGCCAAGCGGTAGCCCGTTTGTTTTCATAAGGAGAAACTAATTGCTAGATTTATAATTATCCGGTTTTTCGTGTTCTTATCACATTTTCTATTTATTTGTAACAAAATAAAAAATGGTCCATGTTACTCTAGATAATTCGTCTTACACGATTGGAAGAAAAAAGAATAACGATACGAAATATACTACCTCGGTACTGCAGAAATTAAATTGCAAACAGTGACAGATTTCTTTTGTGTGTTAAAGACTAAAGTTCCTCCGATGAACTTCATTCGGAATCAGATGCTGGTAACGGCCTTCTTATTAATAATCGAAATTTTGCTATGCACATACTTGAATCGCATAGTCACTTTTCTGAATCAACTTGAGCATTTACTTTGTGCTGAAAATGGGGAAAAACCTGTACTGGCGTTTCGCTCGTCGCTAACACAGACTTTGAAACGACACTGTTACTGTCTTTGTTGAATGACATGATCAGTTCCTCTGCTGAAATAAATGCTAAAAAAGCTGTGAATGACTAATGGCTTTCTTCCAGTCTGCAGAGATGGTTTTTCTAACAGCTTTACTGGCGAGCAATCCGATTGCTGAGTAATTTTTATTTTATTATTGCTGGCAACTTAATCTTTAATCATGGCTCATATCAACTGCACTGGTTTGAAATGTCTGCTATAAAGTGCCAGTCAAATGTGAACTGTGGTTTAGGGAGAGGTAATATTTTTAAGATTAACACTTACGAGCACGCGCGTATGTGTTATTTGTTGCTCCTTCCTAGTCTTGCAGCGCCTACTCATATATATTTACGTACAGGGTGCTCCGGGATTACCGAACCGAGTGGCTCTTGACTTCTGAATAACTCCAGCTCGTTCCTCGGTGGTGCAATACTTTTTGCAAATAATAAGCGATGAGTTAGGAGTGGCCAAGGAAACAAGTACGAGTCCACGGCTGCGGTATTTATCACTTCAGCGGCATTTGCTCACAGACTCTAGCACAAATCAAACTGAATCCTTACGCAATAAGTGTAATGGATCAAGTGACCTACTGTAGGTAGTGGGAATATGTAGCGTGTAAGCGGTAACTGCCTGCAACATACCGCAGAGGTGTAGAGGAAGTCGACACGAACAATTATATGTAAGACTCTCAAGCCGGAAAAACAACCTCAACTTGTAATACGAAAGCAGCCTAAGTTACAGTGGATGCGTGCCGCACGAAATATGGGCTAAAATGGCCCTTGGGTATCAAAAACCTTTTGTTGTTCCACCTACGAAATTTAAAATTGACCTTTGTGTACATTTTACTTCATAGTTTTGTGAATTTTAAAAGTGTCAAATTAACAATTAAATCACATTGTTTCTCTGGCCTTCTTGCTACAAGAGAACTATGCTTGCAAGGGCTAAGTTTAGACTGAATTGGTAACGATAATTTGTTTTTGCATACCTTGCTGTAAAGTCTTTCACAGGAATGGTTAACTTACTGTTGTTAACGAAAAGCGGTGGCATAAGAGGCCAAGAGGATATTGAAAACCTCACTCGGCGCGCATGCGCTGTAACTCAGGTGGCTTTTCTAGGCTAGTATGAGATTGTTTCCCGGCTTGATAGGCCAAAAGTGTTTTATATAAAAGTATTCGTTTCGACTTCCCCTGAACCAGTGTCAATCGGTAGAGCACTTGTCCGCGAAAATGCATGGGTCCCGAGGTCGAGTCCCGGTCCGGCACATAGTTTTAATGTGCCAGAAAATTTTACCGTGAATTCAGTTTCCCGACTTTTCTCACCTTCACTGACTAGAGAAAGGGGCTTGATGAAATAAACCGAAATGAACTGTGGGAAATATTAAGAAACAGAGGGACGGCATCTCGTCTTAAAAGAGCTGTACAGAGTTCATATATCGATAACAAAATACAAATAAAAATAGCAGGCAACAGACATGATATGGGCGAAAGAGGCCAAAGAGCTAAACAGGAGAGTCCCCTTTCACCCACTCATTTTAATATGCATATCGGCGATGTAACCAAAACTTGGTTACTGCTAACAGAACGTTTTAAAACTATGTCCATATTAGCACATAATTTTTTTTGTCGATGACCAAGAGCGTTGCCAACAGAACGTTTTAAAACTATGTCCATATTAGCACATAATTTTTTTTGTCGATGACCAAGAGCGTTTTAAGGACACCAGCCCATGCGAGTTGATATCGAAATTGACAAGTAGGTCGTAGAGCATGTGAATATCTTTAAATATTTGAGGTCCAGTGTTAGATATCGGACAAATAGTGAAATACATAATAAGTTACCTGTTTCAGTAATTCTGAGGAACTATACGCAGAACGTTGATACTCTAGTGAAGCTCTATATTGTTGCGGCTATACCAGCACTTCTGTGGATGCGAAAACTGTGCCCTTAAGAAGAGAGATTAAAAGAGAATAGGAGCATAGGGCGTGAACTTCCTCAGAAACATGACTGAATATACTCATATAAAAAGAAAAATCGCGAAATTCAAGCAGACCCGAATATGTGAAACCTAACAGACACAGTTTATTTATTTTATTTAGCGTATGGCTAATACAGACATATCATAAAATTAAATTACATATACATATACATATAACAGACACAGTAAAACAACATCAGCTTTTTTTAAATTTCTGTTGCACATTTACCGATGCCGAGTCAAACAGTTTGTAAGTTGTTGGATTAAAAAGTTCCATTACGATACTAAAAAGTAACAGAAATTTTATATAGTAGTTCTGTCCATCAATTCAATATACACATTTTTACTGATACTAGAAAAATACGAAGAGACTAGTTCTTTTCTATTTCACTAAAAACAGTTAAAAGAGCTTAGGAATTACCCGAAATTGTAATGATGTCTTTTATATTTAGCTGTCGAATAAGAGTCAAGAATTCATTTCTATTACAGAGGAACTTATTTTACTCGTAAAAGAAAAAAAATACGAATCACTTCGACGATCACTAGCATAGGATTTTGTTAGCAGCACATCCGCAACCTAGCTGCATGCTGAGACTGAAACTATCAGCTTCAGTTGTGATGTTTTATTATAAACACGACCGATTTCGGGAAAATAATATTTCCATCTTAAGATGTATACATTTTCTTAAACACGGGACGAAATATAGTGTATGCATGGAATTGTAAAAAAGTAACTACCGATGGTAGTTAGCTTACGAACATAACCGAGCAAGTGCGGTCGGGTTAGTCAGTTTAGAAAAGGGGGAACCAGGAGAGGGAAACGAAACGTGGGGGGATATCAAACTACGTGAGTGAAAAACCGAGCAAAAATTGAAAGCACTGAAATCGATCAATAGAAAGAGAAACTCACGCAGTCAGCTGCGAAGTGGTTGCATGCCCCGAACGCCAGACTGCACTGTGGAACAGGTGGACGTGACGCAGTGGTGCGAGCGGGAAGCGTGCCGTAAAGCGTAAACTAGCGACCGTTCTGAGTGCCCCGAAAGAAGAACCGTCATAGTTCCGTGCATACTGCACTTACACCATATTTCCTCCCTTGTTTCGGTAAGTTTCTATATCTGAAGTGGGAATATAATTTTCCCGAAATCACGATTTAAACATTTTTATAGATGTTAGCAGAAGTCCAAGGAAAAGAAAGTAATGTCTGAGGTAGTGGGGCATATGGGGTGAAGGGTGAGGACGCCAAATGATAAAACTATCTGATCAAAAGTATCCGGACAGACCTAAGTGATGCACAGCCACTGGGTGTTACGAGAGATGGCCACGTCAGTATAAAATGAGGTGGGGGCCTGGGGGGTGGGGGTATTGTTTTGTCAGTAGAGAAGCAGAAACAGCAGAATAGATAAGACTGGAGAGCTCACTGACTTCGAACGTGGACTATTCAGTGGATGTCGCCTGAGTAACAAATCCATCAGGGACATTTCAGTTCTTCTGATGCTGCCTGACTCCTGGTGAAGTGGAAACACTGAGGAAGAACCACAACTAAACCAAGACCAAGTAGATAAGTACGTCTTATACAATGATTGTGCATAGGGAGTTAAAAAGAATGGGGTACAATGGTGGAGGAGCTGCTAATGAGAAGTACATTTCTGTACTCAGAGATGAGCGACAATTGAAGTGATGTGAAGGGCGACGCCACTGGATAGCGGATGACTGAAGAGATTTGGAGTTATGGGTAGCACTGTGGCAATCCGATGGAAGGGTTTTGGATTGATGCATATCTGAAGAACGTTGCCTCACGTCATGTGTAGTGTTGCAGTGAATTACAGAGGAGGTGGTGTTTTTCTCATGTTTGGGGTGTCGTCCCTTACGGCTTTTAAACAAACTCCAAGTCAGAAGGGTATGAGTACATTTTACAGCATTATGTACTGTGTACAGTAGAGGAACAATTCTGAGACGATGATTGCATCAGCATGACAGTGCCCTCTATGAGTGAAGCAATGGTTTGTGGACACGACTTATCCTGATATGGGCAGTCCTGCTCAGAGCTGCGGCATGATCCCAGTGGAACAACTATGGGATGAGATAGAACGTCGACTTCGCTCCAGATCCCAGCGTCCAGTACACTATCTTCTCAGGTTTCGGCTCTTGAGGAGGAATGGCCGACATTTAGACCCCTAACTGAGTCCCAAGCTGAGTCAAGCCGTCGTACAGGCGAACAATGGTCACACTGCCATATTAATGCCCAGTAATCTGTGTCTGGATACTTCTGATCAGATAGCGTATTTCGGTTGTGTGGAAAAATGTTGTCTAACCAGCTGTCTGCGCACACCAGCACACACTGGAGGTGTAGGGAAGGTGTTGGGAGTTGAGGCAGCAGGCACGCCTGGATCTATGGGGGGGGGGGGGGGGGGAGGGGGGGGGGTGAAACTAGGTATCTGTCCCAGACGGCAATTTCAGGGGCCGCCAAATTCATATTCAGGAAGAAAAAGTCTTGTTTCACCAAGTGCCTTACCATCCAGTGCACATTGGTCTATCGATTACTCATTGACTTTGAAACGCATCCCAGTTGGTTTTTGAACATTTTGATCACATTCTAAGTTGATTTTTGGACGAATCATAAGTTGATTTTTGGACGAATCATAAGTTGATTTTTGGACGAATCATAAGTTGATTTTTGGACGAATCATAAGTTGATTTTTGGATGAATCATAAGTTGATTTTTGGATGAATCATAATCTGCTTTTTGAATGCGTGCATAGTATACGTCATGTCTCTGCCAGGGGAATCCCGGTCGGATCTACAAATAAAAAACTTTCCCACAGACAAAAGGGGACGGGGCTATAAGAACTGAGCCGAACAAAACCGAACGGGTGAATGCCAATCGCTGTTTATGTCGTTGATTCGTGTGCAAAGGATCAGCGTTGTTATAATTATTAGCGAAATTCATACATTCAGACTACCAGAGTGGAAATAGCAGATAAGAAAGATTACACGTTATCTTCTCGGTACATCCAAGAAAATGAAATTTTGAAAGAAAATTTTCGCCAGCTCGCTACACTGTCAGTTGCACACTCCACAGTTAGCGGCCGCTTTAAGGTCTGTTCTCGGAATAGCGCGCAAAACGCAGTGTACGAACACGTGATAACGCCTAACCGGAGAATAAATGCGGGATAAGTGAACCTATGATTCTCGCAGGGTTAGTCAAGTTAATCGGAGAATGAGTTTTAACAGTGGCAGGAATAGTTACAGAATTACTGATGACAAGATGGTTTTTCAGAACGAGAAAGGAGAAAAAAGGGAACATCGAAAAATTATATGGAAGAATATGAGGATTCCAAATTTATATAAAAATTTCGTCTACCACTTTTCGATATCATGCTTGAGAAACTGGAGCGTGTGAATGGAATGTGAAAATATATGTTAACATAAAACTTTTCGCTTGTAGTAGGCCTAATAGGCATTTGATATCGGTATTTTGTGAATTATGTTCAGTCGCGTTATTTATATAAATGAAATATATAAAAATGACCAATTGTGTCAAAATAGTCTAGCTTATTTAGCGTGTGTTACAGTCGCTGCAATATTAGTAAGGCGTATTTCGTTTTATTTAACAGACAGTGACAAAATAGACGTAATGAAATAGAGAAAGCACACCAGTCTTTGGTACTATTCGTATTAATAGCTTTTTCAGTATTAGACAACAATATTTCGATTTTTCATGTAGCGAAACGTTTGATGAACTTTGATGAGGTAATAAATTCTTTCGCAAAAAAAGGAGAGTACGCCATGTGAAGCAGTAGCAAGATTAGGGAGAAAAGAAATGCTGGGACCTAATGATTGCAGATAAGTGTACTGTCTTGCTTGTCTCTTGTCTTTTCTGGTTTTGTGTTTCCTGTATCTAATTTTATGTCACACAAAAGAGAAAATTATTAGCTAATAGGCGGTAAAGACTGCAAACTTTCTGAAGATTCCTTATTCTCCCGGTTACAAATGATCCCTCCCAGTACTAATTGTGAGTTTTACTTTAAAGGGGGCAGGATGTCAAACGGGCCAAGAGGGAGTATGAGAGGACCACAGGAAATTTTAATTTCCACTGTTCTGAAACTAGGCTTGATGGCTTCCATTACAAATATACACGTTTGACTTCCTCAGAGCGAAATGTTGTGACGTGGGACAGAAGAATTGTGTGTGAAGAGAAGTGGCACTGCACTTTGGCACTCTTGAGACCGAATAACATGTCTTTCATTTCCTCGAACATGTAGGTTTGTACATAAAACTCTTCAGAAAGATGTGCGCAAAGAAACGAACATATTTTTGAAAAATCAATTTTTTTTTTTAATTTTTGCCGTCCTTTCTCAAGCGCTCGAGAGGGGCCCCACAATCAAGTTTTTGCCACGATTCGGAAATATCGTAGATTTGGGGCTGATAGCAGGCAGCGAAAGGCGAGGAGAGGAGACTCTAGTGTTATAGATTTTACTATGCACACACATTTAATCAAATATAACAGTAATGATGGTAATGACTGGCAATGTTTGCCTACAAGATAAAGAATGCAACCTATAACACTAGATTGCTCACTCACAGCAGCTCTGCTTTGCAATTTTTGGTACGACTTGGAAAGAGAGAAAAATTAATGTATGATCGCCGATGCATCGGTTCTCGATTGTGTTCAGGAGACGTAAGGTTTGATTACGCGAAGGTGGTTTCGTGACAAACCTTTGACCCGGATTGCCTTCACGTATTCAGAATCTTCGATGAAAATACCTAAGGGATCTATTTGAATAATCAAAAAATGGAAATGAATGCAAAACAGTGAAATTTTGTAAAAAGTTATCATATTGGAAATTGAACACATTAATGTCCTCCCGAATACAATCGAGATACCGCGAAGAAGAGCGAACGTGTAACAAATCTTACATACATTTAAAAAATCATGGTGAGTTTAAAGAAAAGAATAAGCAAACATTTTCTGTAAAGTGAAACATCAATATATTCTCAAAGAACAAAGGCGTTAAACTAATAGACATTAACAAATATACAATGAATACAAATGAGCCGTGGTAAAAATTGCTGTTTTGAAGAGCGCGCCGCAGCGCGTAGTGTGAAGCAGTCGCCATCCGTTTCTGGCGGTGGCGCCGCTGTGGCAATCGCAGCTTTGGTGTCTCCCTCTGGTGGGGAAGGGGAAAGGTATCCTGTTCACTTGCATTTAAGGGGCGCTATGAGCTCGCTAGTCGGTGAGTCTGGTCAGTTGGTCAGCCGTGTCAGTGTGGGGCAGTCAGTGTCTGTCTGTCATCCGGAGTGCTAGTATGTGTTACGCCGCCAGTCTGCTCGAGTTTGTTCAGGCAATGGTCATTGCCGGTTGGATTGATCGGTTGGTCGGTCGCGCACTGGGACACAAGATGACTTGTCCGCCTTGAGCGTCGGCGCATGTGAGGTCGCCACGTGAATCCAGGGGGCCGCTCCCTATAACGAGGTGTAGTGGCTTCGCGGCCGACACGAGAGCAACAGGAGTCAACCCACGACATCGGTCTGGCCGGTGCGAGCTGCGACGCAGTGAGACGGGAGATAGGCGCGCCTTCATGCGTCCGTTGAAGCGGCTGGCAGCGGACGGTTCGGGAGAGCGTTTTGGGGGTGCTGCGCCAGGTCTTCGCCAGACATCGCAGTGTATTAGAAGTTAAGTGATTCGTGATATGTTGTTTCATTTACTTGATAAATTCTACCTGTTTTCTTGGTCAGTCTCTCGTCGCCAGCTTACTCATCTGTCTCTCGTCCGCATTTGTTAGGCAGTTAGGGAGTGTCTGTCTGTCGGTCTGCCGTAGGTTAATAGCTGCCTCTGTCATGTTTGTCGGATTCGGTGTTAACGAATTTATTGCTTGAAGTGTAACGGCCGAATTCCTGAAATATGTTTTTATCTTGCCTATCATCTTGAGAGGCTGTATATGTGTAATGTAGAGTGTGTTTGTATATTTTATGTAAGACTGTATTTCATGGGTTTTTATTTAAATGGTCATTTTAGTATATAAAGTTGCCACCCTTCCACCGTAAGAGTTTATTATTTTTTATTTTTTTTTAATCAAGTTGCACCTTCGGTGGCAAGTTAATTTTTTTTATGTGTGTTTTGCACCATCTTCATCCCTCCTACGGGGTGCATAGTTTATGTGGTTGTGTGAGTTGTTAAAAATTTTAGTTTAAAGTAATTTGATGTGTTGCAGACTTGCACCAGTGTAGTGTTTCAGAGGTTGTTGTGATCAGTCGTGACTACGGTCGTGCAAAAGGCAGCGGCAAGGTTCTCAGCCCGAAAGCTCTTACTGTCAATATTGTTCCTTTTGCCTCTAAATAAAATTGTAACTTGATATTTTGAGGGTGCTTTCTCATTAAAATTTTAATTTTTTTTTAAAGGGCTTTTAGGAATAAAATTTCCATTTGTTGAAAGAAATTTAATTTGTTTTGATCAGTTACTCACTGGCAACTACTTCCACGCTTACATAGTGTGATTAAATGTGTTAATGTTCTTGATGAATCGCTAGTAAATAAGGTAAATTTTTAAGGAAAGGTTTTGAAAGTAAATTCACGGTTCAACAAAACTTACATTTTTATGTTTCTCTAGTACATGGAGCAGTGCAACAATCGCTGCTTTTGTCTGGCCAAGATTTCTTAAAAATTACATGTTCTGGCGTGCGCATAAGTACTTTTTAGCGTCACACGGCTTAGCGAAGCATTTTGCTTCGTGATTTACATGGTTTTTGACACTAAATAAAATATAACTTGTAGCGGTGCTACACAACACGTCTTAAAAAGTCGGCTCCTGCCTCGGGCATGGATGTGTCTGATGTCCTTAGGTTAGTTAGGTTTACGTAGTTCTAAGTCTAGGGGACTAATGACCTCAGACGTTAAGTCCCATAGTGCTCAGAGCCATTTGAACCATTTTTTTTAACAAGTCGGCGACCAAACGTAAAAAGGTAATGAAGAGTCTAGAACATTTCTTAACAAATGATGGATTGTTCTTTCAAATGTTTCGCAGCTTATTGCTATCGAGCGCTGTGGCAATGATTTAAATATCTGCGTCCAGCGGGTCATAGTGTTTATTTGAAATATTTTAACGCTGGACGCGCGCCTTGGTGTAGGCGTACATTATGAAGTGTTTTGTCTGATTACACATGCGCTGTTGATGCTTAATATCTTTACGAACAGCAACCCGATGGCTGTTCCTCTGTTTTATGATAAATACACTACTGGCCATTAGAATTGCTACACCACGAAGACAACGTGGTACAGAGGGTAATACGGAACGCCGTGCTGGATCCCAACGGGCTCGTATCACTAGCAGTCGACATGACAGGCATCTTATTCCCATGGCTGTAACGGATCGTGCAGCCACGTTTCGATCCCTCAGTCAACAGATGGGGACGTTTGAAAGACAACAACCATCTGCACGAAGAATTCGACGACGTTTGCAGCAGAATGGACTATCAGCTCGGAGACCATGGCTGCGTTTACCCTTGACGCTGCATCACAGACATGAGCGCCTGCGATGGTGTATTCAACAACGAACCTGGATGCACGAATGGCAAAACGTCATTTTTCCGGATGAATCCAGGTTCTGTATACAGCATCATGATGGTCGCATCTGTGTTTGGCGACATCGCGGTGAATGCACATTGGTAGCGTGTATTCGTCATCGCCATACTGGCGTATCACCTGGTGTGATGGTATGGGGTGTCATTGGTTACACGTCTCGGTCACCTCTGGTTCGCATTGACGGCACGTTACATTTCAGTTGTGTTACGACCCGTGGCTCTACCCTTCATTCGATCCCTGCGAAACCCTACATTTCAGCAGGATAATGCACGACCGCATGTTGCAGGTCCTGTACGGGCCTTTCTGGATACAGAAAATGTTCGACTGCTGCCGTGGCGAGCACATTCTCCAGATCTCTCACCAACTGAAAACGTCTGGTCAATGGTGGCCGAGCAACTGGCTCGTCACAATACGCCAGTCACTACTCTTGATGAACTGTTGTATCGTGTTGAAGCTGCATGGGCATCTGTACCTGTACACGCCATCCAAGCTCTGTTTGACTCAATGCCCAGGCGTATCGAGATCGTTATTAAGGCCAGAGGTGATTGTTCTGGGTACTGATTTCTCAGGATCTATGCACCCAAATTGAGTGAAAATGTAATCACATGTCAGTTCTAGTATAATATAATTTCGTTTTATCATCTGCATTTCTTCTTGGTGTAGCAACTTTAATGGTCAGTAGTGTATCTCATTTGGAAAGTATCTGAAGTCCAATAATGTTACAAGACTCACGAGTAGGCAGAGTCGGAGCGCGGCCGCGGCAGTAGCAGCTGCAGGCAGCAGTCTGGTCGGCGGTCCCGCGTCCAGAGGTGCGTCGCGTTGGACAGCACGGCGGGGTTGGCGCCCAGGCAGGGCGGCGCCGGCTCCCGCTGCAGATAGGGCGCCACCGCGGCGGAGCGCAGCTCCATGGCGGGCAGCTCGCAGCCGGGGGTGGACACCAGCAGGCGGCGCCGCCAGCCGGACTCTGCGGGCGGGCGCCACGGTCAGGGGCTGGCGTGCGTATGATGGGCAGGCGAGGAAGAGGTCACAGGAGAAGACTACGGAAGGCAGGCGGCCGCGACCGTTTCAAAGAAACCATCCCAGCACTCGTCTCAGTTTATTTACAGTCACCGAGCAAAAATATGGAAACACCAAAAACACAGCATCTTGGGCATTCAAAATAGCCTCCTCCGAATACCTAAATACTGGCCTTGTATCGTTCTCAAGAGAATCTTTTACCGTTCTTCCTGAAAAATAGTGTCAAGTTCAGTTAACGGTGACGGATGTGCACATTGATCACGCTCTCTTCTCTCCAAAGACCACAAAGGCTCAACAACATTGAGGTCTGATGGCTGTGATGGCTACGGAAGATGCGACACTTCATTCCCGCGTTCACAAACCCACATCTGGACAATGCGAGCTGTGTGAACAGGGGCGCTGTCATCTTTGAAAGCGGAATCACCACTGGGAAACAAGCATTGCATATTGGGAAGGACCTGATCAGCTAAAATGGTCACATAATCCTTGGCGATAATGAGGCCTTGAAGAGCAACCATGGGGCCCATGCAATATCACGACATACCCGCCCAAAACGCCATCGAACCTCATTTACGTTTCACTCTTAGGTCGTAAACTCGGCCAGAAATTGGAAACAGTGTGAAATAAGACTCATCTGACCAAACGACCTTCCATTACTCCAGTCCAGGTTTGACGGCTTTGGCAACACTTTTAACTATTACTGGCATTTCGACCACTGATGACCGGTTTTGAAATTCCAACTCGCCTTGTATTTCCCGACTTCTGGAGTTCACTTCGCGTTCTTTTCATGCACACAGAGTTCGCTAATGCGACATGCAGTTTCGCAGTCACTTTTACAACTATCGTTCTCCTATTTTTCGTCAGAATCCTCTTCAATGACCATGCATCACTATTACTCAACACACAAACATTGGTCCGCATTATAAATCTTCAATATGGTGCTACAGGAAACAGCAAACACTTTGGTTCCCTCGGTCACGGAAGCACCCACCAGATGAGTACCAACAATCTGCCTTCGCCGGCCGCGGTGGCCGAACGGTTCTAGGCGCTTGAGTCAGGAAACGCGCGACTGCTACGGACGCAGGTTCGAATCCTGCCTCGGGCACGGATGTGTGTGATGTCCTTAGGTTAGTTAGCTTTAAGCAGTTCTAAGTTCTAGGGGACTGATGAGCTCAGAAGTTAAGTCCCATAGTGCACAGAGCCATTTGAACCATCTGCCTACGATTTAATCACTTAGCTCCGGCGTAACGTACTACCAACTACACAGACACTTCTGACCACGACTAACACCTCAGAAGAGTAGGGGTCACTGCGTAGCTGCCGTTTGTGGTCAGATACAACGGCACAACCTGTAGCCTTTGCTAGCATCTGCATTTATGTTCAAGCACGCATTTCTCGCTGCGTTCCCATATTTTTTTACCATGCTTGTAAGTAAAAAACTAAGGATATGGGACATGGAGAAATTGAAGGAACCAGAGAAGGCCGAAAGTTTCAGAGGGGTCATTAGGCAACGTTGGAAAAGGGGGAAATCAGTACACTACAAAACGAACGAGAAGCTTTGAGGGATGAAATAGAAAATACAGGTCAGTAAAGCGTAGATAAAAAGACAAGGCCTAGTAGAAATCGTTGGCTAACTCATAAGACACTGAATTTAACTGAGGAAAGGACAAATAAAAATGCAACAAATGAAGGAGGCGAACATGTACACAGAAGTCTAAAAAATGAGATTGAAGGAATGTACATAATGGCTAAGCAGGAACGGCCAGAGGAAAATGCAGGGCTGTAGGTACATTCATAAATAGCGGAATGGTAGAGGCTGCCTATAGGAAAATTAGAGAGACCTTCGCGAAAACAGGAGTAACTGTAAGAATATCAAGGGTGCTGATGGCAAGTCAGTACTAAGCAAACAAAGGAAAGCTAAGCGTGTGAGGAATTTATATAGGATACGTATGAGGGAAAAAGTTTCAGGACAATGTCATAGAAACAAAAGAAGTAGTAGGTGAATGGGAGACGAGAAATGTGACAGTTCGAGAGGAATTTGACGGAGCATTGAAAGATCTAAATGGCAAGAAACCTCTGGAGTCGAAGACATTCCCTCCGAATTACTGAGATCCCTAAGAGAGGCAGTCATGACAAAATAACTACCTGATGTGTGTGTTATGTGAGACACGCGGTATATCAGTTCAGGAAGAGTGTAATAATCGCAGTTCCAAACAAAACACGTGCTGACAGGTATAAATACTGCCAAACGATCCGTTAAATAAGTCATGGTTGTAAAAGACTGACACGAATCATTTACAGAAGAATGAAAAAACTAGTAGAGCCCGATATTGGGGAATGTCTGTCTGGGTTCCGGAGAAATGTTGGAAAACTATCCCTGCGACTCATCCTAGAAGATATATTAAGAAAGGCAAACCTACATTTATCGCATTTTTAAATGTAGACAAGGCTTTTGGCAATATGGGCTGGACTACATTCTTTGAAGGAAGCAGGGACAATATACAGAGATCGAAATGTTATTTACAACTTGCACAGAACCAGAATGCGGAAGGCGTGAATCGGCAACCATAGTTGAAATGCGAATGACACAGAGCTGAATCCTCGATGTTATTCAGTCTGTATATTGAACAAGCTGTGAAGTAAACCATGGAGAAATTTGCAAAGAGGATTAAAGATCGGGGAGAAGACATAAACACTTTGCGGTTTGCCGATGACGTTGTAATTCTGTCAGATCGGCAAAGGACTCGAAAGAGCAACTGAATGGAATGGATAGTGTATTGAAAAGAGATTATAAAATGATCATGCACAAAAGTAAAAGAGGTTGGGGTTGTTTGGGGAAGGAGACCAGACAGCGAGGTCATCGGTCTCATCGGATTGGGGAAGGAAGTCGGCCGTGCCCTTTGAAAGGAATCATCTCGGCATTTGCCTGGAGCGATTTAGGGAAATCACGGAAAACCTCAATCAGGATGGCCGGACGCGGGATTGAACCGTCGTCCTCCCGAATGCGAGTCCAGTGTCTAACCACTGCGCCACCCCGCTCGGTAAAAGTAAAAGTAAAAGAAGTGTCAAGGAATGTAGTCACATGAAATCAGGTGAGGCTGCGGGAATTAGATTAGAAAAAGAAACACTAAAAGTTGTAGCTGGGTTTTGTTTCTTTGCGCACCAAAGTGACCGATGAAGGCCAAAATAGGGACGTAAAAAATGCAGACTGCCAACAGCAAGAAAAACGTTTCTGAAAAAAGGGAATTTGGTAATACTTACATATTACAAAAATGAATGTGTGTATGTGTGTGAGTACATTTCCTCCAAACCACTGAAGCGATTTGAACCAAAGTCGGTACCTATATGCCTTAGGATGAGACAACAGTCGCTGTGGGGATAAGAAGCACCTGCCCACCACAGTTATGACGATGAGGTATAACGTCATAAATAATGAGATGCGTGAAAAACTGCCGCATCATGCACGAAGATTTAATAAATTAATTCTTTACTTCTAAGACACTCCTACAGTCGAGGTAAGGAAATCGCTGACTCCTGGCAGTGCTTTGGCAACTTTGAACCGTGAAGCGGAAACGGCTGTACGCGAAAACGATACCCGTCTATAGAGCTATGAAGAGGCGTTGTCATCACACAATCACATGTAGACGCTATGCAATTTCTTCGTATGAATGTTTCATAATTTGAAAGGTGTTTTCACAAATAAATGGAAATGAATTTTTTTCCAATACTTCACTAGAAACACAGTTCATTTTTTGTTTCCGGTTCTAATAGAAAACTGGCAAAAAGAATGTCTGGGAAATGTCAGGTTTGTCGGCTAGTATTTAATACAAATCTGAATGTTATGACGTATTTCTGAAGATATTTCTCAGGAGTATTGCTTTGTATGAAAGTGAGAGTGAACGATAGGCATTTCGGGAAAGAAAAAGAAACTTTTCACATGTGATAATGTAGAACAATGCTGAAGGTTATATGAGTAGACTAACAAATTAGAAGGTAATTAATCCAATTGTGGGGAAAAGAAATTTATGGCTCAATCTGATTAAAAGAAAGGATCGTTGACAGACACATTCCGAGGCATCAAAGAATTGTCAGCTTGTTAACAGCAGGTGGTGTGGTGGTAAAAATTGTCGAGGGAACCAAGGCTTAAATGCAATAAGCAGGTTCAAATGGACGTAGTATGCGGTAGTTATACAGGGATGGAGAGGCTTGTACTCGATAGTCAAGCATGGAGAGCTACATCAAACCAGTCTTCGGACAGAAGGCCACAAGAAACAACATTTAGGGACCAAACTGCTGAGGTCATCGGTCCCCAGACTTACTCACTACTTAAACTAACTTAACGCTAAGGACAACACTCACATCCAAGCCCGAGGGAGGATTCGAACCTCTGACGAGAGGGGCCGCACGTTTAGAGACATGGCGCCTCTAACGGCGCGGCCACACTTCCTTCGAAGATGGAGAAGACAATGTATATGGCTAGGGTGGTCGATGCATTGCAGCATACTTCACAGAAGTAAGATGGGAAGGGTGGGAAGCGGATAAATGACAGAGGTTTGCAGTAGTCTATTTCTTTTACTCTTAGCTGGTCGAGCGACATGGCGCAACGTTAAAAGATATCTGACTCAAGTTCAGAAGCACCGGCTTTCAAATCCCCGGCATCCAAATTTGGTTTTCTCTGGTATTCCTAAATCGCGTGAGAGATATCCGGGCATTGTTCACTCGACGAGGACTGTGGAATCTACTGATGAACGATTCACAGACGACATGTCTCCCTCTCCGGGCGCTTGAGACACTCCAAATTCCCGTGGTCTCCGCATCTCTCTCTCTTAGCGCCACTTCAAAGTGGGTTACCGTTGCCTCTGAACGCAATAAATTCCCAACTGGTAATTGCTCTGCCTCGTTTACAGACCGGTGGGGTATTTGGCTGGAAAGAGAAGTGTGGAAAATAGCCCAGCTTGCTCTTCATCCGTTTTTACCATTTCTTCTGCGTGCGGCAAAGCTACAGAAAAACGTGTCATGTGAAAGAGAAAATATAAAAAAAATTATTAAGAAGCTATCATGAAACTGAAGTATGTCAAAGTATTTAAGTTGAAGTATGTGAACATTACCTTCACACTTCCGTCATAGCTCTAGGTCTAGGTACGCGACATGCATTGCATAAGCCTATATGAAGTCGTTCCAATCCCTCTGAAACTTTCCTGCGCATTCACACCTGACTGTAATGTGTAGGGAATGAAAGCTGTAATAGATCATAACAAGTACGACAGCCGCCTTTCCCTTAGCGATTAAACTGTTCTCTGAATGCTTAACACGATATGTACACTACTGGCCATTAAAATTGCTACACCAAGAAGAAACGCAGATGATAAACGGGTATTCATTGGGCAAATATATTATACTAGAACTGACACGTGATTACATTTTCACGCAATTTGGGTGCATAGATCCTGAGAAATCAGTACCCAGAACAACCACCTCTCGCCGCAATAACGGCCTTGATACGCCTGGGTATTGAGTCAAACATGGCTTGGATGGCGTGTACAGGTACAGCTGCCCATGCAGCTTCAACACGATACCACAGTTCATCAAGAGTAGTGACTGGTGTATTGTGACGAGCCACTTGCTCGGCCACCATTGATCAGACGTTTTCCATTGGTGAGAGATCTGGAGAATGTGCTCGCCACGGCAGCAGTCGAACATTTTCTGTATCCAGAAAGGCCCGTACAGGACCTGCAACATGCGGTCGTGCATCATCCTGCTGAAATGTAGGGTTTCGCAGGGATCGAATGAAGGGTAGAGCGACGGGTCGTAACACATCTGAAATGCAACGTCCACTGTTCAAAGTGCCGTCAATGCGAACAAGAGGTGACCGAGACGTGTAACCAATGACACCCCATTCCATCGCGCCGGGTGATACGCCAGTATGGCCATAACGAATACACGCTTCCTATGTCCGTTCACCGCGATGTCGCCAAACACGGATGCGACCATCATGATGCTGTAAACAGAACCTGGATTCATCTGAAAAAATGACGTTTTGACATTCGTGCACCCAGGTTCGTCGTTGAGTACACCATCGCAGGCGTTCCTGTCTGTGATGCAACGTCAAGGGTAACAGCAGCCATGGTCTCCGAGCTGATAGTCCATGCTGCTGCAAATGTTCGTGCAGATGGTTGTTGTCTTGCAAACGTCCTCATCTGTTGACTCAGCGATCGAGACGTGGCTGCACAATCCGTTACAGGCATGCGGATAAGATGCCTGTCATCTCGACTGCTAGTGATGCGAGGCCGTTGGGATCCAGCACGGCGTTTCGTATTACCCTCCTGAACCCACCGATTCCATATTCTGCTAACAGTCATTGGATCTCGACCAACGCGAACAGCAATGTCGCGAGACGATAAACCGCAATCGTGATAGGCTACAATCCGACCTTTATCAAAGTCGGAAACGTGATGGTACGCATTTCTCCTTCTTACACGAGGCATCACAACAACGTTTCACCAGGAAACGTCGGTCAACTGCTGTTTGTGTATGAGAAATCGGTTGGAAGCTTTCCTCGTGTCAGCACGTTGTAGGTGTCGCCACCGGCGCCAATGTTGCGTGAATGCTCTGAAAAGGTAACCATTTGCATATCACAGCATCTTCTTCCTGTCGGTTAAATTTCGCGTCTGTAACACGTCGTCGTAGTGGTGTAGCAATTTTAATGGCCAGTAGTGTATTTTTTTCTCATTTCCTGTACATTCATTCAGCATCCCCTTGTAATACCGTTTGGTATGAGATCAACCCTCTCGAGTCATATTGCACAGTATGTTGCACGAGTGTTTTGTAATCAGTCTTCTTTGCACACTGCATTTTTTGAGTACTCTACTTAATGAACCGAAGCCTGCCGCGGAGTTTACCTACGACTCAGACTTCATGATCGTATCATTTCATATCCCTGCAAATTGCTACAGATATCAAACACAACTGTTTACTCCATGTTAGTTCCGTGAAACTGCGACAGCCCCGCTACTCCCTTCAGTCCCTTGTGACACCAGTGATGGCGCTACGCAAATGCAGTTGCACCACTCTCTGTAAAAGAACTGTTCATTGGCGGACTACATCATTAACTTTCTGCAGTGGAGTACTAATGAGTTTCTCATAAGGGTTGCCGACCCACGAAACAGATGAGTCACATCTCTGACGTCTAACCATCGCCCTGTAACAATACGGTTGTACTGTACTCCGACGAACTCTGTGTTCCGGCCACTGGACTCCGGTATGTTCCCGTTTAACTGCAAACTGATTCCTTACAAACGTCATCAGCAATCTTACAAAGAAAAATTATTACTACAAACGCTCAAAAATATAAAGGTCACCAACTCTGATCAAAATCAAACAGTCTGCAGCTCGTGGTCGCGCGGAGCGTTCTCGCTTCCCGCGCCCGGGTTCGATTCCCGGCGGGGTCAGGGATATTCTCTGCCTCGTGATGACTGGGTGTTGTGTGATGTCCTTAGATCAGTTAGGTTTAAGTAGTTCTAAGTTCTAGGTGACTGATGACCATAGATGTTATGTCCCATAGTGCTCAGAGCCATTTGAACCAAAATCAAACACTTCATTTTTTACGCAACCATCTCCTCCCGTGTTATGCTGGCATCTGTTGACGTGGTGATGATTTAAGATCGAGAATAGTTCCAGTTAATAAAAACTATTAAACGAATACAGTACAGCAAGTTTCTGTCGTTTAAGGTGTCTTTTTTATATCAATTAAGAGCTGTAAAACACTGCCCTCTAAACGTATTTAGTAAAAATATCATAGACACTAAAACAATAAATTTTCGCATTGACATTTTCTTTCACGAAGATGAACATATAATGCTCATTATGCATAATAAAACTGCAACCTTGAAACTTGGTACAGATTGCTTAGATTTTATTTTACGGAACACAGAGGCAAACGTTGCTACGAAAGCGGAGTACAGTACGGACTACCGTTACTGAAAGTTTCATAAATGCGCTGCGCGTCTGTGAATAATGTGTACAGAGCTTCGTGAAAGAAAACCCTGTATGAGGCCTCGTGCATTATTCTCCAGAGGCGCAGTACAATGGGTGACATTAGCAAATCCGCGACAAAGTGTGGCGCAGATTAGAACACTGTTCTGCCGGGGTTGCAAGTTGTATAAACAGCAAAGAGGTGAAGACATGTTCGGCAACAGACACGTAACTTTACAGCAGAAACACATCAACTCGCCAGGAACACAAACAATAACTATTTTTCATCAATAGCTGAACATTGTGGCCTAAAGTGTGTACTCCAAAGACATCCGTCGCTACGTGTGGCAGAATGATCAAGTTCTTATACAGATCATTACATTTCCCTGTTCGGACACTACTGCCCTATTTTCGATGCACGAGTCCATACATACAACGAAGTTAATTCTGCGAGCCGGCTAACAGTGATTTAAAAAGTAATCAACGCCTACTTCCCCCCCACCCCCCCCCCACCCCATTGCTCCCACCCTACCCCCCCCCCCCAAAAAAAAAAAAACATTTGCTTACTCTTCAATCATAGCCTGATTGAAATTTCTAGGAGAATCAAGAGAACGTGTACGCCACGTCTGTTTCGCACATTTGAGAAATTCGCGTTCTAAGTTCGTTCATAATGTTTTGCCATGCCGTTTAGGAAATTTTCTTCTATATCGCAAAAAATACTCTGATATGAGAGTCTTATTTTGTGCAGTCTAACATTGCGAATTAAATTTTGCTTAACCTGTATTTTGCCATGTAATTTCGCAATCCCTCCGTAAGAACGGGGGATAGGATATACGTAGGAGGGAGCAATATGCTGCTTGACTCCTCGGTGAAGGTATGTTCTCGAAACTTCAACAAAAGCCCGTACCGAGCTACTGAGCGTCTCTCCTGCAGAGTCTTCCACTGGAGTTTATCATCTCCGTAACGCTTTCGCGATTACTAAATGATCCTGTAACGAAGCGCGCTGCTCTCCGTTGGATCTTCTCTATCTCTTCTATCAACCCTATCTGGTACGGATCCCACACTGCTGAGCAGTATTCAAGCAGTGGGCGAACAAGTGTACTGTAACCTACTTCGTTTGTTTTCGGATTGCATTTCCTTAGGATTCTTCCAATGAATCTCTGTCTGGCATCTGCTTTACCGACGATCAACTTTATATGATCATTCAATTTTAAATCGCTCCTAATGCCTACTCCCAGATAATTTATGGAATTAACTGCTTCAAGTTGCTGACCTGCTATATTGTAGCTAAATGATAAGGGTCTTACTTTCTTTGTATTCGCAGCACATTACACTTGTCTACATTGAGATTCAATTGCCATTCCCTGCACCATGCGTCAATTCGTTGCAGATCCTCCTGCATTTCAGTACAATTTTCCATTGTTACAACCTCTCGATATACCACAGCATCATCCGCAAAAAGCCTCAGTGAACTTCCGATGTCATCCACAAGGTCATTTATGTATATTGTGAATAGCAACGGTCCTACGACACTCCCCTGCGACACACCTGAAATCACTCTTAATTCGGAAGACTTCTCTCCATTGAGAATGAGATGTTGCGTTCTGTTATCTAGGAACTCTTCAATCGAATCACGCAATTTGTCTGATAGTTCACATGCTCTCACTTTGTTCTTTAAACGACTGTGGGGAACTGTATCTAACGCCTTGCGGAAGTGAAGAAACACGGCATCTACCTGTGAACCCGTGTCTATGGCCCTCTGAGTCTCGTGGACGAATAGCGTAAACTGGGTTTCATACGATCGTCTTTTTCGAAACCCATGCTGATTCCTACAGAGTAGATTTCTGGTCTCCAGAAATGTCATTATGCTCGAACATAATAAGTGTTCCAAAATTGTACAACTGATCGACGTTAGAGATATAAGTCTATAGTTCTGCACATCTGTTCGACGTCCCTTCTTGAAAACGGGGATGACCTGTGTCTTTTTCCAATACTTTGGAACGCTACGCTCTTCTAGAGACCAACGGTACACCGCTGCAAGAAGGGGGGCAAGTTCCTTCGCGTACTCTGTGTAAAATTGAACTGGTATCCCATGAGGTCCAGCGGCCAGACATTAGAGACGGGGAGCAAGCTCAGATTAGGCAAGGATGAGGAAGGAAATCGGCCGTGCCCTTTCAAAGGGACTATCTGAGCATTTGCGTTAAGGGATTTAGGTAAAATCACGGAAGTCTGAAATGTGAATGGTTGGACTGGGATTTGAACCGTTGTCGCTCTCAATGTGAGTACAATGTGGTAATCACTGCACGATCTCGAAGTTACGAGTTCCAGTATCATTTCTATGTTCGAGAAAAATTAGGTCGCCACGGAATATTACAGACATTATAGGGTTAAACTCTAAAATATTATTTAATAATATATTGTTTTCTATATTGCTTATGAAATTGTGTGTTACATTTTATATTTATTAAAAGAACGCGTATTTAATTTACTGAAAGCGCATTTCTCTGTTAAAAATATACAGGAAAATAAAACACTTCCTACTACGTGTAGTGAAGTGACTGACTATTAATGACAGTCCCTATGGATGAAGAAGTAGATGTCAGTGCTAGTGACCATAGTGAAAGCCACTTATCTTTCCGATGATTGCCTATTTAAAAGGTTCCTTCATTCTTTACCTTTAACACAACAATAGTCGTAACATGCACAAGAAGCTTGTTTTTTCAGTCATTCAAAAGTATACTCTTGTAACATCGGATGACCGTTTTGAAAATAAAACTTTGTAGCTCTTCACCGATATTCAAATTTACCACAAGTTTGTGTCTTTATTTGTGTAGAGAATAGTCTTGCAAAACTGAATGAATCTTTCTGAAATACCCCGTACAGATTAAAAAAAAAAAATATGATTACAAGTTGGTGAATAGGAGCCGTGCAGTCTATGAGTGCCAAGAGGCTCCGTGGGACTTATGCGCCCATTTACTCGCACATGTTCCTAAAAACACGCAACGAAGCGCGCGCTAAAGCGAACGCGAGGAGTAGTGCATGGTTACTTCTTAAGCAACAGAACCCAGTATGTTGCCCTCGACGTCGAATGTTCACCGGAGGCAAGGGTATTACGAGGAGTACCCCAGGGAAGTAGGATAGCAGCGCTGTTACTCTGTATACAAGTAAATGATCTCGCGGACAGAATAAGCAGCAGCCTACGGCTGTATGCTGATGACGCTGTGGTGTACGGGGACGTGTCGTCGTTCTACATCTTCATCTACATGGATACTCTGCAAATCACATTTAAGTACCTGGTAGAGGGTTCATCGAACCACCTTCACAATTCTCCGTTATTTCTCCAATTTCGTATAGCACGCGGAAAGAACGAACACCTATATCTTTCCGTACGAGCTCTGATTTCCCTTAATTTATCGTGGTGATCGTTCCTCCCTACGTAGGTCGGTATCAACAAAATATTTTCGCATTCTGAGGAGAAAGTTGGTGATTGGAATTTGGTGAGAAGATTCCGTCGAAACGAAAAACGCCTTTCTTTTGATGATGCCGGCCGGTGTGGCCGTGCTGTTCTAGGCGCTTCAGTCGGTAACTACGTGACCGCTACGGTCGCAGGTTCGAATCCTGCCTGTGTGTGATGTCCTTAGGTTAGTTAGGTTTAAGTAGTTCCAAGTTCTAGGGGACTGATGACCACAGATGTTAAGTCCCATAGTGCTCAGAGCCATTTGAACCATTTTTTAAATGATGTCCAGCCCAAATCTAGTATCATTTCCGTGACACTCTCTCCCATATTTCGCAATAATGCAAAACGTGCTGCCCTTCTTTGAACTTTTTCGATGTACTTCGTGAGTCCTATCTGGTAAGGATCCCACACGGTGCAGCAGTATTCTAAAAAGAGGACGGACAAGCATAGTGCGGGCAGTCTCCTCAGTAAATCTGTTATATTTTCTATGTGTTCCTTCCAATTTAAGTTGTTCGTTATTGTGATACCTAGGTATTTAGTTGAATTTACGGCTTTTAGATTAGACTGATTTATCGTGTAACAGAAGATTAACGAATTCCTTTTAGCACTCCTGTGGATGACCTCACACTTTTCGTTATTTAGGGTCAACTGCCAATTTTCGCACCATTCAGACATCTTTTCTAAATAGTTTTGCAATTTGTTTTGATTTTCTGATGACTTTAGTAGTCGATAAACGACAGCATCATCTGCAAACAACGGAAGACGGCTCCTCAGATTGTCTCCCAAATCATTTAAATAGATAAGGAACAGCAAAGGGCCTATAACACTACCTTGGGGAACACCAGAAATCACTTCTGTTTTACTCCATGACTTCACATCAGTTACTACGAACTGTGGCCTCTCTGACAGGAAATCACAAATCCAGTCAGATAACTGAGACGATATTCCATAAGCACGCAATTTCACTACAAGTCGTCTGTGTGGTACAGTGTCAAAAGCCTCCCACAAATCCAGAAATATGGAATCGATCTGAAATCCCTTGTCAATAGCTCTCAACACTTCATGTGAATAAAGAGCTAGTTGTGTTTCACAGCAAACAATATACAGTTTTCTTTGAGGTAATTCATAATGTTTGTATATGTTCCAAAATCCTACTGCATATCGACGTTAACGATATGGCCCTGTAATTTAGTGGATTACTCCTACTACCTTTCTTGAATGTTGGTGCGACCTGTGCAACTTTCCAGTCTTTGGGTACGGATCTTTCGTCGAGCGAACGGCTGTATATGATTGTTAAGTATGGAGCTAATGCATCAGCATACTCCGAAAGGAACCTAATTGGTATACAGTCTGGATCAGAAGACTTGCTTTTATTAAGTGATTTAATTTGCTTTACTACTCGTGACTTAGACAAAATTTCTAGTTGGAGTGATGAATGGCAACTAGCTCTAGATGTAGAAAAATGTAAGCTATTGCAGATGAGTAGGAATACAGCATTAGTGAGGTGCTGCCTGATACAATCACGTCGATTAAACATCTAGGCGTAACGCAACAGTGCAATATGAAATGGAATGGGCATGTAAGGATTGTGCAGTAGGGAAGGCGTATGGTCGATTTCGGTTTGCTGAGAGTATTTTAGGAAAGTGTGGTTCATCTGTAAAGGAGGCCGCATGTAGGACACTACAGCGACCCACTGTTGACTGAGGAAAGACATCTAAAAATGGTTCAAATGGCTCTGAGCACTATGGAACTTAACATCTGAGGTCATCAGTCCCCTAGAACTTGTTGTTGTTGTTGTTTTCAGTCCTGAGACTGGTTTGATGCAGCTCTCCATGCTACTCTATCCTGTGCAATCTTATTCATCTCCAAGTACCTACTGCAGCCTACATTCATCTGAATCTGCTTAGTGTATTCATCTCTAGGTCTCCCTCTACGATTTTTACCCTCCACACTGCCCTCCAATACTAAATTGGTGATCCCTCGATGTCTAAGAACATGTCCTACCAACCGATCCTCCTTCTAGTCAAGTTGTGCCACAAGCTCCTCTTCTCCCCAATTCTGTTCAATACCTCCTCATTAGTTATGTGATCTACCCATCTAATCTTCAGCATTCTTCTGTAGCACCACATTTCGAAAGCTTCTATTCTCTTCTTGTCTAAAGTATTTATCGTCCACGTTTCACTTCCATACATGGCTACACTCCATACAAATACTTTCAGAAACGACTTCCTGACATTTAAATCTATACACGATGTTAACAAATTTTTCTTCTTCAGAAACGCTTTCCTTACCATTGCCAGTCTACATTTTATATCCTCTCTACTTCGACCATCGTCAGTTATTTTGCTCCCCGAATAGCAAAACTCCTTTACTACTTTAAGTGTCTCATTTCTTAATCTAATTCCCTCAGCATCACCCGACTTAATTCGACTACATTCCATTATCCTCGTTTTGCTTTTTTTGATGTTCATCTTATACCTCCTTTCAAGACACTGTCCATTCCGTTCAACTGCTCTCCCAAGTCCTTTGCTGTCTCTGACAGAATTACAATGTCATCGGCGAACCTCAAGGTTTTTATTTCTTCTCCATGGATTTTAATACCTACTCTGAATTTTTCTTTTGTTTCCTTTACTGCTTGCTCAATATACAGATTGAATAACATGGGGGAGAGGCTACAACCCTGTCTCACTCCCTTCCCAACCACTGCTTCCCTTTCATGTCCCTCGACTCTTATAACTGCCATCTGGTTTCTGTACAAATTGTAAATAGCCTTTCGCTCCCTATATTTTACCCCTGCCACCTTCAGAATTTGAAAGCGATTATTCCAGTCAACATTGTCAAAAGCTTCCTCCAAATCTACAAATGCTAGAAACGTAGGTTTGCCTTTTCTTAATCTAGCTTCTAAGATAAGTCGTAGGGTCAGTATTGCCTCACGTGTTCCAACATTTCTACGGAATCCAAACTGATCTTCCCCGAGGTCGGCTTCTACAGTTTTTCCATTCGTTTGTAAAGAATTCACGTTAGTATTTTGCAGCTGTGACCTATTAAACTGATAGTTCGGTATTTTTCACATCTGTCAACACCTGCTTTCTTTGGGATTGGAATTATATATTCTTCTTGAAGTCTGAGGATATTTCGCCTGTCTCATACATCTTGCTCACCAGATGGTCGAGTTTGGTAAGGACTGGCTCTCCCAAGGCTGTCAGTAATTCTAATGGAATGTTGTCTACTCCGAACTGATAGTTCGGTATTTTTCACATCTGTCAACACCTGCTTTCTTTGGGATTGGAATTATTATATTCTTCTTGAAGTCTGAGGATATTTCGCCTGTCTCATACATCTTGCTCACCAGATGGTCGAGTTTGGTCAGGACTGGCTCTCCCAAGGCTGTCAGTAATTCTAATGGAATGTTGTCTACTCCGGGGGCCTTGTTTCGACTCAGGTCTTTCAGTGCTCTGTCAAACTATTTACGCAGTATCATATCTCCCATTTCACCTTCATCTACATCCTCTTCCATTTCCATAATATTGTCCTCAAGTACGTCGCCCTTGTATAGACCCTCTATATACTCCTTCCACCTTTCTGCTTTCCCTTCTTTGTTTAGAACTGGGTTTCCATCAAAGCTCTTGATATTCATGCAAGTGGTTCTCCTTTCTCCAAAGGTCTCTTTAATTTTCCTGTAAGCAGTATCTATTTTACCCCTAGTGAGATAAGCCTCTACATCCTTACATTTGTCCTCTAGCCATGCCTGCTTAGCCATTTTGCACTTCCTGTCGATCTCATTTTTGAGACGTTTGTATTCCTTTTTGCCTGCTTCATTTACTGCATTTTTATATTTTCTCCTTTCATCAGTTAAAAATCAATATTTCTTTTGTTACCCAAGGGTTTCTACTAGCCCTCGTCTTTCTACCTATTTGATCCTCTGCTGCCTTCACTATTTCATCCCTCAATGCTACCCATTCTTCTTCTACAGTATTTCTTTCTCCCATTCCTGTCAGTTGTTTCCTTATGCTCTCCCTGAAACTCTGTACAACCTCTGGTTCTTTCAGTTTATCCAGGTCCCATCTCCTTAAATTCCCACCTTTTTGCAGTTTCTTCAGTTTTAATCTACAGTTCATAACCAATAGATTGTGGTCAGAGTCCACATCTGCCCCTGGAAATGTCTTACAATTTAAAACCTGGTTCCTAAATCTGTGTCTTACCATTATATAATCTATCTGAAACCTGTCAGTATCTCCAGGGTTCTTCCATGTATACAACCTTCTTTCATGGTTCTTGAACCAAGTGTTAGCTATGATTAAGTTATGCTCTGCGCAAAATTCTACCAGACGGCTTCCTCTTTCATTTCGTAGCCCCAATCCATATTCACCTACTATGTTTCCTTCTCTTCTTTTTCCTACTGACGAATTCCAGTCACCCATGACTATTAAATTTTCGTCTCCCTCCACTATCTGAATAATTTCTTTTATCTCATCATACATTTCATCAATTTCTTCATCATCTGCAGAGCTAGTTGGCATATAAACTTGTACTACTGTAGTAGGCGTGGGCTTTGTGTCTATGTTGGCCACAATAATGCGTTTGTAGTAGCTTACCTGCACTCCTATTTTTTTATTCATTATTAAACCTACACCTGCATTACCCCTATTTGCTTTTGTATTTATAACTCTGTATTCACCTGACCAAAAGTCTTATTCCTCCTGCCACCGAACTTCACTAATTTTCACTATATCTAACTTTAACCTATTCATTTCCCTTTTTAAATTTTCTAACCTACCTGCCCGATTAAGGGATCTGACATTCCAAGCTCCGATCCGTAGAACGCCAGTTTTCTTTCTCCTGATAACGACCTCCTCTTGAGTAGTCCCCGCCCGGAGATCCGAATGGGGGACTATTTTACCTCCGGAATATTTTACCCAAGAGGTCGCCATCATCATTTAATCATACAGTAAAGCTGCATGCCCTCGGGAAAAATTACGGCTGTAGTTTCCCCTTGTTTTCAGCCGTTCGCAGTACCAGAACAGCAAGGCCATTTTGGTTAGTGTTACAAGGCCAGTTCAGTCAATTATCCAGACTGTTGCCCCTGCAACTACTCAAAAGGCTGCTGCCCCTCTTCAGGAACCACACGAATGTCTGGCCTCTCAACAGATACCCCTCCGTTGTGGTTGCACCTACGGTACGGCTATCTGTATCGCTGAGGCACGCAAGCCTCCCCACCAACGGCAAGGTCCATGGTTCATGGGGGGAGGCCCTAGAACTTAGATCATATTAAACCTAACTTAGATCTTCTTAAACCTAACTAACCTAAGGACATCACACACATCCATGTCCGAGGCAGGATTCGAACTGCGACCGTAGCAGTAGCGCGGTTCCGGACTGAAGAACATCTAAGCAGTACAGAAGTAGACTGATACATATGTTACCGATAGGTTCGATCAATAGGCAAGTGCTACGGAGATACTTCGGGAACTCAATTGGGAAACAGTGGAGGGAGGGCAACGTTCCTTTCGAGGAGCAATACTGAGGAAATTTAGAGAACCGGCATTTGAGGCTGACTGCAGAATGATTCCAGTCCCACCAATGTACTTTTCGCGTAAGGTCTACGAAGATAAGATCGGAGACAGAGAGATTAGGGCCCGTACTGAGGTATATAGACATTCGTTTTTCCCTCGCTCTATTTGCGAGTGGACCAGGAAAGGAAATGACTAATAGTAGCAGAGTACCCTCCGCCACGTACCATACAGCCGCTTGCCCAATATGTATGTAGATGTAGATGCAGATATATCTGTAGATGTAGAGCTGGTGCTAAAAGGAAACCAGTAATTCTTGCCTTGCCTGCGGTCGCTGCCTGATATGCCACGGCGGTGATTAACAGACAAAAAAGAAAGCGGTCATTATGAGTGAAAAAAATGGACGAGCAGGCCGAGAGAGGAGAAACTAACTTCTTTTAGAGGACGAATCCTCGTTACTTGTGCAACGGAAAATACCGAAGAAGAACACTGTGATGGCAAAAGCAATTACTTCTCCGGGAAGTTATGGGTAGCCTAAGATTCCATGCCACTGGCTAATAGAGTCTGTCATAAAACTATACTTTGGGTACGTACACATCCTCAGCGACAGTACCACGTCTTTTTGAGGTCTCGAAGACGTGTCTGTCGTGGCAGTACTCTAAACTGAGGCTTTTATTTTCTCTCTAGTTCCATCCACTGTCATCTGTGTCCTACACTGTTTCAGCAAGGTAATGCTGTGACACGTTTGCTCCTTTGTGAGAATATTTATTTCTGATGTCACAAAGAAACGACATCATTTCATATTGTCAATTAAAACACTCAAGGCTTCTTTGCAACAAGCTGTAGTATTGTATATTCTTTGCTCTCGAATCCCCTTTACCAGCTTGCTGCGGGAGCTGTGAGGTGCGCAACTACAGACATCTCCAACCGCTTGAGGGCTAACGTTCAAGCAAGAACTTCGGTTTCCATCAGTACCATATGTGTAACATGGTACGCGCTTTAACGCTCAGTAGGAGACCACATGGAAAGAGGATTTTTGTATGTGTTTCATTTTTATAGTATGTGAAGTTAGGAACTCATATCAGCATGTAACTCTCAAAAAGACACTAGAAAATCGATTTTGAAGATTTCCGAGCATCTTTAATTCGCTAAAGCTAGAACATCTTTTTGACTGGCCTTGTGGCTGTTGTAGGATGTTCGCCTGCAATGTGGGCGACCGGGAATCGATTCCTAGCCGATGCAAATTTTTAAACACAGATACGTATTCTATAAGCATCTAAGTGAAGCGTAAAATACGTAAATACGGAAAAAACGGGTAGCGCTCGAGACTGGTAATGACTGATTTCAGTCTTCTTTTGGTCATTACTTTTTTCGTGTTTTTCCCATTCAGTTCGAAAAGTTAACGTGATTTAAATGTACGGTAAATAACAAAACACGTAATTGTCATTTTCTTAATGAAAAATGCGCGTCTTAATATCACACAGAACATTCAAGTTTTTATTGGAAATATCTATATGTACTTGTAATGGACAGCCTCCTCTAACAATACTTTTCCTCAACAGCGTTTGTCGATACAGTATTATTTTTCGAATTTTGGACAGGTTAATATTATCTCAGTTGTTTTTCTGAAAATTTCATATAATTTTACACACAGTATGTTATATTTCAAGCTAAAATTTATGAAAAGGAATTACTTCGCAAAATATTTTAGTTTCGATGCTATAATCGATAAGTACTAGTTCTGAATGTACAGTTACAATTATTTTTCTTAAAAAACATTTGAAATTACGGATTATTTGCACACTTAAAATTTCTGTTATTAACTACGCAATCCTGTACTGTTTACTATGTTTATTTCTGGATTCATTTATAAAATAATAATCGAAATTAATAATGTAACGCAAACTGGTAAGAACTCATTTGTTAAGAAAAATAGTAAACCATTTGGAATATTGTAATCTCCGTAGAATGTGAAAGTCATAATGTTGTCCTGATGTGACCGGACGTATTTTTGTATAATAAGTGCGAACAATTCCGCTTTGTTAATGTGAAAAATCAAAATACTGTATGATACACTAATATGTGGGAAATTCAGAGGAAAATACACTCACGTAAAAAATCTGCAACAACAGTCTTCCTATTTATTGAGTTCAAACCAACTGTGAGAACCCGATGTTAGATTTTCAGCTTCAAGAATCTGACCCCTAGACAAGAAGAACTGGAGCCATCTCAACGTGAAAGCTAAGTGAACATGAAAGTTTATTGTAATCCTCGCTCCTCTCAAAGTTTCATGGAAGACTCTGGTTATTAATTACTTGGACTGGACATTGTTTAATGTGGACAATACATGGAAGAAGGAAGGAGGGGGGAGATTACATACCTAATTACCGATCATTTATAGAAGATGGTTTAACTTAAAAAATATATAATTTTTTCATGTTATGCTTTTTACGCTTCACGAAAAACGCTCGTGATACATGGATCCTCGTTAAAAATTTGCATCAGACTGTTATCGAATCCCAGTCACTCATGTGGCAGGTGAGCGGTAAGCGTTCTACCGTAGAGCAAAGAGGGTCGTCGAGTATTTTGCGTATCTTTAACATGATTAAAGATGTTCGGGAAACCTCGAAGTTCGTTTTCTCGAGATGTTTGAGAGTTGCTCCAACTGCTTCGGCTGACAGATATTTGAGTTCGGATTTTTTTTCTTTATGTCATTTCATTCCCCTCGCCCCATACGGAAGGAGGGAGAGCTGTCAGTGGATATAAAGTTTCAAATGGCTCTGAGCACTATGGGACTCAACTTCTGAGGTCATTATTCCCCTAGAACTTAGAACTACTTAAACCTAACTAACCTAAGGACATCACACACACCCATGCCCGAGGCAGGATTCGAACCTGCGACCGTAGCGGTCTCGCGGTTCCAGACTGCAGCGCCTAGAACCGCACGGCCACTTCGGCCGGCGATATAAAGTCTAAAACATTTTATAAAATTGGGCATAGCAGTTGACAAAATGAATGTCTGACTAATAAAAAATGCATAGATTCAGTTCCATAATTTAAAATATAAACTCGTATCATAGGGATGCAGCAGTTGGGGTAGGGCTTAAGGTGATATCTGTGCGGGCGGATGGATAGAGAAAAGGAATTTGGGAGAATGAAGAGGAATGCCGTTGCGACGAGTTCCGAATTTCACGTACTATAAATATAAAAAAAATTACGAAGACCTATTGCCGTGTGGTCTCATCGTCAGATGTAGACTTTGCCTTCAGTTTCGTGCAACTTTCAGCAATAGGGTGGCGGTAAGTCACCAGTGGGAGGATGGATGTAATCCTTTGAGCAACGGTGGTTTTGTCTGGAAACTCCATTTTATCAATTTTTTTAAGTACCAGTACGTGTTTCGCCTGAAACTATGGATGTTGTTGGAAGACAGAAACATGTAGTGGTAAATCTGAATTTGTACTATTGCTTCTATGAGTGGTTTCGAAAGGAAACCACATGTAGTTTTGATATAAATTTATTACATTTAGGCCCATTTTGCTTGTTTTTAGGACCACAATTTGTTTTAGGCAATACGAGTTAATGGAAGTTTCAAGATTTGAGTTTGTGCCTAGGAAATATGCGACATAGCTTTCAAGTAATCAGATGGCTCAAATGGCTCTAAGCAGTATGAGACTTAACATCTGAGGTCATCAGTCCCCTAGACTTAGAACTACTTAAACCTAACTAACCTAAGGACATCACACACATCCATGCCCGAGGCAGGATTCGAACCTGCGACAGTAGTAGCAGCGCGTTTCCGGACTGAAGCGCCTAGAACCGCTCGGCCACAGCTGCCGGCTTTCAAGCAATCTTATGAAATGTTTGCCGCGCTGGATTAGCCGAGCGGTCTAGGGCGCTGCAGTCATAGACTGTGCGGCTCGTCCCGGCCGAGGTTCGAGTCCTCCCTCGGGCATGGGTGTGTGTGTGTGTGTGTGTGTGTGTGTGTGTGTGTGTGTGTGTGTTTGTCCTTAGGATAATTTACGTTAAGTAGTGTGTAAGCTTAGGGACTGATGACATCAGCAGTTAATTCCCATAAGATTTCACGCACATTTGGACTTTTCTGAAATGTTGGATGGATGAAAATGGTGTGTCCCAGTCGTTCCACAGTGAAATCACCCCGTTAAGACAATTGACTGTTTATTTTTTGGCAATTTTTTTGTATTCGTTGCTTACTAAGATTATAAAATATTTTAAAATTAATTTTCTTATATGAAATATATTCGCAGTTGCGAATACGAACAACTATTAGCTGTGTAAGGGAATGACGACAATGAAAATGCGTGCCGGACCAGGACTCTAACCAGGATTTCTCGCTTTACGCTAGCAGTCGCCTTAAGCGGGCATTACACGACGATCCGCCGCGAACGGTACTGGTCTAACGTGACAGACATCTATCGGTAGAACAGGTGAAACTCCGAAAATTAGCAGACACATTATCCGTGCGCCAGAATAGAGCAGCTCTACATTGCCGTCGCCGGCCGTTGTGGACGAGCGGTTCAAGGCGCTTCAGTCCAGAACCGCGCTGCTGCTACCGTCGCAGGTTCGAATCCTGCCTCGGGCATGGATGTGTGTGATGTCGTTAGGTTAGTTATGTTTAAGTAGTTCTAAGTTCTAGGGGACTGATGACCTCATATGTTAAGTCTCATACTGCTTAGAGCCATTTGAGCCATCTGATTACTGGAAAGCTATGTCGCATATTTCCTAGGCACAAACTCAAATCTTGAAACTTCCATTAACTCGTATTGCCTAAAACATACGTTTTTCATATTAGGTGCATTGTGCTGCCACTAACTGCCAGGTACTCCATACCAGCCACCTCAGTAGTCATTAGATATCGTGAGAGAGCAGAATGGGGCGCTCCGCGGAACTCACCGTCTTAGAACGTGGTCGGGTGATTGGGTGTCACTTGTATCATACGTTTCTACGCGAGATTTCCACACTCCTAAACATCCCTAGGCCACTGTTTCCAATGTGATAGTGAAGTGGAAACGTGCAGGGTCACGTACAGCGCAAAAGCGTACAGGCCGACCTCGTCTGTTGACCGACAGAGACCGCCGACAGTTACAGAGGGTCGTAATGTGTAATAGGCAGACATCTATCCAGACCATCACACAGGAATTCCAAACTGCATCAGGATCCACTACAAGTACTATGACAGTTAGGCGGGAGGTGAGAAAACGGATTTCATTGTCGAGCGGCTGCTCATAAGCCACACATCACGCCGGTAAACGCCAAACGACGCCTCGCTTAATGTAAGGAGCGTAAACATTGGAGGATTGAACAGTGGAAAAACTTTGTGTGGAGTGACAAATCACGGTACACAATGTGGCGATCTGATGGCAGGGTGTGGGTATGGCGAATGCCCGATGGACGTCATCTGCCAGCGTGTGTGGTGCCAACAGTAAAATTCGGCGGTGGAGGTGTTATGATGTGGTTGTGTTTTTCATGGAGGGGAGGGGGGGGGGGGGCGCTTGCACCCCTTGTTGTTTTGTGCCGCACTATCACCGCACAGGCCTACATTGATGTTTTAAGCACCTTATTGCTTTCCACTGTTGAAGAGCAATTCGGGGATGGCGATTGCATCTTTCAACACAATCGAGCACATTTTCATAATGCACGGCGTGTGGCGGGGTGGTAATACGACAATGACATCCCTTTAATGGACTGGCTGCGCAGAGTCCTGACCTGAATCCTACATAACACCTTTGCGATGTTTTGGAAAGCCGACTTCGTGCCAGGCCGCAGTGACCGACATCGATACTTCTCCTCAGTGCAGCATTCCGTGAAGAATAGGATGCCATCCTTTAAGAAACCTTCCAGCACCTGATTAAACGTATGCCTGCGGGAGTGGAAGTTGTCATAAAGGCTAAAGGTGGGCCAACACCGTATTGAATTCCAGCATTACCGATGGAGAGCGCCACGAAATTGTAAGTCATTTTCAGCCAGGTGTCCGGATAGTTTAGATCACATAGTGAACTTATACCTGTGTAACCAAGTGTCGTAATATCAAAGTAACTGTCGAGTCTGTAATTCAGAACAGTATTAACCTACGCAAGAGAATAACAATCACTTAATAAATAATGATAAAAACAATTTCTTATTAAATAGGAACCTTGTGTTCACAAATATTTGAACGAATGACGTTCCAACATATCACACGACACACCTTGTGTTTCGCACGGTAGAAAGAACGACTTTACAACAGATAAGACAGTTCTATTTGCGTTTCGTGCGTTATTACCGTCTACTGCGCAAGTGCGGCAGGTACACTTTTTTTTTTTTTTTTTTTTTTTTTTTTTTTTTTTTTTTTTTTTTTTTTTTTTTTTTTGGTCATCAGTCTACTGACTGGTTTGATGCGGCCCGCCACGAATTCCTTTCCTGTGCTAACCTCTTCATCTCAGAGTAGCACTTGCAACCTACGTCCTCAATTATTTGCTTGACGTATTCCAATCTCTGTCTTCCTCTACAGCTCCCTCTAGTACCATGGAAGTCATTCCCTCATGTCTTAGCAGATGTCTTATCTTCCTGTCCCTTCTCCTTATCAGTGTTTTCCACATATTCCTTTCCTCTCCGATTCTGCGTAGAACCTCCTCATTCCTTACCTTATCAGTCCACCTAATTTTCAACATTCGTCTATAGCACCACATCTCAAATGCTTCGAGCCTCTTCTGTTCCGGTTTTCCCACAGTCCATGTTTCACTACCATACAGTGCTGTACTCCAAACGTACATCCTCAGAAATTTCTTCCTCAAATTAAGGCCGGTATTTGATATTAGTAGACTTCTCTTGGCCAGAAATGCCTTTTTTGCCATAGCGAGTCTGCTTTTGATGTCCTCCTTGCTCCGTCCGTCATTTGTTATTTTACTGCCTAGGTAGCAGAATTCCTTAACTTCATTGACTTCGTGACCATCAATCCTGATGTTAAGTTTCTCGCTGTTCTCATTTCTACTACTTCTCATTACCTTCGTCTTTCTCCGATTTACTCTCAAACCATACTGTGTACTCATTAGACTGTTCATTCCGTTCAGAAGATCATTTAATTCTTCTCCACTTTCACTCAGGATAGCAATGTCATCAGCGAATCGTATCATTGATATCCTTTCACCTTGTATTTTAATTCCACTCCTGAACCTTTCTTTTATTTCCACCATTGCTTCCTCGATGTACAATTGAAGAGTAGGGGCGAAAGGCTACAGCCTTGTCTTACACCCTTCTTAATACGAGCACTTCGTTCTTGATCGTCCACTCTTATTATTCCCTCTTGGTTGTTGTACATATTGTATATGACCCGTCTCTCCCTATAGCTTACCCCTACTTTTTTCAGAATCTCCAACAGCTTGCACCATTTTATATTGTCGAACGCTTTTTCCAGGTCGACAAATCCTATGAAAGTGTCTTGATTTTTCTTTAGCCTTGCTTCCATTATTAGCCGTAACGTCAGAATTGCCTCTCTCGTCGCTTTACTTTTCCTAAAGCCAAACTGATCGTCACCTAGCACATTCTCAATTTTCTTTTCCATTCTTCTGTATATTATTCTTGTAAGCAGCTTCGATGCATGAGCTGTTAAGCTGATTGTGCAATAATTCTCGCACTTGTCAGCTCTTGCCGTCTTCGGAATTGTGTGGATGATGCTTTTCCGAAAGTCAGATGGTATATCGCCAGACTCATATATTCTACACACCAACGTGAATAGTCGTTTTGTTGCCACTTGCCCCAATGATTTTAGAAATTCTGATGGAATGTTATCTATCCCTTCTGCCTTATTTGACCGTAAGTCCTCCAAAGCTCTTTTAAATTCCGATTCTAATACTGGATCCCCTATCTCTTCTAAATCGACTCCTGTTTCTTCTTCTATCACATCAGTCAAATCTTCACGCTCATACAGGCTTTCAATGTATTCTTTCCACCTATCTGCTCTCTCCTCTGCATTTAACAGTGGAATTCCCGTTGCACTCTTAATGTTACCACTGTTGCTTTTAATGTCACCAATGGTTGTTTTGTCTTTCCTGTATGCTGAGTCTGTCCTTCCGACAATCATATCTTTTTCGATGTCTTCACATTTTTCCTGCAGCCATTTCGTCTTAGCTTCCCTGCACTTCCTATTTATTTCATTCCTCAGCGACTTGTATTTCTGTATTCCTGATTTTCCCGGAACATGTTTGTACTTCCTCCTTTCATCAATCAACTGAAGTATTTCTTCTGTTACCCATGGTTTCCTCGCAGCTACCTTCTTTGTATCTATGTTTTCCTTCCCAACTTCTGTGATGGCCCGTTTTAGAGATGTCCATTCCTTCCTTCCTTCTACTTCACTTCACTGACCCCTACTATATCTAGATTGAGCCTTTGCATTTCCCTTTTCAGATTTTCTAGTTTCCCTACCACGTTCAAGCTTCTGACATTCCACGCCCCGACTCGTAGAACGTTATCCTTTCGTTGATTATTCAATCTTTTTCTCATGGTAACCTCCCCCTTGGCAGTCCCCTCCCGGAGATCCGAATGGGGGACTATTCCGGAATCTTTTGCCAAAGGAGAGAGCATCATGACACTTCTTCAATTCCAGGCCACATGTCCCGTGGATACACCTTACGTGTCTTTAATGCAGTGGTTTCCATTGCCTTCTGCATCCTCATGTCGTTGATCATTGCTGATTCTTCCGCCTTTATGGGCAATTTCCCACCCCTAAGACAGGAGAGTGCCCTGAACCTCTATCCGCTCCTCCTCCCTCTTTGACAAGGCCGTTGGCAGAAACAGGCTGACTTCTTATGCCGGAAGTCTTCGGCCGCCGATGCTGATTATTTATCAGAATTTAGGCAGCGGCGGGGATCGAACCCGGGACCGAAGACGTTTTGATTATGAATCAAAGACGCTACCCCTAGACCACGGGTACCCAGACCAGGTACACTACTGGACGTTAAAATTGCCACACCAAGAAGAAATGCAGATGATAAACGGGTAGTCATTGGACATTGGACTAACATGTGATTACATTTTCACGCTGTTTGGGTGCATAGATCCTGAGAAATCAGTGCCCAGAAAAACCACCTCCGACCTTAATAACGGCCTTGATACGCATGGGCATTGAGCTTGGATGGCGTGTACAGGTACAGCTGCCCATGCAGCTTCAACACGATACGACAGTTCATCTAGATTAGAGACTGGCGTATTATGACGAGCCAGTTGCTCGGCCACCATTGACCAGACGTTTTCAATTGGTGAGAGATCTGGAGAATGTGCTGGCCAGGACAATAGTCCAACATTTTCTGTATCCAGAAAGGCCCGTACAGGACCTGTAACGTGCGGTCGTGCATTATCCTGCTGAAATGTAGGGTTTCGAAGCGATCGAACAAAGGGTAGAGCCACGGGCCATAATACATCTGAAATGTAACGTCCACTGTACAAAGTGCCGTCAATGCGAACAAGAGGTGACCAAGACGTGTAAACAATGGCACCCCATACCATCTCGCTGGGTGATACGCCAGTATGGCGATGACGAATACACGCTTCCAATGTGCGTTCACCGCGATGTCCCCAAACACGGATGCGACGATCATGATGCTGTAAACAGAACCTGGATTCATCCGAAAAAATGACGTTTTGCCGTTCGTGCACCCAGGTTCGTCGTTGAGTACACCATCGCAGGCGCTCCTCTCTGTGATGCAACGTCAAGGGTAACCGCAGCCATGGTCTCCGAGCGTATAGTCTATGCTGCTGCAAACGTCGTCGAACTGTTCGTGCAGATGGTTGTTGTCTTGCAAACGTCCCCATGTGTTGACTCAGCGATCGAGACGTGGCTCCACGATCTGTTACAGCCATGCGGATAAGATGCCTGTCATCTCGACTGCTAGTGATACGAGGCCGTTAGGATCCAGCACTGCGTTCCGTATTACCTTCCTGAACCCACCGATTCCATATTCTGCTAACAGTCTTTGGATCTCGACCAACGCGAGCAGCAACGTCGTGATACGATAAACCGCAATCGCGACAGGCTACAATTCGACCTTTATGAAAGTCGGAATCGTGATGGTACGCATTTCTCCTCCTTACACGAGGCGTCACAACAATGTTTCACCAGGCAACGCGGGTCAACTGCTGTTTGTGTATGAGAAATCGGTTGGAAACTTTCCTAATGTCAGCACGTTGCAGGTGTCGCCATTGGCGCCAACCTTGTGTGTCTGCTCTGAAAAGCTAATCATTTGCATATCACAGCATCATCTTCCTGTCGGTTAAATTTCGCGTCTGTAGCGCGTCATCTTCGTGGTGTAGCAATTTTAATGGCCAATAGTGTATATCCCACGTGTATGGTGTAATAGGTCTACGTGAAGCAGCCGATAGTTACAGATATGCACGCTTGGGGCGATGGTGCACAGGTGTACGGTTTAGGGGTATTAACCGCTTTGGGTTAGCGGTTAAGATGAGTGCTCGCTTAAAGCTGGAAGTTCTGCTTCGAGTCCCAGTCCGGCACAGATTTTCATTGTCGTCTTTCCCAATTTAGCTGATGATTGTTCGTATTCGCAACTGCGAATACATTTCGTGTATTTCGTAACGCCTGTAGTTGCTGCAGTGGCTGTTCCTTCGGACGTGCATCCATATCCGAAGGTACATCGCAGTATTCTTCTAAACAATACAGGCACAGCAATATCGAAAATTTTTAATGTTATTGGAACTCATACGGTTAAGTGGGACTGAGTAGATGCGGCTTTACGGAGCGATGCGAGAGGCGGACGTTACCACGGTCGGGCCGCTGCCAGGCGTCCAGTGTGGCGACGTAGAGCAGTGACATGGCCGCCGCGGCCGCCACGCAGCACAGGAAGACGCAGCGCGAGCGCGCCCTGCGACCCTCCATAGGCCGCCGTTGCTTCTGACGCCGCTGCTGCTGCGACCCGCGACAAACACTGCCCACAGCAGGCGTCCAGCTTATAGCCGCGTCCACCTGCGGCGCTGGCGTCGCGGAACACCTGTGGCGCGGGCTGCGTCGGCAGCCGGTGGGAGGGGCGGGGCGTCGATCACTGCCTCACTTGATACCTGCAAAAACAAGCATGCAACCACTATTAGGGCAGTGTAGCGACGGGCAAAAACAACTACAACGAATCGAGAACTTTCTTCAATGGGTAGCTAATCACCGTGCTGCTAAAATGAAGGCTGAAATCCTGCTGGATTGGGAACGAATGCTCTCCGAAAGTTGAGTCGCAATTTTTTCTTTGTCAAGCATCCAGTGCGACTGCAGTCAGTTGTTTCCGACTTACTCTGCAAGTGAAAGTTTTGTCAGTACAACGAAAAACCAGCCCAGAGTTGCAAACTTTACTTTTTTTCAATTATTCACCCGATGACTAGTTTCGGGCTCGAGATCCACCTTCAAATCATCTTAACATAGTCAAAAATGGTATTTCCGAAGATGAGAAAACCGTCTCAAAAATGTGCAACGAACAGTTTTGACTATGTTACGAAGATCTGAAAATGGGTTTCAGGCCGAAATAAGTCATCTAGCGAATAAAAAAAAAAGTAAAATTTGCAACTCTGGGCTGGTTTTTTCGTTATACTGGTTAACAGAAGTTGCTGACCCACAAGCAGTGCAACATGCTGAAAGTTCGTTAAAGTACTGTCGCCATTACTTGACACCGTCAATTCTAGAGACAGGCGATCTGTTACGTTAAAAGTTTTGGATAAAAAAATCCTATGTCAAGATCGCTAAAACTCCTTCATCGATTACTGGTTTCAGCTGATTGACGAGCCACCTTCGTATCAATAAAAATTAATAATTAATTCAGCGTGTATCAGCCACCAAGTATTACACATCGCCGTAATCTGGTTAGCTGAATCGCTCTTGTGACTTGTGAAATTTTCCCGGCGTATTTCTTCTTTCAGTAATGTTCGGGTTTGCAGCCGGATTCCATCAACGTTATGCCACGATATTTCGGCCCAGAGACGTCCGGCCATCCTCAGCTGATTAGATGAAGTACTGAAGAGACCTGTTTTTTTTTCCTTTATTGTGATTTGTACACCTTACACAAAGGCGGGCTGGCAGCGGATTACATCTACTCCGCTCTTCAGCCACAAGAATTACAATAATTGAAAAAAAGGAGACAGAAAAGTAACAAATCGGAGGTTAAAAAACAGGAGATACAATAAATGAAAAACAAGAAGCCGTTCACACTCGACGAAAACACACAAAAACACTGTCGACACTGCAGACAAACACTGATGAACGAGACGGTACAAGTGAACGAAGAGCGTGGCGGCCAAAAACACTAAATCACAATCACGACGGCACAGACACTAAACTGATGGCGATGATCTCCGGCGTGCGAATGTCCACTTGGCGTGTGCGAGTCCGGGGACCTGCCAAGAGGGGAGGAAGGTGGTGGAGGAGGGAGAGAGGAGAGCAGAGATGCCAATGGCAGGGGAGTTGGGGGGGGAGGAATGGGGGTTGGAGGGGGTTGGGGAAGCCTGGGGGAGGAGGGGGGAGGAAGGGAGGATGGAGGGAAGGAGAGAGAAGGGAGGGAGGGTGCCCTAAGGAAAGGACACAGGAAGTGGGAGGGGAGGATCAGAGTTGACAGGAGGGGTAGATGGAGGGGAGGAGGGCATCATAAGGGAGGGGGAGCTGGCGGAAGCCACCTTGGGAGAGGGTATGGAGAGTGGAGAGATGGAGAGCAGGTGGGACGTGGAAATACAGGCGCGGCAGCGGGAGAGGATGGGAGAGACCAGCGGGTGAGGAGGATTGAGTTTACGGGAGGTGTAGAGGATCCGTATCCGTTCGAGGAATAGGAGGAGGTGGGGGAACGGAATAAGGTCGTACAGGATCCGCATGGGGGAGGGGAGACAGATGCGATAGGCGAGGCGTATAGCATGGCGTTCTAGGATCTGAAGGGTTTTGTAAAAGGTAGGGGGAGTGGAGATCCAGGCAGTGTGTGCATAGCAAAGGATAGGGCGAATGAGGGATGAGGGAATTATAGGGATGGAGGATGATGGAGGCGTCCAGACCCCAAGTACAGCCAGAAAGGAGCTTGAGGAGGTGGAGTCGGGAGCATGCTTTGGCTTGGATTGTCCGGAGGTGGGGGGTCCAGGAGCGGCGACGGTCGAGGGTGACGCCAAGGCTGAAGAGATCTGATGCAGTCATGGTATTTATAGCAAATTCCGCGCATGCGAACCGTACTGGCGGTTTAGGGCGCATGCGTTAGGAGGTGACATGCGCGTGGCAGCTTAGTAGTGTGTGATGCTCTCATTGGTGAAGGAAGAACAGTGTATTCGCTGAGTATCGACTGAGCATGTCGGTTCCACTGTGACCGCGTAATTTTAATAATTGGATTCCAATTTTTATCCAGCTTAAAGCCGTTATCATGATTCATTAAATTGTGAGCAAGACGTATTTCCAAGGATTCTTCAATTACATAGTCCCAGAAGCTGGAAACCGGTGCTAAAATTTTGGTGTTATTTTATTCCATTGAATGTCCCATGGAAAAGCAATGTTCTGCTACTGATGATTTTGAGAGCTGCCGCAGACGGGTGTGTCTTTCGTGTTGTACACAGCGTCCCTGGACCGTTCGTGTCGTCTGACCTATATATATGCCGTGGCACACTCAAAGGGAATTTTATAAATACCTGCCTTCCTCAATTGTAAATGCTAGAGTTGTTCACTTTATTAATAGTGTTTCTGCAAATAAGATTAAGCGCAGGGCAAGTATGGTCTTGGTTAAAGAACGAATTCGTTTTACACGTCGAGAGTTAGAGGTGATTTCCAAGGATTTATTTTATTTACATTTCAAGATTGAGGCAAGATGCTCTTCCCTTAGGTGGGATTGGATTGATGGTGTAACTTGGGCCAAGGCGGACTGGGCCCACAGGGCTAGTACAAACAGACGAAGTACTAAGTTTAATCGTCTCGCAACACGTTAACTGCAAGAAGATCCGTTGTGAATCTCACGGAGAAATGATGCGACGATGTCAGTGCTCGCGAAAGGCTTAAACTTTGCTCCTACACCTTCTTCACCTCCTTTAATGGATTTCGTCAGTTATATTGAGGAGGCTTTCAGACCTATTTCCGAGGATTCTGCAGACGAAATTCGACGAGAATCTTGTCGTGCCTTGGTGAAATGTGCGCCGCAACCGAGAAACATCATTCCAGCAGAAAGAGCAGCTCCTCGCAACCTCCGTGAAGATATTGGTACGGTCGTACTTCCTGCTAAGGGTAATGTACGATCCTTTTGACAAGGGAATCCTACAACGAGAAGATATATATAGTCAACTAAGTGATTCTATGTACCGCAAAATCGATAAGGACCCAACGAGCCGTATATCCACAGAAACTGCTGCTCTTTTGAACGATAGTTCTTTACGCAAACAAAAACGACGCTATCCAAAACCGGCGCCGAAATAACTTTGGGGCACAAAGAGCACAGACGAAAGGTGTGAACGACGTCTGCGGAGGTATGTACCGGCGAATAGATGTGCAATTGTGGAGCAATCGACTCCACAGATGAATCAAGGGGCTGCCAAGAGTGTATCCTCAATGACTGTTCCGCAAACGTTTCTCTGTATGTGCCTCCGCAGCAGGCGCCATTTCATTTCATGCCTATATACTGACTGTTGTTCATTGGCTGCGAAGACTGTGCACGCCAGTACCTCAACTGGACGTCCACTGAGTGGCGACAACTCTTTTCAGACGAATCACGTTCCATCGGACTGAGCCTTCCGGTGTGTGCAGCCCCGCAACAGTCGACGTAAGGGTACAGGCCGGAGGAGGAAGTACACTACTGGCCATTAAAATTGCTACACCAAGAAGAAATGCAGATGATAAACGGGTATTCATTGGACAAATACATTATACTAGAACTGACATGTGATTACATTTTCACGCCATTTGGGTGCATAGATCCTTAGAAATCAGGAGCCAGAACAACCACCTCTGGCCGTAATGACGGCCTTGATACGCCTGGGGATTGAGTCAAATAGAGCTTGGATGGCGTGTACAGGTAGAGCTGCCCATGCAGCTTCAACATGATACCACAGTTCATCAATAGTAGTGACTGGCGTATTGTAACGAGCCAATTGCTCAGCCACCATTGACCAGATGTTTTCAATTGGTGAGAAATCTGGAGAATGCGCTGTCCAGGGCAACAGTCGAACATTTTCTGTATCCAGAAAGGCCCGTGCAGGACCTGCAACATGCGGTCGTGCATTATCCTGCTGAAATGTAGGGTACCGCAGGGATCGAATGAAGGGTAGAGACACGGGTCGTAACACATCTGAAACATAACGTCCACTGTTCAAAGTGCCGTCAATGCGAACAAGAGGTGACCGAGACGTGTAACCAATGACACCCCATACCATCACGCCGGGTGATACGCCAGTATGGCCATAACGAATACACGCTTCCTATGTCCGTTCACCGCGATGTTGCCAAACACGGATGCGACCATCATGATGCTGTAAACAGAACCTGGATTCATCTGAAAAAATGACGTTTTGACATTCGTGCACCCAGGTTCGTCGTTGAGTACACCATCGCAGGCGCTCCTGTCTATGATGCAGCGTCAAGGGTAACCACAGCCATGGTCTCCGAGATGATAGTCCATGCTGCTGCAAACGTCGTCGAAATGTTCGTGCGGATGGTTGTTGTCTTGCAAACGTCCCCATCTGTTGACTCAGGGATCGAGACGTCGCTCCACGATCCGTTACAGCCATGCGGATAAGATGCCTGTCATATCGACTGCTAGTGATACGAGGCCGTTGGGATCCAGCACTGCGTTCCGTATTACCCTCCTTAACCCACCGATTCCATATTCTGCTAACAGTCATTGGATCTCGACCAACGCGAGCAGCAATGTCCCGATACGATGAACCGCAATAGCGATAGGCTACAATCCGACCTTTATCAAAGTCGGAAACGTGATGGTACGCATTTCCCTTCCTTACACGAGGCATCACAACAACGTTTCACCATGCAAAGTCGGTCAACTGCTGTTTGTGTATGAGAAATCGGTTGGAAACTTTCGTCATGTCAGCACGTTCTAGGTGTCGCCACCGGCGCCAACGTTGTGTGAATGCTCTGAAAAGGTAATCATTTGCGTATCACAGCATCTTCTTCCTGTCGGTTAAATTTCGCGTCTGTAGCATGTTATCTTCGTGGTGTACCAATTTTAATGGCCGGTAGTGTATGTTCTATATAAAGAAGACTAACACCACCTTGCATGGTCGCAGCTCGACCTTTTGCGACTTGGCAATTACGAGTAAAAAGAAAAAATAAGCTAGTGTGGAAGAGTACCAGAAATCAGATTACCGGTAAACATAAAAACTGGGGCACATACAGTAGACGGAATTCTTGTACCTTGAAAAAAAAAAAAAAAAAAAAGGAAGGGAAGGAAACATTACGGACGAAGCGAGGAGGATATAAGAGGGCGTGCTGAAAAGTAATGCCTCTGAATTTTTTATGTGAAAGCTCTTAAGGAGATTTAAATAAAACAAACGTTATTAACATTCTACATCTTTATACTTTATGCCCAAACACTGATCGGAAAAGTATCGCAAGACCAAGTTGGTGGGCGTGTTTCTACGGCTGAAAGACGAAGTCTATTCAAATTTTGCGCTAGTAGCTCCAATAAAAGGATGCAAATAAGGTTTGCTTTAAATAAATGCTGTACCGGTCGTGAGCGTTAGTTACCTTCGAGAGTGGACGTGGTGAGATTATGTCTGTCAAGAATATCTTTAGGGTGATAAAGACGCCATTATCAACACCTCACTGAGTTTAACGAGTACGTGTAATAAGGCTACAAGAAGCAGGATGTTCCTTGTGCGATACTGCAGGAAACTTTGGCAGGAAGTTAACCACTGCGCATGATTGCTGGCAGTGGTGGTCACGAAGATGTAGGGTATCTTGAAGGCCAGGCTCTGGACGACTACGTGACAGTACCGACAGGGAAGACCGTCGTATTCAAATGGTTCAAATGGCTCTAAGCACTATGGGACTTAACATCTGAGGTCATCAGTCTCCTAGTCTTAGAACTACTTAAACCTAACTAACCTAAGGACATCACACACACCCACGCCAGAGGCAGGATTCGAACTTGCGACCGTAGCAGCAGCGCGGTTCCAGACTGAAGTGCCTAGAACCGCTCGGTCACAGCGGCCGGCCCGTCGTATTCGGGGTATGGCTCTGGCGCATCTTACTGCATCTGCAGCAGCAATTCGAGCAACAGCCAGCACCTTGGTGACCCAACGAACTGTTTTAAGTCGGTTACTTCAAGGACAGCTCCGAGCCAGACGCCCTGTAGGATGCATTCCACTGACCCCGAACCACTGCCATTTGCGACTTCAGAGGTGTCAAGCGGGAGCTCCTTGGAGGGCAGGGTGGAGGTCTGTTGTGTTTTCTGATGAAAGTTGGTTCTCCCTCGGTGCCAGTGATGACCGTGTGTTCGTTATATGCAGATTAGTTGAGAGCCTGCAACCAACTTATCTCTGCGTGCTAGACATACTGGACCTACACCTGGAGTTATTGTCCAGATGACAGCAGGAGCCCTATCGTGGTTATCCAATGCGCCCTGACTATAGACTTATACGTTAATCTGGTGGTTCGATCTACTGTGCTGCCATTCATGAACGGCTGTTCGGTGTTTTCCAAAAGGATAACGCTCGCAAACATACCGCTATTGTCGCCCAACATGCTCTACAGAGTTTCGACACGTTACCTTGGCCTGCTTGATCACCAGATCTGTCTCCAGTCAAGCACGTATAGGACATCATCGAACAACAACTCCAGAGTCGTGATTCTTCAGTTTCTCCCGGCGTATTTCTTGCTCGAACACTCCACGGGTGTACTGCCGGTCCATAGTGTCCAACGGGCACAATATTTCGGCGATCAGACATGTCGCCATCGTCGGTGCGCTGAGGAACTGAGCTCCTGAGGGCGGGCGGCCGTATTAAATACCCTCCCCTCACGAGGCGTTCTCTCCGTGGACCTTGCTGACAAGCTGGCGTCAGCGTCTGTGGTGGCGTCGGTGTAATTGATTCATCCGTCGTAGTCGCGTCTTTTTAATTAGGCTCAGTGCTGGTTCCCATGCCCTGCTGAGGTTGTAGTCGCAATCTCGGTTGACGAGTCCGCCCTGGTAAGAAAATCGATAGCCTCTCTAACGACGCTGTCCCAGTATTTATATGTCTGTGCTAAGGCCTCGGTACGTTGGTAGTCCATTTCGTGATTTTCGGACTATTCAGAGGGTGCATCGTTGCCGTCGGTGAGGGACCGGCGGTCGCAGAGCACTGTTTGTCCGAAAACCACGAAATGAACTACCAACATACCAGGGTCTTAGCACAGACATCTAAATACTGGGACAGCGTCGTTAGAGAGGCTATCGAAATTCGTACCAGGGACGGACTCGTCAACCGAGATTGCGGCTACAACCTCAACAGGGCTTGGGAACCAGCACTGAGTCAGATTAAAAAGACGCTCAGCAAAGGAAACGAACGGGCGACTAGGGTGGATAAGGGCGGATAAGGCAATTATACCTACGGCACCACAGACGCCAACGCCAGAGTCTCAGCGACCGCTGGCGCGCGGGCGCGGACCGCGGAGAGAACGCCTCTCGAGGGGAGGGGATTTAATACGGCTGCCCGCCCTCAGGAGCTCAGTTCGTCAGAGCACCTGACGATGGCGACATGTCTGATTGCCGAAATATTGTGCCCGTTGGACACTATGGACTGGCAGTACATCCGTGGACTGCTCGAGCAACTGCAGTGTCATTCACAACAGATTAACCGTCCCTGTACTGACCAGCCAAGTGCAAGACGCTTGGAACTCCTTCCCACAAACTGACATCCGGCATCTGTACCACATAATGCATGTACGTTTGCATGCTTGCTGTCAACATCCTGTCTGTTGTAACGGGGATTAACGTACCAGCATTTCACAATTGCAAAAACTTGTCTCTCGCTTACATTAACCTGTGACAAAATTTTAAACATGGCTGATCCAGCAACTGTTGAAAATCTTCACGGTAAATCGTAACAGCTAAACAGTTGTAGAGTACAGATTTATTGAAATCCTTGACCACGGTTTCGATATATCTAAATATACCTTCATCAGAAGCAAAAATACACTAAAATCGCATCCTGCAGTGGAGATGCATAAAACAGTCGTGCCAAAGGGGCTACTGACGACGCAAGATTGTTTTATACATCTCCACTGAAGGATGTGATTTTAGTGTATGTTTGCTTCTGATGAAGGTATATTTAGATGTACCGAAACCGTGGTCAAGTATTTCAATAAATCTTTATTCTACAACTGTTTGGCTGTTATTTACCGCGAGGAAAAAAAGTTAACCTGTGATCTTGCGATGTTAATCACTTCAAAATGTTACCTAGACAAATGTATTTCCGAAATTTCATTACTTTACATTAATTACATTGATGCGATTTTTTTCTCATCATTGTATTTGCAGCCTTCTGCCGCTCGACGGCTCAAATTTATAGCGTGTAAAATATCGATGTGTAGCGTAACTACACTACTGGCCATTAAAATTGCTACACCAAGAAGAAATGCAGATGATAAACGGGTATATTCATTGGACAAATATATTATACTAGAACTGACATGTGATTACATTTTCACGCAATCTGGGTGCATAGATCCTGAGAAATCAGTACCCAGAACAACCACCTCTGGAGGTAATAACGGCCTTGATACGCCTGCTCATTGAGTCAAACAGAGCTTTGATGGCGTGTACATGTACAGCTGCCCATGCAGCTTCAACTCGATACCACAGTTCATCAAGAGTAGTGACTGGCGTATTGTGACGAGCCAGTTGCTTGGCCACCATTGACCAGATGTTTTCAATTGGTGAGAGATCTGGAGAATGTGCTGGCCAGGGCAGCAGTCGAACATTTTCTGTATCCAGAAAGGCCCGTGCAGGACCTGCAACTTGCCGTGTGCATTATTCTGCTGAAATGTAAGGTTTCGCAGGGATCGAATGAAGGGTAGAGCCACAGGTCGTAACACATGTGAAATGTAACGTCCACTGTACAAAGTGCCGTCAATGCGAACAAGAGGTGACCGAGACGTGTAACCAGTGGCACCCCATACCATCGCGCCGGGTGATACGCCAGTATGGCGATGATGAATACTCGCTTCCCATGTGCGTTCACCGCGATGTCGCCAAACACGGATGCGACTATCATGATGCTGTAAACAGAACCTGGAATCATCCGAAAAAATGACGTTCTGCCATTCGTGCACCCAGGTTCATCGTTGAGTACATCATCGCAAGCGCTCCAGTCTGTGATGCAGCGTCAAGGGTAACCGCAGCCATGGTGCTGCAAACGTCGTCGAACTGTTCGTGCGGATGGTTGTTGTCTTGCCCCATCTGTTGACTCAGGGATCGACACGTGGCTCCACGATCCGTTACAGCCATGCGAATAAGATGCCTGTCATCTCGACTGCTAGTGATACGAGGCCGTTGGGATCCAGCACGGCGTTCCCTCCTGAACCCACCGATTCCATATTATGCTAACAGTCATTGGATCTCGACCAACGCGAGCAGTAATGTCGCGATACGATAAACCGCAAGGACGATAGGCTACAATCCGACCTTTGTCAAAGTCGGAAACGTGATGGTACGCATTTCTCCTCCTTACACGAGGCATCACAACAATGTTTCACCAGGCAACGCCGGTCAACTGCTGTTTGTGTATGAGAAATCGGTTGGAAACTTTCCTCATGTCAGCACGTTGTAGGTGTCGCCACTGGCGCCAACCTTGTGTGAATGCTTGAAAAGCTAATCATTTGCATATCACAGCATGTTCTGCCTGTCGGTTAAATTTCGCATCTTCGTGGTGTAGCAATTTTAATGGCCAGTAGCGTATTTCAGTGCGTGAGGAACAGCTTGTTGTAATCGGGTTTTGAATTCCACGCATGGAGCACCATATCCTTCTGCAAGACAGTGCCATACCACACACGAGCGCTGCGACATCTGCAACAATATGACATCTGGTTCACTGTCATCGATCACCCTCCATGCAGTCCCGTCTTGACGTCGACCGATTTCCATCTATTTCCAAAGCTTAAAGAACACCTTCGTGGATTTCATTTTGATAGTGATAAAGCGTGGTAAGCAGATGTGAGATTGTGGCTCCGTCAACAAAGTCCAACACTGTACAGAGACGGTATCAACAAACTGGTCTCTCGTTGGGGGAAGTGTGTCCGTCGTCAGGATGACGATGTTGAGAAATAAAGAGGAAAAGAATAGATGATATTCCAACCTCTAGTTTCTATTGTTTGAGAAATAAATACGTAGACTTGAAAAATAAAGAGGCAGAACGTTAATGACATCTGCTTTATCTAAAATACCTTTAACAGCTTTCACACAAAAAATTCGGAGGCATTACTTTTCAGCACGCCTTCGTAAAACTGGAATGTCCCATGTGAAAAGGTATTCCTGGGCAAAAGAAGTCTGCTAGTATCAAACACCGGCCTTAGGAAGAATTTTCCGAGAATGTACGTTTGAAGCGCAGCATTATATTACATCGTAATTGAAGGTAACTTGATGACAGCGTGCTATGATAGTGACTCATACAATCTGGGAAAAACCGGAAAAGAACAGAGCCGGATCGTTAGAGATGTGATGCTACAGAAAGGTGTTTAATATAAAGTGGACTGATAAGAAATAAAGAGGTTGGTTTAAAGCAGTTGGGGAGAGGGAAAAATGACAGTCTGCACACTTTAGTACGAGCCCCGATTTCTCTTCTGTTGTATTGTCTTCGTACCCTTTAGGCGAAATATAAGTTGGCGGCAGTAGAATTGTTCTGCAGTCAGCCGCAAATGTCGGTTCTCTAAATTTTGACGACAGCGTTTCGTGAAAAGAACGTCGTCATTTCTCCAATGATTCCTGTTTGAGATCAGAGTGTACGTTTCGTAATACTCGCGAGTTGATCGAAGCTACCGGTAACAAGTCTAGCAGCATGCCTCTGAATTATTTCGATGTCTTCATTTAATCAAACCAGGTGCGTGCCAAAACACTTTCAGTATTAAAGAACGCATAACATTTGTACTTTATTCATAGTCTCCTTTACAGATGAACCACATTTTTTTAGAATTCTCCCAGTAAACCGATACCGACCATACAGCTTCCTTACTGCCGTCCTTACACGCTCGTTCCGTTTCATACCTATTTGCAATGTTACACTTCCAAATTTAATAGATGTGAAGTAGCACATAACTAACATTGTATTCGAAAATTACTGGTTTTTTTTCCTACTCATCTGCATTAACTTACATTCAGAGCAAGCTGCCATTTATCTCACCAAATATAAATTATGCCTCGCTCATCCCGTATTCTGCAGCCAGTCTTCTCCCGTATACCACAGCTTCATCAGCGAACCGTCACGGATTGCTCCTCACCATATCTGTCATATTGTTTGTGCAGTGTGGTCATAATTAACGTGCAGCTACCCATGGAGGTCTGATATGGGCTGCAATTATAGTACGGCAGCGAAACTTCGTAGATATGATAACGGGTTAACGTGGATTCGATTTACTCTGGAGAAAAAATTAGTTTCACTTTGGCCACCAGGTGTAAATCTGGCGCTGTACAGCATCTCATCGACGTCTCTGGTGCTCGTATTGAACACCTTGTGTAAGCGGTGGTTGAGGGGAGGTTTACTATCTTTGGTCCGAAAAAAGCATGGTCTTTGAGAATTTCCTTCCCTGGATGTATTATAGATATCAATGTCAAATTTGCTCAAATTGTTTATTGATATTTCCTCTACAAACTGGAATTTTTTACACAGGAAATGTCGAAGAGCAAAAGCGAAAGTGCCGTCGGAACGAATAAAAATTTCGATGTAGACCTCCATGCGCGGTATGTCATACGTCAGCCGGCTCGTCTGAAATCAAAACTGAGTTGACGTTCGAGTATATAAGATTCTTTAGGAGTTGTACCTCGCTTAAGTTATTTGGACCATAAGAAACAAATTGGCGGCCATTTAAAAAAACAAGTTTTTTTCCGTCGATTTTTCGACCATACCGCACGATAAAAAAAAGTCATTTCAAGAAAAATGCGTTTGAAGTTTTGGCTACATATAAATGCAATATTATGCAACGCACGTTCAATTTGATATTCCGGGTCCATAAACTAATCCTTCCTCTTCCTCATAAAGGGCGTTCTGCTCTACCTGGGCCATCCTGCGCTGCTCCAGAGCCGCTCGTATGGCCGATGACAAGCGGGTTTCGGCCGCTTGAATCCGGTGGTCGTCCGAATGCTTGGCGAACTGCGTCGAATAGAGTCTTAGGGTGATGTCCATTGTTGTCATGGTCTTCAGAATTGCTGAATGCCATTCGTTGAAGCTGCTCACTGCCAGGAAAGTCGCAATATCCACTGTCTTCGCACCAGAATGCAAATGCTTGGGGCCTAGCTTACAAACACACGTGTTCAAATTTTCATTTGAATTTTGTGTGTTTCCTCCCAAGCACCGGTACAATAACTCGTCCTCTGAAATAAAAAAAAAACTGGTGCGGGAAAAAGGCCGATTTCAGGCAGGTGCATCTTTTTGTTCCACCGCGAATAACCAACAATTACGTTCCATATTCGGAAAAACCGTTTCAGGGGTGGATTCTAAACACTTTTATGGATCCAAAAATGCAATTTAAAAAATCGAGTTTTCTAACCAAAAGATAGTAAACCTCTCCTTAATAATAGAATCAACATTAAGCCTTTCTCACTTGCCTGACCTTTTCTTCCGATGTCCCATTCCTCATCCGTCAATATGGAAATATTTACATACGTCTTCCTTGCATTTGCAGTGTCAGCCAATATTGGGGGTACATCGGTTCCCCATTAATGCACTTATCTACCATAAGATAATTTGTAGCAGGATTACTATACGAGGGTTATTCGTAAAGTAAGAAACGATCGGTTGCGAAATGGAAATCACAGCGAAAATCCGATGAAGATTTGCACAAGTATGTTGGGCAGTGTCTCTAGTATGCCCGGCCATTGCGTTACGTCGTCCTTTTTATTTCTGAGCACACAGGGAGCACATAAAGATACCTGGAACAACAGGGTCTCCCGCCAAGTACGAGGGCCTGGTGAGAAATTTCGCCTGAAGCTATGCAGCTAACATTACATAACTGTCGTGCGTTTTTCTCGAGACAATTCTCTGGAGGGGGAATGAAGATTCTCCTGCATCGTTTTCAATTTTAAATGTTTGATTACCCACAATAAAGCCCGTATTGTCTCCCTCTGAGTTTCATCTCCGTTCACATGAGCCGCTGGCTACGAAGACAACATTTTCGCACAGACAACGAGCGTAGAGAACTGGCGGAAAGTACTGGCGGCGGCCTTCTGTAACGAGGGTACTGGAAAGTTGGTACAACGCTACGATAAACGTTTAAGTCGGATCAGCGGTTTTGGAGATAAGTAGCTGGACGTTGTAGCTAACAGTTGCAAATAAAACAGTTTTGATTTTCACTGTGGTTTCCATTTCGCGACCTATTGTTCCACACGTTCTGAACAGCTCTTGTAGTTACAGATTGCGCCTGTAGGTTGTGCTGTCTGCAAGTCTCATTGTTAACTCTCGTCTCCGTATTTTCACATCGAATTACTCCGCACATGCAGACAGGCAACCCAATTATCAGCTTCGCCAAGCCGACGACCTTTCCCAGGTACAGCGTGTCTACGACTTGAACACGGACTGACGCTTTCCATATCACAAAAAAAAGTTCAAATAGCTCTGAGCACTGTGCGACTTAACGTCTGAGGTCATCAGTCGCCTAGAACTTAGAACTAATTAAACCTAACTAACCTAAGGACATCGCACACATCCATGCCCGAGGCAGGATTCGAACCTGCGACCGTAGCGGTCGCTTGGCTCCAGACTGTAGCGCCTAGAACCGCACGGCCACTCTGGCTGGCCCACATCACAAACGACGCCTATGTTGAGCACCTGTGGTGTCAGTTACTAACTTCAGATATGCTGCGTCCACTGATGTGTGTCTGTTTTCAGTGTGTCTTGTAGGTTTTTCAGAGTCGTCTTCTGAACACTGGACGTACTTCTGAATAATCCTGTATGTCCTAACCTTTTACCACCCCAAACTCCTTAGAAAACGAAACGGCAGAGAATGCACTTTTCATATTGTTTCTTCTGTCTAAGAAGTAAATCTACCCATGGGATACACACCGATTTAGATCGGTTTTCAATGTGAGTTAGTGTAGAGGAACAAAAATGATACAATTTGTTTATGGGTGCCCATATGGCCGTTAAGGGGGTGAAACGTCCCTTGAGTAATAACAAAACGTACAGATTGGTTAACACCAAATTCAGTGGTACATGATGAAGCGGTATTCGAAAAATGCATTTGTCAGAAACAAGATAGAAATTCACTTTATCAAAGTTCATTCGGCATTTTTTGATCCGAGAAATTCTGCTTCTTTCTCATTATTGTACAGATTTACAAAAATGTTACAGTAACATATAATGAATTTCAAATATAACGTAAGTTAATCTCAGAAAGTTGCAACTTGAAAAAATACGCCAAATGTAAAAAAGAAAGACAAAAAAACACAAGATTTTTTTATTCCATAAAATTAAAAGAAAAAATATATGTAGAACAATATATGTAGAACACACATTTAGAAATATTTATCTGGCGAAGACTTGTTGAAGAATCCAAAATGACAATTGGCAATGAACCGGACATACGTGAAGCGCCATAGAAACAGGTATAGGCACGCGTATTCAAATACAGAGATATGTAAGAAGGCAGAATACGGCGCTGCGGTCGGCACTGCCTGTATAAGACAACAAGTAGCTAGTGCAGTTGTTACATCGGTTACTGCTGGTACAATGGCAGGTTATCAAGATTTAAGGCAGTTTGCACGTGGTGTTATAGTCGGTGCAGGAGCGATGGGGACACCCCATCTCCGCGGTAGCTCGGAAGTGGGGATTTTCCCATACAACCATTTCAAGAGTGTACCGCGAACATCAGGAGTCCGGTAAAACATCAAATCTCCGACATCGGTGGGGTCGGAAAAACATCCTGCAAGAACGAGATCAACGACGACTGAAGAAAATCGTTCAAAGTGACAGACGTGCAACCCATCCGCAAATTTCTGCCGATTTCAGTGCTGGGCCGTCAACAAGTGTGCGATCCATTCAACGAAACATCATGTCTGCACAACACAAAGCCATACGCTCGCCTGGGCCCGTCAACACCGACATTGGACTGTTGATGACTGGAAACATGTTGCCTGGTCGGACAAGTCTCGTTTCAAATTTTATGGAGTGGAAGGACGTGTACGAGTTTGGAGACAACCTCATGAATCCATGGACACTGCATGTTAGCAGGGGACTGTTCAAGCTGGTGGAGGGTTTGCAATGGTGTGGGGCATGTTCTGTTGGAGCGATATGGGACCCCTAGATGCGACTCTGACAGGTGACACGTGTGTAAGCATCCTGTATGATCACCTGCACTCATTCATGTCCATTGTGCATTCAGACAGACTTGGGCAATTCAAGCAGGACACTGCGACACTCCACATGTCCAGAATTGCTGCAGAGTGGCTCCCAGGAACACTGTTAAACACTTCCGCTGGCCACCACAGTCCCCAGCCAAAACATTATTGAGCATATCTGAGTTGCCTCCTAACGTGCTGTTCAAAAGAGATCTCCACCGCCTTGTACTGTTACGGATTTATGGACAGCTCTGCAGGATTCATGGCGTCAGTTCCCTCCACCACTTCAGAAGTTAGCCGAGTCCTCGCCACGCCGTGTTGCGGCGCTTCTGTGTGCTCGCCGGATCCCTACACGATATTAGGCAGGTATACCAGTTGCTTTGGCTCTTCAGTGAATATTGAGTGTGCATACAGCGATATAGAGATATTTCTAGCTTACCTCTGACAAATGAGTCTTTGGAATACTACTTCATCATATATGATTGAATTTGATATGAATGGTGCTATACGTTTTGCTGTTAGTCAAATGTCGAAATGCAACAAATGTATGAGGGAGGGGATTTACAAAAAATGACTTTTTCGGCAAATTTGGGTACACCGTTGTAGTGCACACTAAAAACCATAGAACTTTAACTGAACTACAAGGTAACAATCATTGAACTATACGAAACAAAATAGTCGTAACTTCTGAACGGCTTGCGTTAGGACGTTCGACCTGCACGGTTGGAAGTTAGGAATGATGGGAATTAGTATGCGCATGCGCACGTGTCTTGTTGTTGTCGGCCCACTTTCATTTGGATGGCTTCATCAATAAGCAAAATCGGAGCATTTGGGGGTCAGAGAATCCGCATTTCGCGATCGAGAAGTTTCCTCACCCTCAATGGGTGGTGGTGAACGGTTTTTGGGGCGTTCATCTGCACGGTCATCAGACCCCGTACAAACCCCCAGTTCTTACACAGTCCAATCTAGCCACTGTCAGGAATGATGATGAAATGATGAGGACAACACAAACATCCAGTCACCGGGCAGGGAAAATCCCCAACCCGGCCGGGAATCGAAATCTGGACCCTGTGAACCAGGGGCAGCAACGCTAGCCACTTGACACCCTCAACGGGTGACTGTGTGGTGTGCAATGCCCAGTCACAGAATAATCGGTGCGATATTCCTTGATGGCACGGTGACTGCTGAACAGTACGTAAGGGTTTTGGAAGATGATTTGATCCCAATTATCCAAAGTGACCCTCATTTCGACAAGAAGTGGTTCATGCCAGTCGGAGCTCGACTTCATCGAAGTAGGAGTGTGTTTGATGTCCCGGAGGAGCACTTGGGGGACCGCACTCTAGATCTGGGGTACCCAGAGGCCACTGGTATGGGCCTCGATTGGCCGCCATATTCTCCGGTTCACCGACCTCTTTTTGTGGGGTTATATTAAAGACAAGGCGTACAGGAATAATCCCGAAATTATTGCTGAGCTGAAAACCAGCCGTTCAGGAGGTCATCGAAAGCGTCGATGTTGCGACACTTCAGCGTGTCATGCAGAATTTCGCTGTTCGCCTGGGCCGCATATCGCCAAAGATGGCAGGCGTGTCGAACACGTCATAACCTGAATCCGAATACCTGTAGTGACGTTTACATGTTGAATAAAGTGTCTGCACCCCGTAGTTTGTAACTAATTTACGTTTTTTTCATATAGTTCAATAATTGTCACCTGTATCTGTTAGAGTTTCGAGGATATTCATTCAGAAATACTGAACTCTTCTTTTTTTGTTTTTTTTTTTATTTTTTAAGAGGGTGTTTCACCTTTTCACCCTCTTAACGGCCGTTGCTCTACGCTATGTATTCTAAGCGGATCAAAAATCTGAATGTATAGGGTTGGTGGGCTTGTACGACATAAATTAAAATAACGATACATTAGTGTTTTTAAATCCATTTGCTAGGCAAAGGGTTCATTAAAGCCACTCGATATATACAGAACAAAGGCGGTACTATCATACTTTGCTGGGGTATTCCTGACGAACACTCACGAACCAGTGGACGTACTGTATTCTATTACTTCAGATGTCTTCGAGCCACTCACGTACCTGGCAATCTGTTCAGTACGGTTGTACCTACGTCAACAGTGTGCAGCGAGGGAACTTCAGTGGGTAAATACAGTAGGGGAAGACTGCACTTCTTAAGTAATAGAACCCAGTACGTTGTCCTCGATGGTGAGTGTTCATCGGAGGTGAGGGTATCATCTGGAGTGCCCCAGGGAAGTGTGGTAGGTCCGCTGTTGTTTTCTATCTACATAAATGATCTTTTGGATAGGGTGGATAGCAATGTGCGGCTGTTTGCTGATGTTGCTGTGGTGTACGGGAAGGTGTCGTCGTTGAGTGACTGTAGGAGGATACAGGATGACTTGGACAGAATTTGTGATTGGTGCAAATAATGGCAGCTAACTCTAAATATAGATAAATGTAAATTAATGCAGATGAACAAGAAAAAGAATCCCGTAATGTTCGAATACTCCATTAGTAGTGTAGCGCTTGACACAGTCACGTCGATTAAATATTTGAGCGTAACATTGCAGAGCGATATGAAGTGAACCAAGCATGTAATGGCAGTTGTGGGGATGGCGGACGGTCGTCTTCGGTTCATTGGTAGAATTTTGGGAAGATGTGGTTCATCTGTAAAGGAGACCGCTTATAGAACGCTGGTGCGACCTATTCTTGAGTACTGCTCGAGCGTTTGGGATCCCTATCAGGTCGGATTGAGGGAGGACATAGAAGCAATTCAGAGGCAGGCTGCTAGATTTTTGTTACTAGTAGGTTTGATCATCACGCGAGTGTTGACGGCAATGCTTCAGGAACTCGGGTGGGAGTCTCTAGAGGAAAGGAGGCGTTCTTTTCGTGAATAGCTACTTACGAAATTTAGAGAACCAGCATTTGAGGCTGACTGCAGTAGAATTTTACTGCCGCCAACTTATATTTCGCGGAAAGACCACAAAGACAAGAGAGATTAGGGCTCGTACAGAGGCATATAGGCAGTCATTTTTCCCTCGTTCTGTTTGGGAGTGGAACAGGGAGAAGATGCTAGTTGTGGTACGAGGTACCCTCTGCCACGCACCGTATGGTGGATTGCGGTTTATGTATGTAGATGTGGATGTAGAGTACATCCAACAACAAGTGCTACACTGAGATCAAAAGGATGGGACAAAAGATAAAATCCTTCAAAATGGCTCTGAGCACTATGGGACTTAACATCTGAGGTCACCAGTCCGCTAGTACTTAGAACTACTTAAACCTAACCAACCTAAGGACATCACACACATCCATGCCCGAGGCAGGATTCGAACCTGCGACCGTAGCGGTCACGCGATTCTAGACTGAAACGCCTAGAACCGCTCGACCGCAGCGACCGGCGACAAAATCGTCTCAGGCTTCACGAAACCATTCAGAAGACTAACGAAATATACAAATAAAAAGAAAAACTGAAGCTTTGTGATACCACCCGTAAAAACTAGATGAAGGGAGCTCCGCGGTAGTCATTTGCGCCAGAGTGTTGCGTTCAATTCATCGGCCAGCGCTCTCTCGTAGCAGAAGCCTCGGAGTCGTTTTCCCCGAGCAGCCGACACACGGGGCGCAGCTGCACTGCCAGCTCCGTTCCAAATGAGGGACGTGTGCTCGCATAATGCACGAGTGAGTGCGGCTGACAGCGGCGCGCGGCCGACCCGCCTCGGGGTGACGGGAAGCGGGCCGCGCGCGCCCCGCACTATTGTCCCTTTCGCGAGTATCCTCTGCCTAGCGGGTTCCGCTGTTCTCATTGTCGGCAGGTGGCGTCTCCTGCATTGTCTCGCGTACGAACGAAGGCAAGGTAAACGCACCACAGAGGCATTTAGACATTGCGGTACATGGTGAACGCAAGCTGAACCGCTGTTAACGGCTCAGTCACAAGAAGCGCCCGCATTCCGCCGCGGTCCAGCTGTGCTTTCGCATCTCAATGATATGCCCCTGCCAGCCAGGAGACGCGCAAAGACTAATAGAAACGAATGTGGTTAAAAAGTCTAAAACGTAATAAAAGAAGTAAGAGACACTGTCATAAAATTGCACTCCCTCCCAATCTCACCCATGGTCACCTGCACAATGACTAGAAATCTACTCTGTAGCGCTACGGTGGCAGGTTCGAATCCTGCCTCGGGCATGGATGTTTGTGATGTTCTTAGGTTAGTTAGGTTTAACTAGTTCTAAGTTCTAGGGGACTAATGACCTCAGCAGTTGAGTCCCATAGTGCTCAGAGCCATTTTTGAACCATTTACTCTGTAGGAATCAGCATGGGTTTCGACAAAGACGATCGTGTGAAACCCAGCTCACGCTATTCGTCCACGAGACTCAGAGGGCCATAGACACGGGTTCCCAGGTAGATTTCTTGACTTCCGCAAGTCGTTTGATACAGTTCCCCACAGTCGTTTAATGAACAAAGTAAGAACATGTGGAATATCAGACCAATTGTGTGATTGGATTGAAGGGTTCCTAGATAACAGAACGCAACATGTCATCCTCAATGGAGAGAAGTCTTACGAAGTAAGAGTGATTTTAGCTGTGCCGCAGGGGAGTGTCGTAGGATCGTTGCTATTCACAAAATACATAAATGACTTTGTGGATGACATCGGAAGTTCACTGAGGCTTTTTGCGGATCATGCTGCAGTATATCGAGAGGTTGTAACAATGGAAAATTGTACTTAAATGCAGGAGGATCTGCAACGAATTGACGCATGGTACAGGGAATGGCAATTGAATCTCAATGTAGACAAGTGTAATGTGCTGCGAAGACACAGAAAGTAAGATCCCTTATCATTTAGCTACAATATAGCAGGTCAGCAACTGGAAGCAGTTAATTCCATAAATTATCTGGGAGTACGCATTAGGAGTGATTTAAAATGGAATGATCACATAAAGTTGATCGTCGGTAAAGCAGATGCCAGACTGAGATTCATTGGAAGAATCCTAAGGAAATGCAATCCGAAAACAAACGAAGTAGGTTACAGTACGCTTGTTCGCCCACTGCTTGAATACTACTCAACAGTGTGGGATCAGTACCAGATAGAGTTGATAGAAGAGATAGAGAAGATCCAACGGAGAGCAGCGCGCTTCGTTACAGGATCATTTAGTAACCGCGAAAGCGTTACGGAGATGATAAACTCCAGTGGAAGACTCTTCGAGAGAGACGCTCAATAGCTCGGTACGGGCTCTTGTTGAAGTTTCGAGAACGTACCTTCACCGAGGAGTCAAACAGTATATTGGTCCCTCCTACGTATATCTCGCGAAGAGACCATGAGGATAAAATCAGAGAGATTGGAGCCCACACAGAGGCATACCGACAATCTTTCTTTCCACGAACAATACGAGACTGGAATAGAAGGGAGAACCGATAGAGGTACTCAAAGTACCTCCGCCACATACCGTCAGGTGGCTTGTGTAGTATGGATGTAGATGTAGACACTATCTCATACCTTCTAAGATAGCGTAAAATCAGTCAGATGTTTGAAAACTGTCAGTTAAACACATTTAAGACAACAGGGAAGTCCGCCTTCGTAGCTAAATGGTCAGGATGGCTAACTGCCGTTCGGCGGACACGGTTTCGATTCCCGGTATTATGTGAGGTTACAGCTGAGCGTCACCGTACTGATAAACAGATAGTCCCCCACAGGATCAAATGAGTTCAACTAAAGGTGTCATGCAGTGGATCTACATCTACATGGATATTCTGCAGATCTGCCTGGCAGAGGTTCGAACCACTTTCACAACTCTCTATTACTCCAATCTCGTACAACACGCGTTAAAAACGAACACTTATTTCTTTCTGCGCGAACTCTGATTTCCCTTATTTTATCATGGTGATCCTTTCTCCCTGTGTAGGGTCGGCGTCTACAAAATATTTTCGCATTCAGAAGAGAAAATTGGTGATAGAAATTTCGTGGGAAGATTCCGCCGCAACGAAATACGCCTTTGTTTGGATGATGTCCATCCTAAATCCTGTATCATGTCAGTGACTCTCTCTCTCTCCCCTATTTCACGATGATAAAAAACGTGCTGCCCTTCTTCGGACTTTCTCGATGTACTCCGTCAATCCTATCTGGTAAGGATCCCACTTCGACAGCAGTATTCTAAAAGAGAACGGACAAGCGTAGTGTAGGCAGCCTCCTTAGTAGATCTGTTACATTGTCTCAGTGCCTTGCCAATAAAACGCAGTCATTGGTTTGCCTTAACATTTTCTGTGTGTTCCTTCCAATTTAAGTTGTTCGTAATCGTAACACCTAGGTATTTAGTTGAATTTACGGCTTTTGGATTAGACTGATTTATCGTGTAACCGAAGTTTAACGAATTCCTTTTAGCACTCATGTGGATGACCTCACACTTCTCATTATTGTCAATTTTTGCACCGTACAGTTATCTTTTCTAAATTGTTTTGCAATTAGTTTTGATTTTCTGATGACTTTGCTAGCCGATAAACGACAGCATCATCTGCAAACAACCTAAGACGGGCTCTTAGATCGTTTATTGGATAAGGAACAGCAAAGGGCTTATAACACTAGCTTGGGGAACGCCAAAAATCACATCTGTTTTACTCGATGACTTTACGTCAATTACTACGAACTCTGTAACCTCTATGACAGGAAATCACGAATCCAGTTACATAGCCGAGAAAATATTCCAGAAGCACGCAATTTCACTACAATCCGCTCGTGTGGTACAGCGCATAATGTCTTCTGGAAGTCTAGAAATACGGATAAATTTGAAATTCCTTCTCAATAGCACTCAGCACTTCATGTGAGTAAAGAGCCAGTTGTATCACTTAATCAAAAAATGGTTCAAATGGCTCTGAGCACTATGGGACTTAACATCTATGGTCATCAGTCCCCTAGAACTTAGAACTACTTAAACCTAACTAACCTAAGGACATCACACAACACCCAGCCATCACGAGGCAGAGAAAATCCCTGACCCCGCCTGGAATCGAACCCGGGAACCCGGGCGTGGGAAGCGAGAACGCTACCGCACGACCACGAGATGCGGGCATCACTTAATCAACTGAATTACTTACACAGGTTGGTCCTAACGTGCATGAAACATAGATGCTGTAACTCATAAAGATGATAAAGATAGAGATGGTTCAAATGACTCTGAGCGCAATGGGACTTAACATTTGAGGTCATCAGTCCCCTAGAAAAAAATGGTTCAAATGGCTCTGAGCACTATGGGACTTAACATCTAAGGTCATCAGTCCCCTAGTACTTAGAACTACTTAAACCTAACTAACCTAAGGACATCACACACATCCATGCCCGAGGCAGGATTCGAACCTGCGACCGTAGCAGCAGCGCGGTTCCGGACTGAAGCGCCTAGAACCGCTCGGCCACAGAGGCCGGCACAGATAGTGCACTGCGACCTGAGGTCATGTGTCGGGCAGACGTAAAACAGACAGAGGCTCTAAACGTTACAATACTTGCGCAGTGTTTATTGCCTGCACTCCTACCCAAACGTGCAAATAGGCATTAAATGTTGCAACTACAGCAGAAAAACAGAAATGCCCATGATTTACGGAGAGTGTAGGATAAATGTTGAGGCTGCTGTTGCCTTGTATGCCGAGCGTTTTCCAGAGAAAGAATGCTCTCGTTCGTTCTTTTACAAGATTGCGTACGCCTTTATGTCTGATGGCAGCGTACAGGTCGACAAAAGGAAACGAAGCAAAAGTGTTGCAGCAGAAGCTAATAAAATAGCTATACTAGGGACAGTGCACGATAATCCACTGATAAGCACACGGAATTACACCGCAATTCTGGTATGTCCGCAGACAGAATGGTCACAATACTGCATCGTCATAGTATCACCCATACCATGTGTCATAGCACGAAGAATTTCATGGCACCAGCTTCATTAATCTATACTCTCAGTTATACTCCATGTCTTCCAAGCCAAGATGTTTGCATCAGGCAATGCTGCAAGGCCACTGTAGTCAGCATGGTTGCTCCATACTACAGCTGTCAGCCATGTACTGCTTCCTAACACAGCAGTCACACCACAGGTGAATTGAATTGCATTCGTAGTCCACAAAAAACATTGAAGCATTCCCTGATGCAAACACTTGGCTTGGAAGACATGGAGTGTAACTGAGAGTACAGGTCTACTCGCTTAAGTTCCCTATGGTACTTTGGTGCCAGGCAAGCCAAAAATGGGCATATCAACAAATTGAAACGGCCCACACGTTCTTTGCAGAGGTATTATTTTCCGATGAGTCTACGTCCACAAACCTTGGTAGCGTTGACCGGCATAACATGGAGCGTAGACAATCCCCACTGGTTGCGACAAGCTGACCATCAACATCCTTAGTTGGTTAACGTATGGTGTGACGTCATAAACTCATTGGTCCGCATTTTATCGACGACACGTTGAAAGGACGCAAATATCGAACGCTTTTGGAGCAGGAACTACCGGTACTGTTGCAGGATGTTGTCCAGGACGTTCGATAACTTACATAGTTTCAGCACGACGATTGCCCAGCACATTACGCGATTGAAGCACGGGAAGTATTAGACGGTGTTTACACTGGTTGGTGGATTGGGAGAGGTGGCCCTCTTAGTTAGCCCACAAGGTCCTCGGATTTGACGTTGTCGGATTTCTTTCTGTGGGGATAATTAAAAGAAAAGGTGTACCAACAAGTGCCAACAGGCCGTGAAGAAATGGTCGACCGCATCAGAAACGCCTGTGCTGATATTTCCGCAAATATGCTTTTGTCCTGTGTACGGTGATTTGAAAAGCCGGCCACTAAGTGAATTAAGTTGGCGACACTACGTCTGAACACTTACTCTAATTGGAAAAGCAGAGTAGCGTTCGCATCGAGCCACGGCCACAGTGGCACGTCGAGTGGTAGTCCCCTGTTCGATATATCGGAGGAATACAACGTTGCAAATGGGTTTTCCAATCAGAAGTTATGAAATACTGGCCTGTCATACCCTAACAGCTTGGAAGTTGGGTCCCATGTGCCATTGGATATTCAAGGGCGATTGAGTAGCATATCGTAAATTACGATTGTGTACAAATTTCTATTCCTCCGATCACAGCACGAGCTGTGCGAAACGAAGAAAACGCTTCAGACAAAACATATGTAGATTTTGCTGTAGTATCGTAATCTGCTATAAAAACGGGGGTTCCCATTGAAGATTGCCCTCTGCCCTCCCTCGTACGGGCTGGGTCGGGGAGGGGGGGGGGGGGGTGCCATCACTTTGTTCGATTCGATGTGAGGTTTTCGAGATATTTCAGTGGCTTCAGTTAAAAAGGAACACCCTGCATGTGCCACTTGAGAGCTACCACCATACACACGGCCACCAAACGCGATCGAAGCGCCAGCAGAGACTTCTTTCCAGTGTTCACCACATGCCAGAAAGCAAGACCAACTGTATCCTGGCGCCGAGTGTTGTACTTAGGACGGTTCACAGTCCCTAAGCAGGCAGTTCGCTCCAAGTTGCTCTCTGACCCAGGTGCCGGATTTTTATGCATTTGTTCAAGCAGGAACTCACTTTGGAGCCGCCGTAACGATGACACAAAGTTTCGCGTTAGTGTTTCTGCAAGTAGACTTGTATGACTTCCGAACTTTGTTTTCATCTGCGATACACAGCAATTGGCTGTGTTGTCGTCATACTGGAACCTTAATATTCGGCTGTCTTTTTGGGACTTAAATTTGAGCTGAAATCTCAACATTTTAGCTTGCGACTGTCCTGTCAGGATTTGAACTTCCTAGCGTAGCGCTTCCTATAGTTACTAGTTAGTAACATTTTTCGACAGGGTTTGCTTCGTTATAGAGACCTTCTGCCTCCATATCATTTTTTTTACGTTAATTCTTTCTTGTCACAAGCTCCACCGAATTTAGTTTTCAACTGAGATGTTGCTAGTCCCGTCTGGATTCTAATTCTGGCAGCTTGTGCGAAGACTTCAGTCCTGAAACTTTGTTTGGTTACTTGAAATATCACCGGACGTCTGCTGCAGTACTTGCATCCCCTGTTTCCTCTTAACAGATTCAGATTGTTGCCCATTTAAATGTTAAAAACGTCTTTCAAAGCTTCGCTGCATGGGTCATGTCCAATAGCCATCAACAAATTTGTTAAAGAAGTTTGTGAAGGCATGCCATTATGTCAATTCAACTACAGTTTATACAGTAATATTCTTGTGATAGTATACGTTATAGAATTACGCAGTTATTTACTAGCGACCGTAATGGCCACTCGAGTAACCGGCAGGCCAGCAGCCGCAACACGACATGCCCACCACCGCGGCAACGTCTCATTCACATAACGACTAACACAATTGTTAAAATGTAGACTGACGCCATCTTGTTGAAGGATGAAATCTCTAGTAGCTGTTTCAGGTTGTGGCGAGAGCCACAATTACAGCAGACAGAGACGGGTGATACACAACTGGCCACTAAAATTGCTACACCACGAAGATGACGTGCTACAGACGCGAAATTTAACCGACAGGAACAAGAAGCTGTGATATGTAAATGATTAGCTTTTCAGAGTATTCACACAAGGTTGGCGCTGGTGGCGACACCTATAACGTGCTGCAATGAGGAAAGTTTCCAACCGATTTCTCATACACAAACAGCAGTTGACCGGCGTTGCCTGGTGAAACGTTGTTGTGATGCCTCGTGTAAGGAGGAGAAATGCGTACCATCACGTTTCCCACTTTGATAAAGGTCGGATTGTAGCCTATCGCGACTGCGGTTTATCGTATGGCGACATTGCTGCTCGCGTTGGTGGAGATCCAATGACTGTTAGTAGAATATGGAATCGGTGGTTTCAGGAGGGTAATACGGAACGCCGTGCTGGATGCCAACCGCATGGCTGTAACGGATCGTGCAGCCACGTCTCGATCCCTGAGTTAACAGATGGGGACGTTTGCAAGACAACAACCATCTGCACGAACAGTTCGACGACGTTTGCAGCAGCATGGACTATCAGCTCGGAGACCATGGCTGCGGTTAACCTTGACGCTGCATCACAGACAAGAGCGTCTGCGATGATGTACTCAACGACGAACCTGGGGGCACGAATGGCAAAGCGTCATTTTTTCGGATGAATCCAGGTTCTGTTTACAGCATTATGATGGTCGCATCCGTGTTTGGCGACATCGATGTGAACGCACATTGGAAGCGTGTATTCGTCATCGCCATACTGGCGTATCACCCAGCGAGATGGTATGGGTGCCATTGTTTACACGTCTTGATCACCTCTTGTTCGCACTGACGGCACTGTGAACAGTGGATGTTACATTTCAGATGTGTTACGACCCATGGCTCTGCCCTTCATTCGATCCCTGCGAAACCATACACTTCAGCAGGGTAATACATGACCGCATGTTGCAGGGCCTGTACGGGCCTTTCTGGATAGAGAAAATGGTCGACTGCTGCCCTGGCCAGCACATTCTCCAGATCTCTCAACAATTGAAAACGTCTGGTCAATGGTGGCCGAGCAACTGGCTCGTCACAATACACCAGTCACTACTCTTGATGATCTGTGGTATTGTGTTGAAGCTGCATGGTCAGTTGTACCTGTACACGCCATCCAAGCTCTGTTTGACTCAATGCCCAGGCGTATCAAGGCCGTTATTACGGGCAGAGGTGGTTGTTCTGGGTACTGATTTCTCAGGATCTATGGACCCAAATTGCTTGAAAATCTAATCACATGTCAGTCCTAGTATAATATATTTGTCCAATGAATACCCGTTTATCATCTGCATTTCTTCTTGGTGTAGCAATTTTAATGGCCAGTAGCGTATCTCAAACACGTTGACTTTCTCTAAATCTCGGATTTGTTCGACAGTTGCAAATCAAATACATTCTCTGTCCCCCAAGTGCATGTGTTATGTCGGTTGTCTTTCGTCCAAAGATGAAAAGAGATTTCATCATTCAAGACTAAGTTTCTTGGGAGGTCTGCATATCAATGCAGAACTGCAGATGGTGCAATTTGCCGTCATGGTTTAAGGCTTGACGAAGCTGCAGTTCATACGGCTTTACTCTTAACACTTACGAGCAATTTTCCACACACTTTCAAAAATGGCTCTGAGCGCTATGGGACTTAACATCTGTGGTCATCAGTCCCCTAGAACTTAGAACTACTTAAACCTAACTAACCTAAGGGCATCACACACATCCATGCCCGTGGCAGGATTCGAACCTGCGTCCGTAGCGGTCGCGCAGTTCCAGACTGTAGTGCTTAGAACCGCTCGGCCACCCCGGCCGGCTCCACACACTTTGTCGAGAAATGTTCAGTTCTGCATTAGCTCGAGAGAGAGACTTAGTGGGATGTCGCAAGATCATCCATCTCAGACGATCCACAGTGTGTTCTGACGCGTCCCGTCGGCCGCAGACGTTTTGCATCGCACTATCCTTCTCGAATTGCTTGTGCCAATTCATGATGCTATTGTAAACTGGTTGTGTCTTGTGAAACTTACAACGGAAAGCTCTTTGCGCCTCTACTACCGATTCGCAACGTGCAATTTCTACCTCGCAAATTGCATCCTTTGCCTAATTCGCCAACATTATCAGCAATTACGGTCGGAGGCGCCTCTGTCAGTGCGTTTCCAAACCAGCTTGCTGACAACACTCTCAAATAATAGTTCGAGAGCTTGTCTTTCGCTGATTGTATCGTTTGTTACGTTATGTTTAGCCATTTACCTATACCTGACTCGATGAAGATTTTATCGCTAGTCTACCGTGTGCAGGGCTCTTCGTCTATGCACGACCATTGCAACCTACAGCTAGATGAACCGTCCCTTTGCCCCGGCTACTTCCCCACCATCAGCATACTTCAGTTCTAAAGACGTGTACCAGCAACAGTCGTGAATTTATGAATTTTGATCTAGACTATGTTAGATAATACGAACCTAACGTGGTTTCTTCACGACAACATAACGCCGTCTTTTAGTAGATTCAATACGTCTTTATTAGTCATCAGATCTATCCATCCAATCTTCAGCATTTTTCTGTAGTCCACATTTATAAAGCTTCCTCCTCTTGTCTCTAGTGTTTAGCGTTCACGTTACGCTTCAGTACAAGGCAACATTCCAGACGAATACTTTTAGAAGAGTTCCTAATATTTAAATTTACTTTACATAGCAAAATATTCCTGGTTTTTAGAAAATCTTTTCTTGTTATTGCAAGTCTGTATTTTATATCCTATTACTTCAATCATCGACGGTTATTTGGCTTAGCAAACTGCGACACTCATCCACCGCTCTCATTTCTTAGTCTACTACACTCAGCATCGCTTGAACTTAAATCTCCTTTAGAAATTTCAGACGCTGTCTTAGCAGCATTAAATTCATCACTAAGTTTCGAGAGAGAACTTTGGCAACTGTTTTGAGACACAGGAAATGTTTTGCGAGACCACCGCAGCTTCTGTCAGGAGTAGTAACTACACAAAATGGCGCATAAATGGTCCTAACTGCTTAGCAGTACGATTATCAAATGCAGAAGCCTGTAAGGTAATCGTTCGCAAAACGAGCAACGTTCCAAATACCAGATTGGTTACCGTATGTGGTACCGATGCCAGTAGCAATTAAGTACGAAATAAAATAATAACAGCAGTGAAAGATAGTGATTCGTTTTTTCAGCTATGTTAAGCTTTCCTTTAATCAGAAAACAAGCAGAAAAACAGAAATTTTCCTGTTTGTACAAACCACCTTGAGCAAACCAGAATGAACAATGCTCCTATCAAAGCACAAAAAAGGCGAATGTATCCTGGGCAGACATAGGGACGTGTATGAAGAGAACAGCCTTCTCGACTTCTGGCAGCTGCTAAGACATTTAAATCAAAACATCTTATATTCCTCCTTTTTTATTTGTTACTATTAGCACCCATGTCATGTAACATAGTGCATCCACCCCTAGAAATTTTATCACTCCAGAAAAACTTTTTTAGCTATTACATGTATGCTCTTCAGCCATATGACATTATATATATTTTTTATATATGAAGGTGGTATCTGTCCTTTCGGACATTCCGAAAGAACAGATACCATCGGTGACCATGCAGCTCGTTAGAATGAAATTACAATGAAATGAAGACCCGTAGCTGCATACAGGCGTTGTTATACGTCAACGGGGACAGTTGAAAATGTGTGCCTCGACTGGGACTCGAACCCGGGATCTCCTGCCTACATGGGAGACGCTCTATCCATCTGAGGCACCGAGGACACAGAGAATAGTGCGACTGCAGGGATTTATCTCTGGCACGCCTCCCGTGAGACCCAGATTCCCAACTTATTGTCTCACACTATATTCATAGTGCCCCTGCCCATTATAGGCAGGAGATCCCGGGTTCGAGTCCCGGTCGGGGCACTTAACTTCAACTGTCCCCATTGACCTATATCAACGCCTGTATGCAGCTGGGGGTATTCATTTCATTGTAGTTTCATTTATATTTTTTACTGTGGCTAGCTAATCTTCTGGATTTTGGGCACAGGATCAGGGACTTTTGCTTATAAATTCCAAGATGGAGGTGGGCCAAAACCTTCCAGATACGACAGCTCACTGTGCTGAGGAATTTAGGTTAACCCGTAAAAAAAGGGACGAATATGTCAAAAAAAATACGAAGCTGCCAGACAAGTCGAAAAGCTTGTTCTTGCTATGCCCAAATTTATGTACTGTGTAAGTGACATTTTTCAGTCTGGTACCCGAGTTTTTATGTACCATAATTTTGACACTGGACTGCCATAGCTTGTAACCGGTGTATATTTTCATTCTGCTTTACAAGTTTTTATGTACCATAATTTTGACATTAGTCCGCCATAGCTTGGCAAACTCAGGCGACGAATGATCCGATATAGGATTTGTCTTTCGAACCATGTTTCTGATAACGTGGCAATGGATAAAGCTTCCTCAAAACACGACGACCATGAATTACATATATTTGTCTGTCTTCTTACAAAATGTGAACCGATTCGCACAAGTTTAAAGTATAGAAGTGGCGCGCTTCAAAAAGCTCCCAGAAAAGCGTGTTTTTTTGCACGTAAAACCTAAACGAAATAAGATATTTTTGAAACGATAAAACTTATCTTAGCTGAAGGGCCGATACGGCGGTGGGCCAAATTTTAACTATGAGTCTCAGTCCAGGCGGGAGTTTTAAGGGTGACTGTATTTACACGAAAAAAACTGAGTGATTAACAATGCAAGACGCTCCGGTCGCAGGTTCGAATCCTGCCTCGGGCATGGATGTGTGTGATGTCCTTAGGTTAGTTAGGTTTAATTAGTTCTAAGTTCTAGGCGACGGATGACCTCAGAAGTTAAGTCGCATAGTGCTCAGAGCCATTTGAACCATCAATGCAAGATCGGAGGTTAATGTGAGTGCATGATAAGCCATTGAAAATGTGAAATGTTGGAACATTAATAACCGGTGTAACCTCTAGACTGCAAATACGCAGACGTGGATGCATTGTGTTTTACAGGTGCCGGGTGTGAGCAAGTGGAATGGAGTTCCGTGATTGCTGCACTTGGCCAGTCAATACAGGGACGGTTAATGTTGTTTGTGGATGACGCTGGAGTTGTCGTCCGATGATGTCCCATATGTGATTTAGTCGAGACAAATCTGGTGATGGAACAGGCCAAGGCAACATACAGACACACTGTAAAGCGTGTCGGGTTACAACAGTGGTATGTGGGCGAGCTTTATCCTGCTGGAAGACACGCCGTGGAATGCTGTTCAAGAATGGCAGCACAACAGATCGAAACATCAGACTGGCGTACAAATTTGCATACAGGGTGCGTGGGATAACCACGAGAGTGTTCCTGCTGTCACACGAAATCACACCTCAGACTGTAACTCCAGGTATAGGTCCAGTGTGCGTAGTCTGCAGACAGGTTGGGTGCAGGTCCGCAACTGGCGTCTCCAGTGGCGGACATCACTGGCACCAAGGCTGAACCAGCATTCATCAAAAAACACGACAGACTTCCATCCTGGCCTCCAGTGAAATGTCGCTTGACACCACTGAAGTCGGAAATGATGGTGGTTTGGGGTCAGTGGAACGCACTCTGTAGCTCGTCTGGCTCGGAGCTGGCCTTGAAGTAACCAATTTGCTACAGTTCGTTGTCGCAGTACGGAGCCAGCTGCTGCTCACATTGCTGCGATAGATGCAGTACGATGCGCCTGAGCCATACGCCGAACAAGACCGTCTTTCCTCTCGGCTGTGCGACGTTGCCACCCGGGGCCAGGTTTCTTGCGACCGTACATTCTCGTGACCACCGCTGCCAGCAGTCACGTACATTTGCTACATTCCTGTCAAATTTTTCTGCAGTATGACAGAGGGAACACCCAGCTTCTGGTAGCTCTATTACACGGCATCGTTCAAATTCAGTGAGGTGTTGATAATGGCGTCTTTGTCGCCTTACAGAAATTCTTTACTGACATCAACTCACCACATCCAGCCTCAGAGGTAACAAACTCTCACGACTGTTACAGCGTTATAAATGACCTAGCAGATAGTGTCGAAAGTTCCATGCGGCTTTTCGTGGATGATGCTGTAGTATACATAGAAGTTGCAGCGAAATGCAGGAAGATCTGCAGCGGATAGGCAGTTGGTGCCGGGAGTGGCAACTGACCCTTAACATACACAAATGTAATGTATTGCGAATACATAGAAAGAAGGATCCTTTATTGTATGATTATATGATAGCGGAACAAACACTGGTAGCAGTTACTTCTGTAAAATATCTGGGAGTATGCGTACGGAACGATTTGAAGTGCAATGATCATATAAAATTAATTGTTGGTAAGGCGGGTGCCAGGTTGAGATTCGTTGGGAGAGTCCTTAGAAAATGTAGTCCATCAACAAAGGAGGTGGCTTACAAAACACTCGTTCGACCTATACTTGAGTGTTGCTCATTAGTGTGGGATCCGTACCAGGTCGGGATGACAGAGGAGATAGAGAAGATCCAAAGAAGAGCGGTGCGTTTCGTCACAGGGTTATTTGGTAATCGTGATAGTGTTACGGAGATGTTTAGCAAAATCGAGTGGCAGACTCTGCAAGAGAGGCGCTCTGCATCGCGGTGTAGCTTGCTGTACAGGTTTCGAGAGGGTGAGTTTCTGGATGAGGTATCGGATTTATTGCTTCCCCCTACTTATACCTCCCGAGGAGATCAAGAATGTAAAATTAGAGAGATTCGAGCGCGCACGGAGGCTTTCCGGCAGTCGTTCTTCCCGCGAACCTTAGGCTACTGGAACAGGAAAGGGAGGTAATGACAAATGGTTCAAATGACTCTGAGCACTATGGGACTTAACATCTGAGGTCATCAGTCCCCTAGAACTTAGAACTACGTAAACCTAACTGACCTAAGGACATCACACACATCCATGCCCGAGGCAGGACTCGAACCTGCGACCGTAGCGCTCGCGCGGAGGTAATGACAGTGGCACATAAAGTGCCCTCCGCCACACACCGTTGGGTGGCTTGCGGAGTATAAATGTAGATAGAATGTAGATGTATTTAAAATAAACCAGATTTGCATTCTCATAATGGGGCTATTAGTGCCACTCTAATGCACTGGCGCGAAATTTGAAGAGACATCATTTTTCAGATGCAGAAACAAGCTTGCAACTCTCGTTTATGTTGCACAACTCCTCCTTGGCGTTGGGATTTTTTTGCCGTCGGTGTATTTGTTACAGAGCTTTCGCGTAGGCAATAAAAGACACCACTCTGTTATGGGCGTTGATGTACTTTTTATGCTGTTCGTGTGTGCAGTTTTTACACGTAAAACCATTTGTGTAGAGAAAACGTATGTCTACTTGAACTCCGAATATCCCTAGGCGTATGTTAGGAAGCCGATTTGCCTGTTGGACGAGTGTGGTTCCAGCTTACGAGGAAGTTCACAAAGCAGTGAGTAAATGACTTCTTAGCTGTTTGTGTAATGGAGCGTAAGCTATCCTTATGTCCTCCTCCTCTGCAAGAGAATACGTTTTCTAAGGGCTCACTAGGTTTGGTAAGGTACAAAGGTACGATGCTGAGTTGTCTCGTCCTTTTCTGGTCATGCCCGCATCTCGTGGTCGTGCGGTAGCGTTCTCGCTTCCCACGCCCGGGTTCCCGGGTTCGATTCCCGGCGGGGTCAGGGATTTTCTCTGCCTCGTGATGGCTGGGTGTTGTGTGCTGTCCTTAGGTTAGTTAGGTTTAAGTAGTTCTAAGTTCTAGGGGACTTATGACCACAGCAGTTGAGTCCCATAGTGCTCAGAGCCATTTGAGCCATTTTCTGGTCATGAGTCATAAGAAAAATCAAATGATTCTTCAGCGACTTACACCTTAGATTCCTTCACCTTTAATAATTCACATCGGCTGAAGGCTCTTGGAAACTAAAGTCGTATTATTAACGTCTTCCTTCGCATACACTTAGTCCACGTGCATTTGAATACTTAAAACATGTCCGTAGGTAGCTGTTACACATGTAATATTCTCCAGTTTCTGGCGTAAGTGGATGCCCTTTCTGAAGCCACAGTCTTCGAGGTAACCTGAGTGAAAGTAGTAATGTGCCCATCTATTTGTCAACCACTGAAACTTTGTTGTGTGTGTTATCGTATTTTAATTGTGTCTGTATCGTTTTTCCAAAGGTGGAGATCGAGGACGAGCGCAGTTTTTGCCTAAACGTGAGTGGGAAAACCACCTAGGACCACACCCAGGCTGCCCGGTGCACCAGACCAACGGTCGTAAATGCGCTTCACAGATTCCATCCGGGTCTGCAATACCTCCCTGTCTCGCACGCTAGTGCGCAGCGCTTTACGGCACACGAGCAGGTCAGTGATTACGTGATTGTTATTACTCATATTTACTGTTAGAATATGACACCTTCGTAGCAGACGGCACACGGTATGTAGTTTGGAGTGTGCTTGCGTTTCCTGTATACTACATAGACGTTGCATTAGTCTTCATCAAATCAGTAAAGAAAGCTTATTGTTTTTGCATACCATTCTATCCTTTCGATATCGATACTCTAATGTTTCTTACAATACTATGAAATAAACAGAGACAGATAATAGAACTATCAGCGAAAGTATCGATATTTTCTCCTATCGGTCCCTGTGCGGTAGTCTCAGCTCCTTTGAGGGCTGCAGTTTCCCAAGGTATACGGGCCGCGGACTAAATGGTCTGTACGTCGGAGTTAATGGTAAAAAATGTAAATGTCGTGTGACTAGGGCCTCCCGTCGGGTAGACCGTTCGCAGGGTGCAAGTCTTTCGATTCGATACCACTTCGGCGACTTGCGCGTCGATGGGGATGAAATGATGATGATTAGGACAACACAACGCCCCGACCCTGAGCGGAGAAAATCCCCGACCCAGCCGGCAATCGAACCCGGGCCCTTTGGATTGACATTCTATCGCGCTGACCAGTTTTTTTTTAAAAATCTCAATTTGTTCGTTTACTTTTTTTTTTGTACAGAGGGCTGTTAACCCTCTGACCGAACACTCTGACCTACCGTGCTGGCTGACCACTCAGCTACCACCGGGGGCGACAGAGTGAACGGTGACTGAATGGAACAAGATGCTCATCAGAGGAGAATGCAGCTTAATTTCACAAAATGATTATTATCTGGTGGCAAAGTGATGTCCTGCACAATCAGAGGAATTTCGTAGGAAGAGATCAGTTTAGAGGATATGGGGCCCATGTAGAAGACACGTTAGATGGACGTACAAAACTTTATGTCTTCGTCGGTGATAGGAGGAACAGTATTAAGCCATAGGCGCACAGGGAGTTTATTGGAACGGCATGCATGATTTTTGAAGGGTTAATTTCCTCGTCATCTTCACGAGCGAGAATTCTCACTTGCAACACCCACCGCTGTACTGGCCACCAAAGTCTAAGGATCTGAATCCTATGGACAACGTTTGTGAAGCGTTGGGGAGACGAAGTGCAGCCGCTACCATGACTCTTCCAGACCTGGGCAGAGATCTTTCCAGAAATGATACTAGTGCCCTTTGAGCAGCTCATAGGACCTCGGTGGCTGCTCGGCTATGGCAAATACCTTACTAAATGTTTTGCTGTTGTGGAAGAGATTTTATATAATTTATACAGTCTGTACCTTGTTTTGTAAGTCTTCCGATACCCCTTTCAGCTCATATTATCTTATTCACAGATTATACTTATTGGAGAATTCGAGGAGTTTGAATTGTATCTGTCCTTCTAGGGCGATCTGAAGATTATATTATTCTTGAAGAATCAAGTTTACCAAGATCACCAGTAATACTTTTATTACTATTATCGGTTTCGAAAGATCCGATGATGACAGCATAGATCTATCTAAATCAGTAACTGTAATAAAAGAATTCTTGGCAAACTTGATTCTTCATAAACAACGTATTATTTACATGATTGGTCCTTTGAAACTGCGACGTAGTAATCGAATATGTAATTTGAGAAGCATCGCCCTGACAAAATTGCTCTACACGGAGGTGACAAAGTCGGCCGCTGTGGCCGAGTGGTTCTAGGTGCTTCAGTCCGGAACCGCGCTGCTGTTACGGCCGCAGGTTCGAATCCTGCCTCGGGCATGGATGTGTGTGATGTCCTTAGGTTAGTTAGGTTTAAGTAGTTCTAAGTCTAGGGGACTGATGGCCTCAGATGTTAAGTCCCATAGTGTTTGTACTGCTCTCGGGTCTCCAGCCGGGTGCTGTCGTTTTCAAACCACGATATTTCGACAGTGTTCCTTGCCGTCATCTTCAGGTGATACCTGCAGACTGAGCGTCTCCGCTGTATCTACTCCCCTTTATACTCTGATCGCTCCCCACCCCTTCCCCCGCGTCATGCCGCACGCGGTGCTCCGTGGAGTGGTGGTGGGGAGGGGCGGGCTGCTGGCTGCGAACTGTGGACCATCAGATGTCCTGTGGCCTTCATCGGTCGCGGAAGTCGCTTTGGGTCGGCGCTGTGCTTTGAGTTGGCTGAGTGCTGGGTCCCAGGCTTTGCTGAGGTTGAACCCGGCGTCTCTGTTGATCAGCCCATCAGCTACACGTATTTCAATCGCCTCCTTCAGAACACAGTCCCAAAAAGACGAGGGCTGCCGTAAGACTTCCGTTTTCGCGTACCCCATAGCATCTCCAGTATCCACGTAATGTTTCGCAACTGCAGATTTTGTAGGCTGCTTCAGTTCAGTGTGCCTTCTGTGTTCCTGGCATCTTTCTTCGATTGTTCGTACAGTTTGCCCGATGTATGCCTTACCGCATTTACACGGAATACGGTAAACACCCGTTTTGCGGAGCCCCAGGTCATCCTTCACTGTACCTAGCAGGGCAAGCGTTTTCGGAGGTGGGCGGAAGACACATTTGATGTTACACCGAGCCAGAATTCTGCCGATTTTGTTGGATACTTTGCCGACGTAATGCAGGTACGCCATTGTCTTCTCGTCCTCTTCGTTCTCTCTCTGCTGGGCTTGTGCATTCTTCTTGAAAGCACGTCGAATTTGACTCTCGTTATATCTGTTCTTCTTGAAAACGTCCTTAAGGTGGTTAAGTTCGCCTTGTAGGCTTTCCTCATCCGATATTGCGCGGGCCCTGTGTACCAGTGTTCGCTGCGAAGGATGATGGCAGCTGGTAGCGTGGAGATACAGATCAGTGTGGGTTTCTTTCCTGTATACACTGCGTCCCAAGGTGCCATCCGCATTGCGCTTGACTAGGACGTCCAGAAACGGGAGTTCACCATTCTCTTCCACCTCCATGGTGAATTTGATGTTAAGATGCAGAGAATTCAGATGTTGGAGAAACACTTGAAGTCTTTCTCTTCCATGTGGCCATATCACAAATGTGTCATCAACATATCTGTAAAAGCACATAGGCTTCAGTACTGCAGTTTCCAGTGCTTTCTCTTCGAAATCCTCCATAAACAAGTTTGCTACCACAGGTGACAGGGGACACCCCACGGCTACACCATCCGTTTGTTCGGCAGAATTCTGGCTCGGTGTAACATCAAATGTGTCTTCCGCTCACCTCCGAAAACGCTTGCCCTGCTAGGTACAGTGAAGGATGACCTGGGGCTCCGCAAAACGGGTGTTTACCATATTCCGTGTAAATGCGGTAAGGCATACATCGGGCAAACTGTACGGACAATCGAAGAAAGGTGCCAGGAACACAGAAGGCGCACTGAACTGAAGCAGCCTACAAAATCTGCAGTTGCGGAACATTACGTGGATACTAGAGATACTATGGAGTACGCGAAAACGGAAGTCTTACGGCAGGCCTCGTCTTTTTGGGACTGTGTTCTGAAGGAGGCGATTGAAATACGTGTAGCTGATGGGCTGATCAACAGAGACGCCGGGTTCAAGCTCAGCAAAGCCTGGGACCCAGCACTCAGCCATCTAAAGGCACAGCGCCGACCCAAAGCGACTTCCGCACCCGACGAAGGCCACAGGACATCTGATGGTCCACAGTTCGCATCCAGCACCCAGCAGCCCGTCCCTCCCCACCACCACTCCACGCAGCGCCGCGTGTGGCATGACGCGGGGTAAGGGGTGGGGAGCGATCAGAGTATAAAGGGGAGGAGATTCAGAGGAGACGCTCAGCACGCACGCACTCCGCTGCTCGACTCGCTGCCGCTCGCATCGTTACCGTCGCTCGCGCACGCCAACATCACTAGCCCAACGCCATGTCCGGACGCGGAAAGGGAGGCAAACTTGCTGCTGTGGCAAAGCTTCTGCTCACGCTAGCAGGAGAAGGCCGTGGCAGCAACAAGAAGAAGCGCAGCCTACCGCAGCACAAGAGGCAGTGCTACCGCTGCCAGAAGATGGAACACGTCGCCAGGATGTGTGGGGACGCAGTCGCGTGTCTGAAATGTGCAAAGGCACATGATACACGCGACTGCGACAAGCCACCGCACGTTGCGCCAACGTGCGTTAACTGTGGCGGCGCGCACGGCGCAAACGCACGCAGCTGCGCATATCTGAAGCAGCGGACACCAACAACCGCCAAGGAAGCGGTCCATGAAGAAGAGGCAGCCGTCCCGCCACCCCCGCACAAGGGGGAAAACGGGGCGGCCACAATCCCGCCCAGCGCCGCCACCGACGACGCCGTGGTCGCCCTCAAAGCCGCGATGGCGGCAGAGAGAGCGGCAATGCAGAAGGAGGTCGACGGTCTCCATCGGCAGCTGCAAGAGTTGCGGGAAGAAATCCGGCTGATGAAAAAGAAGACACCCGCCCCCGTTGCCACCCCTACGGTGGTACGACAAGTTGGGGTGGATGTGTCCACGCAAACGGATTTGTCCACGCAGATGGATGTGTCCGCGCAAACGGACGTCGCCCCGGAACCTGTAGCAATACAGGAGACCGGGGAGACGCCCATGGACGTGGTACCGTCCTCTCCTTCCCCAACTCCAGGCGGGAAGGCAACACAGAAGGGGAAGCAAGAAGAGAATGGCAATCTTTGCACGGACATCATACCCTTCCCGGACAGCACGAACATGCCAAACGTGCTGAAGAAGATTGCCACCATGGTACGGGATGGGCGCTTCAACGCCCAAAAGAACCCTTACCTCTTCGCCCAGGCGGAAGGGGTACGGAAGCCGTCGCTTCCGCACAGGCCGATTGAGATACGTGGCGGGCATCGGGCAATTCTGCTCGAGTTCGTCACAAAGAAAGATCTCAACACCATCAACGCGAACCCGGTCTTCACGCTGAGCGACTGGGGATACATCCTAGACGACGCAGTCGTGCGGCTGAAGAACGAGGTTCGAACCGCACGAAAATGGTTCGAATGGCTCTGAGCACTATGGGACTTAACATCTGTGGTCATCAGTCCCCTAGAACTTAGAACTACTTAAACCTAACTAACCTAAAGACATCACACACATCCATGCCCGAGGCAGGATTCGAACCTGCGACCGCAGTAGTCGCGCGGTTCCGGACTGAGCGCCTGAACCGCTAGACCACCGCGGCCGGCGAACCGGACGAGGAAGCTGTCTGCAGACCTACAGACAGCGCTGCAGAACGTCTCTCGCGAGACGAAGAAGACGTAAACACCGAAGTTCATTAGTATGCTTGCATGCTAGTAGCCAGGACAGGATAGGATAGACACCGGACAACGAGAGGACACACCACACAGTGAGGCCACATCACCATCGCATCGCCAGGAACAGGAGGAACGACTGTAATAAGTCTAAACTCTTACACCTCGGGCCAAGGCCATGGCCCGTTTGTAAAGCGTCAGCGTCAGGAGACGCTCAGTCTGCAGGTATCACCTGAAGATGACGGCAAGGAACGCTGTCGTAATATCGTGGTTTGAAAACGACGCCACCCGACTGGGGACCCGAGAACAGTACAAACAGTTAATTCGCCGTGAAAGCCTAAGATCACAAGTCCTATAGTGCTTAGAGCCATTTTATTTTTGAGGTGACAAAAGTCATGGGATGCCTCCTAATATCGTGTCTGTTATCCTTTTTCCCGGCGTCGTGCAGCAACTTGTCATGTCATGGACTCAACGAGTCGTTGGAAGTCCCCTGCAGAAATATTAAGCTATGCTGCCTCAATAGCCGTCCATGAACGCGGAAGTTTTGCTGGTGCAGTATTTAATGGACCACCTGACCTCTCGATTATGTTCCATAAATGTTCGACGGGTGGTCAAAACATTCGCTAGGATTGTCCAGAATGTTCTCCAAACCAATTGCGAACAATTGTGGCCATCTAACATGGCGCGTTGTCATCCAAAAAAAGTCCATTATTGTTTTAGTACAGGAAGTCCATGAATGGCTGCAAATGGTTTGGAAGTATCCGAACATAACCACTTCCAGTCAATGATAAGTTGTGTTGAACCAGAGGATCCAGTTAATTCGATCTAAACATAATGCACAGCATTATGTAGCCACTACCAGCTTGCACAATGCCTTGTTGATAACTTGGGTCCGTGAGTTCGTGGGTATTTGCCACACTCGAGCCTTACCAATATCGGGCACGGTCTTCTAGTCCTCTAGGGTCCAACCAATATGGTGACGAGCCCAGGAGAGGCGCTGCAGGCGATGTCGTGCTGTAGGCAAAGGCATTCGCGTCGGTCGTCTGCTGCCATAGCCCATTAACGCCAAATTTCACGGCTCTATCCTAACGGATTCGATCTCTGTACGTCCCACAATGATTTATGTGGTTATTTTACGTAGTATTCCTTGTCTGTTAGATCTGACAGCTCTATGCAAACGCCGCTGCTCTCGGTCGAGTGGAGACAGTCGCCTGCTATGTTGTCCATGGCGAGAGGTAATGTTTGATATCTGGTATTTTCAGCACACTGAAACTGTGGATCTCGGAATATTGAATTTCCTAACGATTTCCGAAATGAAATGTCCCATGCGTCTAGCTCCAACTATCATTCCGCGTTCAGAGTCTTAATTCCCGTCGTAGGGCCGTAATCACGTCGGAAACCTATTCAAGTATATCACCTGTGTACAGATGACTGCTCCGCCAATGCACTGCCCTTTTATACGTCGTGCACGCGATCTACCACCATCTGTATATGTGCATATCGCTATCCCATGACTTCTGTCACCTCAAGCCGCGCGGGATTAGCCGAGCGGTCTTAGGCGCTGCAGTCATGGACTGTACGGCTGGTCCCGGCGGAGGCTCGAGTCCTCCCTCAGGAATGGGTGTGTATGTTTGTCCTTAGGATCATTTAGGTTAAGTAGTGTGTAAGCTTAGGGACGGATGACCTTAGCAGTTTAAGTCCCTTAAGATTTCACGCACATCATCTGTCACCTCAAGGTATGAAGAGTTACCATGTAAAAAGGAAATGATCAACAACAAACGTAGAATGGTCCGCAGCTCGTGGTCGTGCGGTAGCGTTCTCGTTTCCCGCGCGCGGGTTCCCGGGTTCGATACCCGGCGGGGTCAGGGATTTTCTCTGCCTCGTGATGATTGGGCGTTGTGTGATGTTCTTAGGTTAGTTCGGTTTAAGTAGTTCTAAGTTCTAGGGGACTGATGACCATAGATGTTAAGTGCCGTAGTGCTCAGAGTCATTTGGACCATTTTTGAAACAGAATGTTTTACCACCACCTGCACCGCTGCAACTACCACCAATAACAATAACAACCTTCGCGCCAGCAACACTAAAACCACCACACAAATTCGTACGCCAGGTACCACGGTGAGACGATGAATGACATTTGGGATGTAGCCCGCTACTCATCCGTAACCTATAAATACAACAGCAGCCTGCCGCCGCAACGAAGCAAATGTAGCAGTTAGCTTGTTCTGGCAGCTAGTGCCAGTCACTGTGACGAACTCTAAACCCGGAAAGCAGCTGCGTCCGGTGGATCTGGCCGTATCATGCTGTGATCTCTGGCACACTCCGACAGAGGGCGTCAGCGAGTGACAACTGGCGCAGAGCTGCGCCGGTCGCAGATACACACACGTGGCGACCACGTGGGGCCGGCCGTCTGATAACCTCCAGTACCCCTACAACGAGCTGAAGTTGCACAGTTAAAAACACAACCATGCACTTTTAAAAAAATGCATGATGTATGTTAATAATTTTGCAAAAACAGACAATGTCTGATGGGGAAACCGCAATCACTGGTTATACAATGTTAATTATAATCGATCTTTATTGCAAACATGTTTATTCACATGACCGGTTTCGGTCTAGAGGAACCGGTCATGTGAATAAACATTTTTGCAATAAAGACGGATTATAATTAGTTTTGTATGTTAATAAGATTGCATATCAGTGTTGTAAAACTCAGGCTGGTCTTTAAGTTATGGTATATAATCACAGTTTAGATCCTGAAGCTGCTCTTCTTTTCCGTGTTTGCATAAAGGGTTGGAGAGAAATTCTGCCTTATGCAAGACAGTTTGATTAGTTTTGATTAGCCCAAACCATGTCTCGGCACTTTTTGTGCTATTCTCAGTATTTTTTCATTTATGTATTTTTTCCTCGCATGACGCTGTCAGTTATGTATGTTGATACTTCGTATCTGCCTCGCATTACACAACTTTTTTTTTCTTTTCATGCTGTGCGATTGGTTGACAATTTTTCTATAATGGTCTTTGGCTGCTACACAAGCAAACATTTTATCAACAAACCACCAGATTTCTGCCGCCATTTCAGATGTTGTTACAGCTATAATGGAATAAATGCAAATGGTTTGCCCGTATCACGTTACCCGTTCTCTAACAATCCATATAGTAGATTTCCATCAAGTAGCCTATTTGATACTTTGTACTACATTCACATTTCATCAATATATATGTACTTCAACGAAGTTCTACAATTGCTTCGCCTATGTCACTTTATACATCAGGAACAATCTATGATATAGTGGTTATTTAAATACGAAATGTCTTATAACAGAAATGTCTCTAGTTTCTAATAACTGGAGTGTAATGTTCCTCGTCGGTAATACGTGTCTCGCTTTTAAATTTCCTCCTCCGCTCTCATTAGAAGCAAGTGAAACGCGTCAACTGGCGTGTGTGCCAAGTTTAGGAATGTCAGTAATGCTATGGAAGACTGGTGCTGCAATTCAATGTGCAGTATTTATGAGCTAGGCAAATGTTATTGGTTAAATGTTTGAGTGGAGAGAAAACCAGAGATACTCAAAAATACACAATGGATTTTTTACCGAAATTTCATAGCTAAACAACGAGAGGGAAATGACAAATACGACATGAAATAGACCAGCGTGAGGTCTAGCATCGCAAACAAAAAAGTTTATTTGCTTAAAAGTAATCAATGTAATTATAAAACTTAGTTAGTAATTTGGTGGGAAAATTGAAATATTTTACCAAAAGTTGCTGCCAGCTATGTAAATTAAATGTCAACAAGTTCATCTCTTGAAAGTCTCGCTTTTATGTGCATAAAATGTTGTGATTTTTATTTGTTAAAATATTTTGAAACAAAAAATTGAAAAAGGAAGAAAACGATTAAATGATTTGTGAAATGATTTGTCAAAAAGTAGGAAATCAAACAGATTAGGGAAATATTTGACGCATCTTTGAGTGGTGCTCGAAATCGTATACGGCAAACGAGGTGCCGACTGAGAATTTAAAGTTCAACTTTTAGCTTAGAATTTAATATTTTTAAAGAATACTAGGGGATATTTGTCTGGTGGGTGACAAAATTCATGAGATACCTCTTAATATCGTGTTGGACCCTCTTTTACCCCGTGTAGTGCAGGAACTCGACTGTGGCACGTGTTCCATACGTCGTTGTTTTGGATCATGAAGTCCATGAATGGCTGAAAACGGTCTCCTGGTAGCTCTGTTGGACCAGAGGACGCAGCCTACACCATTATGGAGCCACTAACAACTTGCACAGAACTTCGTTGACCTTGGCTTCGTCGGGTCTGCGCCACATTCGAACCCCACCATCAGCTCTTACCAATCGAAATCAGCACTCATCTGACCAGGCCACGGTATTCCAATCGTCTGGGGTATAAAAGAAATGTTGCCTGCCCAGGAGAGGGGCTGCTGGCAATATGGCGACAGGTAGTGCCTGAAAGTTGGTGTTCTCGGTTCACTCTTGACACTGTGGATCGCGGAAAATTGAATTCCCTAACAGTTCACGAATTGTAATGTCCCATACGTCTACCTCCCATTACCGTTCAAAGTCTTAATTTACGTCGTGCGGCCATAGACACGTCGGAAACCTTCTCACATGAATCACCTAGCACAAATAACTGCTCCGACAATGCACCGCCCTTCTATGCTTTGTGTATGCGATACTACCGCCATCTGTATAAGTGAACATCGCTATTCCCTTACTTATGTCACCTCAGTGTATAAACCATGCAGTGTCATTCGATGTAGGTGCTATGAAATATGATACATAGGTGCGTCAAGTGCTTGCTACAACGTATTTTATTTCTTACTTTTGGACACATCATTTTACAAAACGTTTGACTTTTTGTTTAGAAATTATTCTTAGTTTTATTTTAACTTTGTGGCTGGACCCTTGCTGTTGCAACAGTAGTTAGCTAAGCCACGGAAGAGAATTCATCTGGGTCATACGTCTACGAACCGTGTAGACTTTGCTGTTTGTGTTATCGTATTTTAACTGTGTACCGTATTTTCTGAGGCGGAAGTTGTGAACCATTCCAACAACTGCCTCTACATCTACATCCATACTCCGCAAGCCACCTGATGGTGTGTGGCGGAGGGTACCCTGAGTACCTCTATCTTTTCTCTCTTCTATTCTGCCGAACAACTTTTATCTGAAGCTCGTATCCAGTGGGGATTTGATCAGTGAATATTGTGGCGGAAGACACAAAAAAAGCGTGACTTCTTGATTTGGAGACGCTTTGCTTGAAAGATGCGCGGTGTCCTTTAAAATTAAAAGCAACTCTGGGAAAAAATATATTTATGCAGCATGTGCAAGCTGATGTTCTTTAATGTCGTAAGTTATTTACACACTACCTTATTGTAACCTTTACAAACAGTCTTACCCTCCGAGGCTGTGGGAAGTATTTCTACTAAACAAAAGAACATTCCTCATTTAGCGAGGTGCATGGTACCATATTGTGGAGCAGTATGCTTTGCTGAAAGCGCCAAATAAATCGTGCGTGTTCTCTTTGGCGGCGTCTGTGCCTTCCGAGTCTTTTCCCCTGAAGGAAAGGAACGGAACAGAAGGTTAGGGTCTGACGTACCGTCGGCAACGAAGTCATTACGGATAAAGTGTGGATACGAACTGTGATACTATAAAAAAGGAAACTGGCAGTGCCATATCTGACGCTGTATTTGTCTAACGTGATTTAGTAAAACCAAGGAAAATCTAAATCTGGGTGATCGGACGTTGATTTGATCCATCGTCCTCCTGAATCCAAGTCCATTATCTCACCTATGCACCACCTCACCTCCTTATCGCGGCAGTAAATCAAACGTTTACTATATGGGGATTAACTCTCCCCATGAAAAGCATCGAAATCTAATGAGAAAAAAAGGCTGGTAGCAGTGCTTGATATTTCAAAATATAAGTAAGTACCACTTTAGGAAACACACCAACAAACAATGTTTTATGCATTTTTATTTGCAGTAGTAAGTGTTTCGAGCTTTCGCCCACCTTCAGCTAGTGTAATTCATGTTTAAAACTTCTTTAGCTCGTCATTAAAAACATCTACTGCAATTTGGATGCTGCAGTTGTCCTGTGCAAAATAACAATTTTGTTTATCTATTACACTTCGCGATTTGTGTGTTTACAATGCAGGGAGAATTTTTCCACCGTGTACAAACTCCAGGGATTGATCCATGAGAGGATTCGGAACAAAAAAAGTCTAAAGAATTTATATTCGGAAATGCTTGGTTTCCATGCTAGAGATCATTTATTCAGTCATACACTGTTACAGAGACTGCAGTCTAATATGTGCTGTACCATGCAGCCACAGTTACAGTATGTGATGAAAATGATTTCCAATTGCCTCAACGCATGCGTGTACGCGCCGTAGCGTGTTCTGTCTCACACGTTCACATCGACCAGGCTGCATCTCGACAGTGTCAAATGCAGCGTGAATACTCTGCTCCAGTGTCTCCACATCTGGAATGGGCTCTGCATGCACGATACTTTTGAGATGGCCCCATAAACAGAAATCACACGGGATGAGATCCGGTGAACGAGAAGGCCATGTAACTGGACCCCCTCGTCCATTCGATCGTTCGGGGAAGACACGATTGAGAGGCGTCCGGAGGTTACCGGCGAAGTTCGCTGGAGCACCATCATGTAGCAGCCACACACCCCTTCTAAACATTAATGGCACTTCTTCCACCAGGCGATATAAAGTCACCGGCAAGAATCGCTGATAGTTTCGCACTGTTTGGAGACGTGGAAGGAAGACTGGTTCCAAAATACGTTCACCAATTGTCATGGCCCACACATTCCGGCTGGACAGATGCTGATGATTCGCTATCACCATACCATGGGGGCTCTGCATACAATTCCACAGATGACTGTTCTGAAAGTGTAAGATACTACTTCGCGTAAAGGTGGCCTCATCTGTGAATAGACTGGATGACACAAATCCAAGAATCTTGGTTGCCTGGTGAAGAAACCAGTGACAAAACTGCTCCCGATGTGGAAAGTCTGTTGTTAGAAAGCCCTGCGCACTCTGTGATAACGGTAGCATCAAGTTGTAATAGAGACTGTCCCACACACTCGTCTGGCTTACCCTGTACTGGCGGGCCAACAGCCTGGTACTGACACGGCAGTCCCCTTCCACAGTGTTAATCACATTTTCCTCCAGGTCCGGTGTCCGAACGTTTCGGGTACGTCATGATTCCCTGCTTCCTGAAACGACAAAGTCTCAGACAAACGGCGAAACACTGTTGCAAACATTGAACGCTGTAGTTTGTTTCGGCGGGGATAGGACTCCTTGTTGACCGCCGCCCGTTGCCATTTTCCTTTCCGTAAGTGAACACCATGTTGGCAAGTTCTCGATTCGAATACGGAACCATTGTGTACAACGCTGTACCACATCCACTAAAAGGTGAGTCAGCACGAGAAATGAATCGGACACATTACCAATTACTATGGCAGGAGAGAGCGCTATGGCACGTGGTATGGGGAACAGTACCAACCTCTAGGTGGAAACCACGCATATTGTACTGTAAGTGTGGTTACATGGTACAGCGCATTTAGATCACAGTTTCTGTAACAAAGTATGATTGAATAAATGATCTCTGGCATGGTAACCATTCATTTCCGGAGTTCATTAGACTTGTTTTGTCCCGTATCCTTTCATCGATCAATCCTGGAGTTTGTACAAGGTGGGAAAAGATCATCCTGTATATTACTAGTTCGATGCATTTGCTATTCTGCTTGGTGGTGCTTCTATTTCTCGGATTAATGAGCGTTGTTTAAGTCGGAAAAATATGTTTACAGTGAAAGTTACACTTTGCTTACAAGTTCCCAAAGCACTGGTAAAGTCGTTTCGGTGTATACAGTTGATGTATTAATTGAAACTTCTGAATGATTCAAAATTGAAATTGCTCTACATGCAATGTATAGAAACAGTTTAGCGTATTTTACAGTCTTTTTATAATGGCTTTAGCAATTGCTATGCATGGTTATTCACCAAGTGCAGTGTTGACTGAACTATGTCAAATATTACAAAAATAATGCAGTACATTTTATATAAAAGGCTTAATATTACATACTTAACGCACAGTTAATAAATCTGACGTATTGGAGTGACATTTAGTATGAATAAAGGCAGAATAACTGACTTACATGATGCAGAGCTGCTGTATACACTGGATGGTCCCACATTGGATATGAAAACAGAAATACCTACATGGTCTTTTGTTTATATGATTTTTGCGATGTAAGAAAATAGGTCTGTCGGCAACATGGCGGATACTGCGCTGTTTTTGGGGCACCACAGAAAGGAAAAGTGTGTATGCGACGCTTCTAAATGCGGAAAATAGGAACAACAGCAACCAGAATAGAAAGTAAGTGCACCTAACGAATTATACATTGTAAACGAGCTACTCGCTAAGTACATAATCAAAATTGCACAGGACAGCTGCAGTACCAAACTGCAATCATATTTTTAACGATGTGCTAAATGAAGATTTAAATTTGTATTACCTCAGCTGATGAAAGCCCGAGTCGTATTGGTATAAATCAAATATACGAAATTTGGCTGGTTCCTGGATTTCTTAAAGTAATATAATCCACATCCGTGGAATTCAACAACCATTAACAATGGATAAATTAATGTAATTAGATACATTTTATTTTCTTCAGCAAAAATTAACAGAGACTTGTCGAGACCTTGACATGTGGTCTGATGTCACATGCAAACAGCTTTTTTACATGGTAAACCCATGGATTTACTTTTGTCCTTAAACCGCAGTGTCGCAATCTCGACCCAAACTTTCTTCCCAGGGCCTAATTGTACAGACGACCTGCGTGTCAGCAGGAAACAGCTTTCCTCGGCGCTGCACCGACCGCGTGCTTAAGTACATCTATCCAAGAAAAAACAATTCATTATGCCTCCGCGCCAATGATACGTCACAGCAATTTCTGTTCTCACGTGCTTCACGTCTGCCTTTACGTCTATCTTCATCCTGCAGCAAACGTTCTCTACGCCAGGCACCAATCAATAGACGAATGAAATGCCACCGAAGTTAACGCACTAAAGCTGTGTCTGAGAAGAACGGCGTTGATTCGCCGTTTCAACCACTCTGAATTATATTTCACATCTACATCTGTGCTCCGCAAGTAAAGAACACTTCTGGTACCAGTATCGCTCCTCCCTTCCCTGTTCCATTCGTGAATGGTGCACGGGAAGATTGATAGTTGGTAAGCCATGGACTCAGTTCGAATCTATCCAATTTACCTTCACGGCTTTTTCGTGAGATATACGTAGGAGGAAGCAACGTCCATGTTGACTCTCCAACGAACGTCAGCTCTCAGAATTTTATCAGTAAACCGCACGTCAATGCACAATGCCTGTCTTGTAGAGTCTACCAGAACAGTTGGCTGAGCATTTCCGCTACGCGTTCGCGGTTGCTAAACTTGTAACGTAGCCCACTGTTTCTCTTTGGATCTTCTCTATTTCCGATATCTTCCTATCTCGGTGAGTGTCCCACACTGATGAACACAAGAGTCAATCGAAAGAGAGTTTTGAAAGCCATCACTCTCGTGTGTGGACTTCTCTTACTTAGGTTTCTTAAAATGAATCTCAGTCTGCATCTACCTTATTCGTGATTAATTTAATGTGGTCGAGCCATTTAAAAATCGCTCCGCCTACATACTCCCAGATACTTAATTAATGTGACTGCATCTTGTGGTTATTGTGAAATCGTGTGATCGTACGTTAATTTCACGGTGCGCCAAATTCATATTCTTGAAGAAAACACCTTGTTTCACAAAGAACCTATCATTCAGCGGACGTTGGTCTATCGAATGTTCATATGATTTTGAAACGCTTCCCTGTTGGTTTTTGAACGTTTTTGAACACATTCTAAGTTGATACCTAATCGAATCGTTAAGTTGATTTTTGAATGCGTGCACGGTGTACGTGATGTCTCCGCCAGGGGAGTCCCCGTCACATCTAGAAATAAAAAACTTTCCAGCCGACAAAAGGGGACGAGGCTGTAAGTGATGAGCGGAATAGACCCGAATGGCTGAATGCCATTCGCTGTTTGTTTATGTGGCTCATTGGGTGTGCAAATGATAAGCGTTGTTATAAATATTAGTGAAACCCACAGATTCAGGCTACCAGAGTGGACATGAAGGACAAACAGGAATAACAGGCAAGAAATACACGTATTATCTTCTCGGTGTATCCAAGAATATGAGCCGGCCGGGGTGGCCGAGCGGTTCTAGGGGCTACAGTCTGGTACCGCGCGACCGCTACGGTCGCAGGTTCGAATCCTGCCTCGGGCATGGATGTGTGTGATGTCCTTAGGTTAGTTAGGTTTAAGTAGTTCTAAGTTCTAGGGGACTGATGACCTCAGGAGTTAAGTCCCATAGTGCTCAGAATCATTTGAACCAAGAAAATGAAATTTTGACAGAAAATTTTTGCCAGATCGCTACACTACTGAGGATCAGTTGTACAATCCTCGGTTGGCAGCCGCTTACGTTCTGTTCTCGGAATAGCGCAGAAAACGCGCTGTACAAACACATAAAGCCTAACAATAGAGTAGACGTGGGATAACTAAACTGGTGCTTCCAGCAGGGTTGGTGAAGTTAATCGGACAGTAAATTTTGACAATTGCAGGAATGGCTACAGAATTAGTAACGACAAGATTGTTTGTCAGATGATGAAGCAAAAGAAACGGAGACATCACTTAAATTACGAGGGTTGACAAAGAAATTAATGCACCGCATTATTTTTCTTTGAAAATTCTTTGTTGAACATAATGAGAATTACACACACGAAAGAATTGTGTTTTACCTACACATCCTACTTTTCCACATAAACTCCATCCCGTTCTATGGCCTTTCCTCCACCACGAAACAGAGGTGTGTATGCCCTGTCGTTACCAATCCTTGTCATGGTGGCGGAGCCAGTGCTTCACTGTGTGAATTACCTCCTCATCGTCCTCAGAATGTCTTCCACGAATGGCATCCTCTAATGGCCCAAACAATAGGAAGATCGCTGCAACATGTCAGGTGTGACTGCCGTGGATGGTCTCCCCGACCGCTGCAAATTTTGGAGCTCCACCGAACCGCCTTCTGAAGGCCTCACCCTCCGTGCCCAGCGACTAACTGAACTTCTTTAGACAGCAGGTGCTCCATAGACTTTGAACAAGCGTTTGTGAATATTCCCCACAGTTTCTTTCTCTGCAGTGAGAAATCAATGACGGCACGTTGCTTGTAACGTACATCACCTACAGACGCCACTTTGAAACTGTCCTGCAGCTACGCTATCTATCGGAAGTGACGGAAACTTTGCACGCTCACTCAGGAGACTTCAAATAACACATACGTAACGTTTCGCATTCGTAGCATTGTTTTCGGCTGAGAATAAAAATGCGGTGCATTAGTTTCTGGCCGGCCGCTGTGGCCGAGCGGTTCTAGGCGCTTCAGTCCGGAAACGCGCTGCTGCTACGGTCGCAGGTTCGAATCCTGCCTCGGGCATGGATGTGTGTGATGTCCTTAGGTTAGTTAGGTTTAAGTAATTCTAAGTCTAGGAGACTGATGACCTCAGATGTTAAGTCCCATACTGCTTAGAGCTATTTGAAACATTACTTTCTGGGCAACCCTCGTATATGGAAGAATATGACAATTCCAAATTTATATAAAACTACTACTACTTCTTTTCGATCTCATGCTTAAGAAAGTGGAGCATATGAGTGAAATGTGAAACTGTTTCCTAGCATAACGCTTCTTGTTTGCAGTACGCCTAATAGGCATTTGATATTTGTGCTTCGTTAATTACATTCTGTCGTGTTATTTGTATAAATGAAGTAGATACAAGTGGCCATTTGTGCCAAAACAGCCTTGCTTAATCTGCGCGTGTTACAAATGCTGCAATATTAGAAAGGCCTATTTCGCTTTCATCTAGCAAACAGTGACAAAATAGACGTAATCAAATCAAGAACCCACACCACATTTTCAGTATCAGACGTCGATATTTTGAGTTTTCACTTAGCAAAACGTTTGACAAACTAGGATGTGGTCATAGATTCTTGTGCAGAAAGGAAAGCGCGCCGTGTAAAGCTGCAGCAAGATTAAAGAGAAAAAAATGCTGGGACCTAAGGTTTGAAGAAATGTTTATTGTCTTGATTGTGTCTCATCTTTACTGCTTTTATGTTTCCTATATTTAATTTTATATCACGCAAAAGAGAAAGTTATTAGCTAATCGGCAATAAAGAGTGAAAATTTTCTGAAGAATTCTCATTCTCCCGGTCACAAATAACCCCACCAGTATTAATTGTGAGTTTTTTTCCTTAAGGGGGGTAGAATATCAAACCGGCTGACTGGGAGCAAGAGAGGCACCACTGGGCATTTTAATTTCCACTGTCCTGAAAGTAGGTTTGATGGCTTCCATTACAAAATACACACGTTTGAACCCCGCAGAGCGAAATACAGTGACGTGCGACAGAAGAATGCTGTATGAAGAGGCATGGCACTGCACTTGGGCACACTTAAGACCAAATAACGTTTCTTACATTTCCTCGAACAAGTACGTTTTATATATCAAGCTGTTCAAAGATGTGCGCTACAAAATGCTCATAGTTTTGAAGAAGGGATTTTTTACAAATTTTTGACGTCCTATCTCAAACGCTCAAGGGGGAGAGGGGGCGCCACAATCAAGTTTTTAATCCGGTTCGGAAATATCGTAGACCCGGGGCTGTGTGTGTGTGTGTGTGTGTGTGTGTTTTGAGGATCTGCCAACCCGTGCCACATGCGCCGATCACCAACATTTCGTTGTAATTTTGTTGTAACAGCATCACTTGCTAACAACTTCAGAGAAACTTCCTGCGTTATTCGCTACATCACGTACGTATGTATTTTGTTCATTATGCGACAGTACGCAACAGGGCAAAAGTCTGGCTCGGGGCCAGTCCGTAATTTGTGCGTTTGGTGTGGCAATGTTGTCAGCGCTCGCCCTGCATTATAAAGGGAAGGACAGGGGGTGTGTCAGCTGCTGGTTCCTCGCAGCATATCAGAGAGCAACGGGCAGACTACATTTGCCGTAGCAAGAGACGAAGGAACACTGTCACGACCAAATTATTACCCTACAATCATATCCAGACCTCTGGCTGCGCTAAGGATCAGCCTGTCAGCAACATCTCTCTTCATCTTCGAAAGAAACTTTCTTTTTTGCTGCCTTCTGGGTCTCGTGTATGTTTATACCTCGGAACCCAACTTAGCGGCCGAGGCAGGGCTTTTCCCCCTTCCTTGGTGCATTCGCAATCGGTGCGTCGGAGCTTTAATTGCTCTGATTTTCGCGACGTGGTCCTTCTGCCTCGCGTTTGTGGACGACATATTAGGGGATCCAGTGACAAAACATGCTGCTCTTAAAAATACAGGGTGAACATAAAGTCTTTCCCTGATTACAAAAATTTATTTCTAAGGTGTCTTGCAAATGGTAGCTTAACTCATGGTAACTTCGTGGGTTAAGCTAACGTTTGCAACAAACCGCACAGCAGTATTTAGCGTAGGTCCTTAGAAATAAATTTTTGTAATCAGGGAAAGACTTTATGCACTCCCTTTATATTATCTATCTTCCCTATAAATCCAGCCTGTTAAAAATCCCAGACTGTGAACAACACTCAAGAATCGGTCGAACGAGTGTTTACACTCCTGGAAATGGAAAAAAGAACACATTGACACCGGTGTGTCAGACCCACCATACTTGCTCCGGACACTGCGAGAGGGCTGTACAAGCAATGATCACACGCACGGCACAGCGGACACACCAGGAACCGCGGTGTTGGCCGTCGAATGGCGCTAGCTGCGCAGCATTTGTGCACCGCCGCCGTCAGTGTCAGCCAGTTTGCCGTGGCATACGGAGCTCCATCGCAGTCTTTAACACTGGTAGCATGCCGCGACAGCGTGGACGTGAACCGTATGTGCAGTTGACGGACTTTGAGCGAGGGCGTATAGTGGGTATGCGGGAGGCCGGGTGGACGTACCGCCGAATTGCTCAACACGTGGGGCGTGAGGTCTCCACAGTACATCGATGTTGTCGCCAGTGGTCGGCGGAAGGTGCACGTGCCCGTCGACCTGGGACCGGACCGCAGCGACAAACGGATGCACGCCAAGACCTTAGGATCCCACGCAGTGCCGTAGGGGACCGCACCGCCACTTCCCAGCAAATTAGGGATACTGTTGCTCCTGGGGTATCGGCGAGGACCATTCGCAACCGTCTCCATGAAGCTGGGCTACGGTCCCGCACACCGTTAGGCCGTCTTCCGCTCACGCCCCAACATCGTGCAGCCCGCCTCCAGTGGTGTCGCGACAGGCGTGAATGGAGGGACGAATGGAGACGTGTCGTCTTCAGCGATGAGAGTCGCTTCTGCCTTGGTGCCAATGATGGTCGTATGCGTGTTTGGCGCTGTGCAGGTGAGCGCCACAATCAGGACTGCATACGACCGAGGCACACAGGGCCAACACCCGGCATCATGGTGTGGGGAGCGATCTTCTACACTGGCCGTACACCACTGGTGATCGTCGAGGGGACACTGAATAGTGCACGGTACATCCAAACCGTCATCGAACCCATCGTTCTACCATTCCTAGACCGGCAAGGGAACTTGCTGTTCCAACAGGACAATGCACGTCCGCATGTATCCCGTGCCACCCAACGTGCTCTAGAAGGTGTACGTCAACTACCCTGGCCAGCAAGATCTCCGGATCTGTCCCCCATTGAGCATGTTTGGGACTGGATGAAGCGTCGTCTCACGCGGTCTGCACGTCCAGCACGAACGCTGGTCCAACTGAGGCGCCAGGTGGAAATGGCATGGCAAGCCGTTCCACAGGACTACATCCAGCATCTCTACGATCGTCTCCATGGGAGAATAGCAGCCTGCATTGCTGCGAAAGGTGGATATACACTGTACTAGTGCCGACATTGTGCATGCTCTGTTGCCTGTGTCTATGTGCCTGTGGTTCTGTCAGTGTGATCATGTGATGTATCTGACCCCAGGAATGTGTCAATAAAGTTTCCCCTTCCTGGGACAATGAATTCACGGTGTTCTTATTTCAATTTCCAGGAGTGTAGTAAGCCACAATTATTGTGCATTCATTGCGCGACCTGACGCTTTTGACTCTAGTAGTAGAGGGTGAGTCAGCGTAATGGAGGGGCGTTCTTGGGCTCACTGTTTTCTCCTACAGCAGTAGTCTAGTTAGAATAGAGAGGTGGACGATGCAACACCGTGCGCTCGTAGTGCAGACGTTCTTTAAAATTGCAGAGTCTGCGACCGCCACTCAGAGGAAGTTCCAGTTCAATGTTCCACATAATGGTGCAGTTCCGACCCGCAATACCATTCTGCTTGGGTTAAGAACTTTCGCGAGACAGATTCTGCATAGAAGAAAAGAAGCGGGAGGCATTGTAAAGCTCGCCACATCACCTGAAAACACTGAAGTTGGGCATCACGCATTTCAGCAGAACCCTAACCGATCTGGAAGACGACACGCGCAGTCTTCTTGGGTTATCGAATTCCTCCGTTCGACGCCATTTCACCATGTCTAAATTTTCATCCCTACAAAACTGCGATTGTTCAGGAATCGAAGCCTCAAGATTTCGTGAGGCGGAGATGTTTTGCTGAAGTAATTGAAAGAGATGTTCGAAGAAGAACCTGGAATTGTGATTTTAATGTCAGATCAGACTCATTTTTACCTAAACAGCACTGTTAAATGCCGACCGCTGTGGACGAGCGGTTCCAGGCGCTTCAGTCCGGAACCGCGCTGCTGCTAGGGTCGCAGGTTCGAATCCTGCCTCGGGCATAGATGTGTGTAATGTCCTTAGGTTAGTTAGGTTTAAGTAGTTCTAAGTCTAGGGGACTAATGACCTCAGATGTTAAATCCCATAGTGCTTGGAGCCATTTGGATTTTTGGCAGTGTTAATAAACAAAACTGTTGTTACTGATCTCCAAACAACCCTCAGCAACTGCACCATCAACCACTGCATTATGAAAGGATTGCAGTGTGGGATGGATTAGGGAAATTTTGTGTCGTAGAGCCAAAATGGGAGAGCCGTTACCGTGAATTCGGAGAGTTATTTGACCATGTTCCTTGAATTTCTCGTTCCAGAACTTCGTCGACGTCGCGTAAATTGTCGAAATGTTTAGTTTCAGAAAGACAGTGCGACAGCTCACCCTTCCAACGTGTGTATGGCTGAAGTAAGGGAGTTGTCTCTGGGCAAGTGATATCCAACAGAGGATATGTTGACTGGACGCCCCACTCTCCGGACCTTACTCCAAGTGACTCTCTTGTAGGGCTTCATCAAGAACAAAGTGTACATCAGTAAGCCACGTACTGTGCTTCAATTAAAGGATACCACTGAGCCAGAGATTCGTGCTGTATCCCATTACATATTAGAGAAAGGGAGGGCAAACTTTGCGCAGAGTGTCAACAAGTGTGGCGAAAGAGAGGGCCAGTACTTCAGGACATTATCTTTCACAAATAATTCATTTCTGTCAAAATTAACGTATAAGATGTCATTCAGTGAGTATCCTTTGAAATAAAATAAGGTGCTTCATCTTAAAATGTCACTATGTACTATAGATTCAAAAACCATCAGACAACGCTGGCTCACCCTGTACTTCTCCAATGGATATCAGCACGGCATCTGCTTTTCCTACAACTAGTTTTAGGAGTTCATTACATTTAATGTCGCTCTGGACGGCATTGCTGGGCATTTCTACGGTAGTTACTGATTCCAGCGATTTATCGCCAATAGTGTAGCGGATCTCTTTAGCTACTTACAGGCAATTTGTTACATTTATTTACGTTCAGAGACAACTGAAGGTCCTCAGAATAGTCATCGATCCTCCCCAGGTTTTCCTGTATTTCGCTACAGTCTGCATTGCAACATCCCTAAGGTGTAGACAACAGCAGCATCTGCGAATCGCCGCACAAGGCTGTTTATCATTTATACAAAAAATTCAAATGTTTGCGAAATCTTATCGGACTTAACTGCTAAGGTCATCAGTCCCTAAGCTTACACACTACTTAACCTAAATTATCCGAAGGACAAACACACACACCCATGCCCGAGGGAGGACTCGAACCTCCGCCGGGACCAGCCGCACAGTCCATGACTGCAGCACTAAGACCGCTCGGCTAATCCCGCGCGGCCAATATGAATCGTCCGAAACCCTGTAATACTACCCATGCGCAGATTAAAATTAGGCGAAATACAGTCGCTGAGGCTACTATCCTCACAGATCCATCAGCTGCAGAGGTCTCACCCATACCCCTGTAAGCCAATGATCCCAACAACTTAACGCATTCATTTTAAGCGGGTTCATTTGCCGATGAAGGTTTTGGTTGCAATAACAACATGCAAGGATCAATGTGTGAGTGAGCAGTAAGATAACAGAGAGGAGGGGGGAGGGGAGAGGCGTAAAAACAGAGGGGTGGGGGGAGGAAGGGAGAGGAACATATAAGAGGAGAGAGGAGGATATGGACAGACAGAGAGGGAGGCGCTGTTGCACAGAGAGAGGGAGTGCAGGAAGTGGAGGATATGGACAAAGAGAGTGGGAAGAAGTGTATGATGTACATCAAATTCCCATAGATATTTAGCAACTGCGAGGCACTGCCGGGTTCGCTTTCGAATATGACCATCACGACTAGTACATTGTTGATGAAACTGTACATCGAGTGCAAAGTGCGCTAGTGCAGTGTCATGTTGATATTACATAAGATCAGAATTTACTGTCATTTGCAGTGTTGTGCCGATACGAAAGCTATTCGTTTGTTAAGGTCCGATAGGTCGCGAAATTGAGACTACAGTGAAATTCAAAAATGCTTTATTTATAACAGTTAGTTTCGCCTTACAGTTACTTTCCTGCATAAACGCCGCACCGACTTAGTTGTCTGTAGTAGCGTTGTACCATCTTTTCAATACCATTATCATACGAGGGTTGAATGAAAAGTAATGCCTCCACCTTCGTTAATTGGGTTTGGATGGGAAAATGTTAATGAATCAAACGCAGAAATAATCCTTAGAATGTGATCTTTAATTACCAATATTTACTTTTCCACATAATCACCTGCCAATTGGATACATTTCTGCCTACGATGTACAAGTTTTCTGAAGCTGTCACGGAAGAAGTCGACGCTCTGTTTCCGCAACCACAGTCTCACAGTTCTCTCAATGTCTGCATCAGAAGCATAATGGTCTCCCCACAGATCGTCTTTTTTGAATTGAGAAAGGCGTCACCTTCATCCTCGTAAAGCAAGAAGAGTTCCTGGCAAATTTCAAGTGTGTGCACTTTCATTTCAGGAGTTAGCCTCGGGCGTACCCATCGTGCACAGATCTTCGGATAGTCAAGCAGAGCAATAATGTGACCCACAAGTTCTCGTGAAATTCCGATTGTGCTTGTAAGATCTCTCTGAGTGATACGACGATCGTTCCGAATCAATCTGTCAATATTTTGCTTGTGAAACTCGGTGGTTGCTGTAACAGGGCGTCCAAGTCTGTTTGTCACGCAGGTCAGATGTTCCCGCCTCAACATCTTTAAACACACTCGCCCAACGCCGCACAGTACTCACATCAGCACTACCACCATAAACTGTTTTCATTCTCTGATAAATCTCCTTTGAGGTGACACCTGCTGTCAAGAATTCAATGACTGCACGTTGCTTAAATCGCTTCGACCGACCGTCTGCGCAGGGTTCCATACTTTACACTGTAACAACACAATCGTTCAATGCTAAGGCTTCCCGGCAACTGGAGCTGTAGACAAGAGGCTACGGAACAAGCCAGTATCTGCCCCATACCACTGCTGCCAACTGTTGAAGAGGTACGATGGTGGAGGCATTACTTTTCAGTCAACCCTCGTAGAAACACAACCCATACTTTCCACCAATTCTCTGCGCTGGTCTGCAGCTCGTTGCCTGTGTCAAAATATCTTCAAAGCTAATTGTTCATCTGAGTAGAGATGAAACTCAGAAAGGACCAAGTCCGGGCTGTATGGTGGGTGATAATAATAAATGTCGTGTGACTAGGGCCTCCCGTCGGGTAGACCGTTCGCCGGGTGCAAGTCTTACGATTTGACGCCACTTCGGCGACTTGCGCGTCGATGGAGATAAAATGATGGTGATTAGGACAACACAACATCCTGTCCCTGAGCGAAGAAAATCTCCGACCCAGCCGGCAATCGAACCCGGGCCCTTTGGATTGACATTCTGTAGCGCTGACCACTCAGCTACCGGGAGTGGACGGTGGGTGATTAAACACTGCCAATCGGAAACGCTCCAGGAGCATCTTCATTGCCCTTGCAGTGTGCGGCCGAGAATTGTCATGAAGAAGGAAATCCATGACAGCTACGTTATGTGGGCTGCACGAAATCAGGCGAAATCCTTCACCATGCTCTTGTACTCAGCGGGAGACACTATTTTCTAAGCGTCTTTACCTGCTCACTGTGAGCTCAGAACTGAAGGGAGTTACATGATATGAACGCCGGTTAACTTGAGACTTTGCTCCTCACAATTGTGCGCTTCATCGGCTTTTCACTGGGGTCTCCATTTTGCGACCGATTGGCTCTTAATAAACGAACAGCCCTCGTATTTTCAACCCGGAACGGATATAGAGGTAAATGATGATAGGATATAAACGAAATGCTATAACCTAAGAGACACCGGAGACCAAGGGTCCCTAATACCAAAATAATATTAAAATATCCCTGAGCAACATCCAAAACTTTGTCAGCAGAGTTCAGTTGAATGCAGTATATACCGCGATCGGTAATACTCTCACGGAGTACTCCCAAAATTACCTGCATACATGTCTATGTCAGGGTTGAGTGTCTGCAAGGAAATCCTGAATCCAGCCATAAATCGATGCTCAGTAAGCTGTTCAAGAAACGACGGAGCGGAACTGTATCAAATGCCTTCCGAAAGACAAGGAACATGGAGCCAGTCTGGGCGCCGTTCTCTAAAGCGCTCTTATATCTCAGAGTCGAACAGAGCGATCTGAGGTTCGCAAGATCTCTTTTTTGTAGAATTGTAAAACATATTTTCCCTTCTTTCACTGCGTAACGTCTGGTAAAGCCGTGATGACATCATAAACCCGTCGATTTCGTTCCGCCTTGCTGTGTCCTACGGAGCTAACGCTCCGTCTCTAATAACCCTGTGCTCATGGAGCATTAAAGTCACTTCCTTCCGACAAACAAAATTTTCATCACGCACTGTGCTATATTGCGCTTTATTCTCCGAATCAAAATATACTGGTAGCGGTTTCTGTATGTAATAATGTTAGTAAACGTCACTATTTTTTAATTCTAAATTCATAAATCGTAGGAGACAGTTAATACTTTACTTGCGTGCCAAAAAACAACCTATACCGGATCAGACGTCGCCCGAGTCAACAAAAATTTACACCGGTTGCTAAGCTATGGCTGTATAATATAAAAATTACGGCACAGAAACAGTTTGGAACAAGAACGAAAACCACTCCTATCATAGCGCAAAAATGGCGAATATGCGCTGGGCAGAGTTAGTGATGTAAAAGAAGGGAACTAGGTTTCTGCCAGCTCCAAAGACATTTAAATCAAAACATCTTGACGCATCGCGCTTTTTTACGAGTAACACTACTTCCCTAGCGCAGTGAACGCTCTTAGCTACAAGTTATTGGCACACCTGCAGCTTGTAATTTATAGGCTAAAGTCCCTGATCCTGTGCCCCAAATCCAGAAGATTCGCCACCATAGTAAACAACCACCCAAAAATGCTCCTATCGGAACACAAAAAAATGTTCCATTTTATTTAGATGACTGACTTTAAAGTGGGATATCAGCTTCCTCGTTCTATCCTTCCTCAGTACCTTTAAAAGTTTTCCCGAAAATTTTGGCATGCGAACATATTTGCACTTTTTCTGTTCCAACTCCCACAGGCTCCCCTAACTGTAACTCAAGCCCACTACTCCCTCGCTCATACCCATCCACTCCCAATTGCGCTTTCTCACTCACTCATTTAGCCCAACTCATTGTCATTATCATTATCTCTTTGCGTGTATCTCATTGTCTTCTGTTTCATAGCCACAGACCCCTTCATTCTGTCCTACTACTCCATTCTCCTCTCACTGTGTCACTCTTGCTCTCTCTTGCTACTGCTATCTCATTCCCTCCATCCTACTGCTGCTGTTTCTTCTATCACTACCTCTAGCTTCCTCATTGTCACTGTCATATACTCTGTCACTCATGATCACATCCTCTCACTTACTTCAGATTTCTCTCTCTCTTTATTCCTCCCCTCCCTGGCACTGTCTCCTTCATTCTTCTCCAAGCACACTCCTGTCACTTTCAACTCTGTTCTACTGCCACTGAGACCCTCTCTTTCTCTCACCCTGCCATTGTCTCCTTCGTTCTTTCTATAGCAAAACCACTGTCGACTGTCTTCAATATTTATTACTTTTCTGTTTCTTTGCCACTGCCACTGTCTTCTTCTCTCTCAGCATAAAGAAGTGCGAATATGTTCGCGTGCCAACAATTTTGGGGAGAATTTTAAAGGTGCTTTGGAAGACAGAAGGAGGCAGCTGGTATCCCACTTTTCAATCAGAGTCTTTTAAATATACAGGAACATATTCGCATTTTTTTGTGATCCGATTGGAACATATTCCAACTGGTTCCCTTCTTTTCCCTGCTAAAGCATAGCATTTGACGCACATGAAAAGAAATGTATTGGTAACTAAAATTTAGATAGTTTACGTATATGAAATTGAAGTAGCCCAAAACTAATTTTACATTTCAGACCCGATTTTACGTGCAAAAAATTTTTTCAGGTACTTCAGTATTACAAAATGGGGTTCCTAAATGATAACGAAGTCACCTTACAGCATATTTCTCCGCGTTACGTCACTATAAATTACATTTCCGTTTCACACCGGATTTTACGTGCGTATTTTACATGTACATTGGTGTGACTTTGAATCTCTGTAGGTCGGAAACAGATAAAGATATGAAGAAAATTTCAAGGTTGTTCGAGATCGAAATCGAGATCTTGGGAATACATCATGATAGGCACGGCTGTTTGCTGTGCATGGCCGTCTCGGAATCCGCGACTGAGGTTTTGGTGCCCCAAATGCAAATTTTGGAGGTGTTTCTCGATAACGGATAAAAATTTCTGAAAACAGGGAGATGGATCTTCTAGATAAATGCCTAAAGAATATACGGTTAAGTTTCGAGCAATTTATTGGGGTTATTTTTTATTTAGATTTCACCTCGTACAGAATTTTAAGTGCAGAAGTAGGTTAATTTTGAACCTCTGTATGTTGTAAACGGATAAAGATATCAAGGAATTTTGAAGCTTGTTCAAGATTGGAATCTTTGGAATGTATCATACAAATTTCAGCCATTTGCTGTGCATAGGCGTCGGATTGGCTGGATTTTGGTCCACTGATGACGGCGAAAATATGTTTAAAAGATCACTTTTGTACGGTTTTCCGACGAACCGCCAATGAACTAATGGTGCTTCCACAAATCCCATCAAGCCCGCCGTAGACTGCATCAGATTCGAAAAGAATTGACCGATTTGCTCCATTTGTCTAAGCAAGAGGAAGTGTGCAATATTCATACTTCGACCCTGCACTCTAGGATATTGACACTAACAGGATCCTTCTGTTGGGTACACAAATGGTCACTGGGGCCCCAAGGCCTATCCAAACCATTTGGGTTCAAATGGCTCTGAGCACTATGGGACTTAACTTCTAAGGTCATCAGTCCCATAGATCTTAGAAGTACTTAAACCTAACTAACCTAGGGACATCACACACATCCATGCCCGAGGCAGGATTCGAACCTGCGACCGTAGCGGTCGCGCGGTTCCAGACTGTAGCGTCTAGAACCGCTCGTCCACCCCGGCCGGTCCAAAACATTTGATCCTACATTTTTATCAGCGGTAGAACCCGAGGTATGGGCACCGAATTTTTTTTATGCACGGCATTTTGGAACGTATTAGGTCGCATGCATTCCGATATACAAACCATTCAGTTTAAGAGCATACATGAAATAGCTAAAAAGGTTTTGCCGGGGTGATCAAATTTCTTGGGGTGGATTTGTTTTTTTTTTTTGGGGGGGGGGGGGGGGGCGAGAGGACCATTTCTCACATAAACCCACCCCCTGTAAAATGTATGGTGAGGGCTGTAAAAACAAATTGAGGCAAATTTATGTGCTTCTAGAGAGCGGGATGCGTCTACAATAGTAAGTATCACAGAGTGTGGATGCAAACATCCTAAACTTTAATAACACATTGTGTCATACTGCGTGACACGACAAATGGCATGTTGGATGACATGTGCCATGTTGTACATGACATGACATCATGTATCACGTTACTTTGGCTGACACGTTGCTTTATATTACAGGACATAAGCACTACTTGTAACAAGTATAATAACGCTAATATATCAAGGTGTTTTGATTTAAAACTCACTGAAGCTTCCAGGTTAGTCCAAAAGTTAGTTCCCTTCTTTTACATACAACACACTGTCTAGGACGTATTGCGCCTTTCTTTGTGCTATGAAAGTAACATTTTTCATTCTGATATGTCTGGAAACCAATATGAGACATGGGCCATTGAAGATCCGCAGTTCACAGCTCGCATTTTATGTACGTATGAGCCAGGATTCACAAGAGATGTAAATTACCACAATACTCACATGCGGGCAGATGGAAATGCTCGAGCAATTATGAAGTGGAATCAAGATCGTTCCATCATCAATGTATCGGCAGGAGACTCATAGGACCATGCACTTTACCGAGCAGATTAATAGCTGCTGCGTATCGCCAATCTCTGCATCGTGGATTGATCATCAGCGCTGTAGGAGACCGTTACCCTCGCAGAAAGTCTACGGCTGCAGTTTATGCATGACGGTACACCACATTTTCTACGGATCGAGCGACAGTACTTCACAGCGACGTTTAAAGGGCGATGAATTGTTGCAAGAGGTCCAGGGACATTGGCTCTCCGTTCACCGGACCTCAATCCGCTGCATCTCTGGCGATGCCCCTTGACCCGTTTGACAACTGCAGACGTTACAGGAGCGTATGACGCAAAGGGAATGGCGCCACGTGTACTTTTAATAATTGGTGATTCGCAGCAGAAATGTGCTAAGGAAGAGTCAGGATACGTGGTAACCAAATGAGCACTACCTATAGTGTCTACTTTTGTGTAACAGACGGATGTCAACAGGAACTGGTATCCGGACATACAGGGGGTGTACAAAAATACGGAAAACACATTACCATGTCTCATAAGGTGTTGGAAAACCGTTGCCGTTCGAAACAGCCTACAGTCGTATCGGCAATGATAGATGCAGATCCTGTATGGTTTGCAGGGCAGCACTATTCCTTCAAAATAGTGCCAAGTTCAGGTAACTACCACTTACACTTCTCTCCAAAGTCAACAACAAAAGCTCAATAATATTGATATCTGGCGCCTGCGGTGATCAGGGGAGGTGTGACAATTCATCCTCGTAGTCACAAAAGCAATCCTGAACGAAGCGAGCTGTCTGAACATGGGTCCTGTCGACTTCGAACGCAGAATCACCACTGGGGCACAAACATTGCACCATGGGATGGAGCTCATTATTCAAAATGGTCACATAATCGTTGGCAGCAATGTGACCTTGCAGAATAACCAGGGGGCCTATGGAATACCGCGATTGGCTTTTCAAATCATCACCGAACCCCCGTTATGTTTCATTCTTGGGACGTAAAATCGTGCAGAAGTTGGAAACAGTGTGGAATAAGACTCATCCGAGCAAATGACTTTCTTCCATTATTGCACATTTCAGATTTTATGGCTTCGGCACGTTTGGCTGTTACGTGCATTTATATCACTGATGAGTGGCTTCCGAATTCCAGCTCACCCTGAAATTCCCAGCTCATGGAACTCCATGTTGACAGGGTCCGCGAGTACGACAGTCAGTTCTGCAGTGACTCTTGCGGCTGTCATCCTCTTATTTTTTTGGGATAAATCTCTACAATGAACTCTATTGCTCCATTATGGACGGGGGACATCGGTTCATTAAGTTATTGTCAATGTCAATGAAATTCACCAACAGCTGTTGTGTTATTTTATTTTATTTTGAAGGCTAGCATTTCACTATCCCATCTTCAGGCCCCATATGCATCTCTCCAAAAAAACGAAAATGTCATATGAGTATAGTACCATGAATTTCTGGATGTCGTGAATTCAATCGTTACAGCAGTGCTTCATTCGGAGACTTGATAGCCTTCAAAATAAAATAACATCTTACGTTACACGGCTGTTGGTGATTTTCGTTTACATCGACAATTTCTGCAATGAACATCTGTCGCGATCATTCAACACACATTTTCGTCCAAGCTGTGACTATTCGGATGATGTTTTTCCGATTTCGCTGTATGCGGTATAAATCTTCGACACGGTGCCTCGTGAAACGCATAACACTCCGACTGGCTTGGTTATGGAAGCACCCACCATACACGCATCAACAATTTGCCCACGTTCGGATTCACTTAGCTACGAAAAAAATACCCTCACAACTGCAGAGAACACTGCTATGACCACGACAAACACTTATAACATATTGAGGACATTGCACAGACACCGTTCGTGGTCGAATACAACAGCGCAACCTGCAGCTTGGCTACCATCTGCATTTGTGGTCAAGCATGCATTTCTCGCGGTGTTTCTGTACTTTTGTCGAGCCCCTGTATCATTATACGGTACTTTTGTCCTAATTTTGACCAAATCTGTCTCCTATAGGAATATATGTAACTTTGTTGTTAAAAGTCTGTATTTGTATTCTTTTAGTAAAAATAATGGTCCCTCGTAATCCCGCTATCACCGTTCAGCTGCCAATCTATATAGTAGAAAGCTGTCACAACACACTCAATTTATTCACTGACGTGTAAGCGAAAATGAGCACTCTTGACAAGCGAGACTCACGAGGAGAGCACGTCAAGTGCCATAACCCGACTTCCTAGAAACTTGGGTTCAGTGGAAGAGGTGTCAAAATAAGCAAACGCGTGTCGCGGCTTGTCCGTCGATTGTCGACCGCTTCTGAGACGACGACGGTCAAAGTTTTCACGTAACTTAGATGCCTTTTAGCGAGCGATAATGTCAGCCGAATTGGTGGTACAGTGGCAGGCGTCGCAGTCTCTCACTTTTGCGCTCCGTGTTCGAAGCACGATTATTATTTTTATCTATTTTATTTTCAGCTTTTATGTACCAACGTCGTAGACGGTTACTACGCAAGTGTTTCTTACGAGGTTAGGGGACACAATGGTGTTATGTTAACTGTCCAATTACAACTTATTTTCAGAACAAGTGTCATATATTTATTGTATAATATGTGTGTTACAATCGATTTAAATTCGCATGGTCTTATATTTCATTCTTACATAAATTTTTAATTCTTGTGTTTAATGTTTATTCTTCATGATGATTTGGTGCACTCCCCTGGATGATAACAGTACTGATAGAAGTATCAAATGGCTCTGAGCACTATGGGACTGAACTTCTGAGGTCATCAGTCCCACAGAACTTAGAACTACTTAAACCTAACTTACCTAAGGACATGCCCGAGGCAGGATTCGAACCTGCGGCGGTAGCGGTCGCGCGGTTCCAGACTGAAGCGCCTAGAACCGCTCGGCCACTCCGGTCGGTCCATAAACGTCTCATAGGATTCATGTCGGGCAATCTGCATGGCCAAATCAGTCTCTCCAATTGCCTAGAATGCTCTTCAAATCAATCACGACCAATTGTGGCCCAGTGACAAGGCACGCTGGCATCCACAAAATTCCATCGTTGTTTGGAAACGAAGTCCATGAATGGTTTGTAAATGATCTCGAAGTTGTTGAACATAAATATTCTCAGTCAGTCATCGATTCATGTGGATTACAGTCCATTCTACCTAAACATTGCCCACACCATTATGGAGCCAACACCAGAATGGACAGTGCCTCGTTGACGACTGAAGTGCAAGACTTGGTGGGGTCTGTGCCACAATCAAGACCTATCATCAATAATTCAAAACAGTCTTAATCGCAATTATTATTATTATTATTACAACGGCAACCGGTTTCAACCCGACGTAGGGGTCATCTTCTGGGCGTTTACAAAAAAATGGTTCAAATGGCTCTGAGCACTATGGGACGTTCTAAGGTCATCAGTCCCCTAGACCTTAGAACTACTTAAACCTAACTAAGCTAAGGCCATCACACACATCCATGCCCGAGCATGATTCGAACATGCGACCGTGGCGGTCGCTCGGCTCCAGACTGTAACGCCTAGAACTGCTCGACCACCCGACCGAGAGGGCGTTTACACCATTGGTCGACTGCTGGTGGTGTCACTCCTGTCTACATAATTGAATTATTGATTAATCATACTAATGGCTGCTTCTCTCCACAACCATGTTGTCCAAAAACCTATCATCAACTCTTACCAATTGAAATCGAGATTCTCTGGCCAGACCACGGTTTTTCAGTCTTCTAGGGTCCCACCATTAAGGTCACGAGCTCTGGAGAGCCGCTGCAGACAACGTCGTGCTGTTAGTAAAGGCATTCGCGTCGTTCGGCTGATGCCATAACTCATAAACACTGAATTTCGCCGGACTGTCCTAATGGATACGTTCGTTGTACATGTCACATTGATTTCTGTGCTACTTCACGCGGTGTTCCCTTTCTATTAACATCGAGAACTCTATGCAAAAGCCGCTGCTCACAATCGTTAATTGAAGGTAGTCAGCCATTGTTGTCTGTGGTGTGAGATAGTGCCTGAAATTTTGTAGTCTCGGCCCACACTTGACACTGTGCATCTCGGATGAATTCCCAAACGATTTCCGAAATTGAATGTCCCACGCGTCTAGCTCCAACTGCCACTCCGCGTTCAGATTCTGTCAGTACCCGTCTTGCGGCCATAGTTACGTCGTAAACCTTTTCTCATGGATCGCCCGTGTACAAATGACAGCTGCGATAGCGCACTGCCCTGTTATACTTTGTGTAAGCGATCATGTCGCCATCCCTATGTTTGCATGTCGCTGTCCCACGGCTCCTGTCTCCTCAGTGTGTTCTGTGCCCTCTTCCACTCAGTTTCTGGGAAATCGGTTTATGGCACTTGCCGTGTTCGCCTCGTCAGTACAGGAATAAAACGCTAGCGCGCTGCGGTAGGCTCACTTGTCGCGAGTAGTGACAGTTAAGTTGCTGGTGTAAAAGTGACTTAAAGTACTCACCGACGGTCCGGTGCGAAGTAGCGCGTAGACAGAGAGAGAGAGAGAGAGAGAGAGAGAGAGAGAGAGAGAGAGAGGTGCTGCCGCTGGGCTGCGCCCTACCTGTTGCCGTGACCAGGCGTCGCGCCGGCCTGCAGCGCAGCACTCGTTCCGCGCGCGTCCGAGGGCAGCCAGATACTGCGGGGTCGCGGGGTCTCGCTGATAGCGGGCCTCTGCTTCGGCCGCAGCGCCGCGCCACGGCCGGCCTGGCCTCCAGCCCGCAGAGTCCGCGCGCCTCCGCCGCCGCGCACGCACTGACAGCCTGCCCGCCGGCGCCGCCCCCGCCACCCCCACGCCCTGCCGCCCCCGCAGCTGGGCGTCGCCCCGCGCCGCGTACACCCCGCGCCACCGCGACGACATGTGCGGCCGACGCTGCCCGTACGAGCGCAGTCGCGCGTTCGCTCACGTTTCGCCTCGCCGCCCGTGCATTTATGTTCGCATGCAGCACCCGGGATTCTGCCTCGAAATATGATCCCCCGACGCTGTTGCGGTGTAGGCTACACGGTACAAGATGAGATTCACGAGTGTACAGCCAAAGTACCATATGGTAAGTACTATATAAATGTTTTGTGGCAAATGCGTGTTATCCGGAGAAAGCTAACTAAAGGACTGGCCTGGGTGGCTGCCTACGGTACTAGAATACAGGGTACGGACCATGCGGCGTGTGCGCAGTAGCAAACCGCGACGCTGACGTCACTGTCGACCTTGCCACCGCTCAGTACTCTGCCACTGAAATTACTTTTTTTTTAGTGACGGTTACGTACCGAATATTCATATGATTTTCAGAGGTTATTTTTATTAAAAAGTCAATTTCCTTACAGTGGTATTTTTTACTTTATTTTGGTGTTTATCAAATGTACGTACAATCGATTTAAGCAGTACCTGCAGATGAGTCATAATCGTTCCAAAATCTGTTGTATGGCCGCGCAGGATTAGCCGAGCGGTCTAAGGCGCTGCAGTTCAAAATGGCTCTGAGCACTATGCGACTTAACTTCTGAGGTCATCAGTCGCCTAGAACTTGGAACTAATTAAACCTAACTAACCTAAGGACATCACACACATTCATGCCCGAGGCAGGATTCGCACCTGCGACCGTAGCGGTCGCTCGGCTCCAGACTGTAGCGCCTAGAACCGCACGGCCACTCCGGCCGGCGGCGCTGCAGTCATGGACTGTGCGGCTGATCCCGGCGGAGGTTCGAGTCCTCCCTCGGGCATGGGTGTGTGTGTGTTTGACCTTAGGATAATTTAGGTTAAGTGATGTGTAAGCTTAGGGACTGATGACCTTAGCAGTTAAGTCCCATAAGATTTCACACACATTTGAACATTTTTCTGTTGTATGTACATGAGATAAACATCAAATTAAAATTTAAAAAATACAGCATTACGGAAATTTACTTTCCTTATAACAGAACTATCGACTTGACCACAGTTACTTTATTTCATTCCTTCTTACGCGTTTTGGCATTACTCCATTTTCAAAGAACCAAAATCTTGTTGATACCAACTAACGCGTCCAGTTTAATCGTATGAAGCGTAACTTCTCACTTTGTTGCGTGATAGCAGACGCTGTTGTGAAGGTTACTATGTACTTGGTCCACTATATGGCATTCCTCCCTTTGGGTGGTCAGATGTGATCGACCGTAATCTTGACGGCCAATATGCCCGCATTCATGTTCCCATGCAGTCCAACGTCAAGCCGCAAGTTCGCATCGGTAGCTGAGCGGTCAGCGCGGCAGATGGCTAACCGAATAGGCCCAGGTTCTATTCCCGGCTGGGTTAGGGATTTTCGCCGCGTGGGGACTGGATGTTGTGATATCGTTACGTTCTTATCGTCATAACTGACAAGACAATCCTCTCCATTACTGAGATGGCTGAATGGGCAAGACTGGAAAGCCAATAAAATGGGAAAAAGTCAAGCCACTATCACATCCGAATGCCCAAAAAACTTGGATATTGCGCGATTGACCAGCTAGCCAAATGGAGGCCCAAAATAAGGCCTATCTTACAGTCCGTCAGGAGCTGATAACGCTGACTCACACGATAAGCGGAATCTGCGTGTCCTTCACAGCGGTCGCTCATCATCTGACGATGTTGACTTACCCTACTAGATCTGGTGCCAACACTGAACTTTAACATCACTAATGCGGTCTGGTCATCGTTCTACCTGTCACGGAGAACTGAATCTCTAATTATGCACATACACACTGATGGCGTGTACGTGTACAAAGTTACATTAACATCTGATCACGTCTTTTGGGAGCTTCACTTCCTTTTGCCAGGCGACGTAGCTCTTGTACAAAATCTCACTGGACAGTCGATTTCACTGTACCTGTCAGTCTGCCCATATAGACCAATGTACAGTAGCTACCATAAACAATGAGGTACAGATTTCGTTTGGATTTACGTTTCTTTAAGACTTTTCTACAATTCGTAATGTCTGTACTGCAATAATACATTTAAATATTTATGTCCTAGACTGCATGCAGCACGTTTCAGTAACACTTGTTTCAATTATGATTCATTTTTATTGAAACTGCCGAAAGGTAGTTGATGTATAATCATTTCGCTACGAATCAGTCAACTTTTAAAAATGGTTGGGATTGCAGTTGTTTTAATATTAGTTTTGTTTCAGTTTGAATATACACGGTGGTCCATTGATAGTGTCTGGGTCAAATATCTCACGAAATAAGCATCAAACGAAAAAACTACAAAGAACGAAACTCGTCTACCTTGAAGGGGGAAACCAAATGGCGCTATGGTTGGTCCTCTAGGTGGCGCTTCCATAGGTCAAACGGATATGGACCGCGTTTTTTCTAAATAGGAACCCCCATTTTTTATTACATATTCATGTAGTAGGTAAAGAAATATGAATGTTTTAGTTGGACAACTGTTTTCGCTTTGTGATAGATGGCGCTGTAATAGTCACAAACGTATAAGTACGTGGTATCACGTAACATTCCGCCAGTGCGGACGGTATATCCTTCGTGATACATTACCCGTGTTAAAATGGACCGTTTACCAATTGCGGAAAAGATCGATATCGTGTTGATGTATGGCTATTGTGATCAAAATGCCCAACGGGCGTGTCCTATGTATGCTGCTCGGTATCCTGGACGACATCATCCAGGTGTCCGGACCGTTCACCGGATAGTTATGCTATTTAAGGAAACAGGAAGTGTTTAGCCACATGTCAAACGTGAACCACGATCTGCAACAAATGATGATGCCCAAGTAGGTGTTTTAGCTGCTGTCGCGGCTAATCCGCACATCAGTAGCAGACAAATTGCGCGAGAATCGGGAATTTAAAAAACGTCGGTGTTGAGAATGCTACATCAACATCGATTGCACCCGAACCATACTTCTATGCACCAGGAATTGCATGGCGACGACTTTGAACAGCTCTGCCACTGGGCACTAGAGAAATTACGGGACGATGACAGATTTCTTGCACGCGTTCTATTTAGCGACGAAGCGTCATTCACCAACAGCGGTAACGAAATCCAGCATAATATGCACTATTGGGCAACGGAAAATCCACGATTGCTACGAAAAGTGGAACATCTGCGACCTTGGCGGGTTAATGTATGATGCGGCGTTATGGGAGGAAGGATAATTGGCCCCCATTTTATCGATGGAAATCTAAATGGTACAATGTATGCTGATTTCCTACGTAATGTTCTACCGATGTTACTACAAGATGTTTCACTGTATGACAGAATGGCGGTGTACTTACAACATGGTGGATGTCCGGCACATAGCTCGCGTGCGGTTGAAGCGGTATTGAAGAGCATATTTCATGACAGGTGGATTGGTCGTCGAATCACCATACCATGGCCCGCACGTTCACCGGATCTGACGTCCCCGTTCTTTCTGTGGGGAAAGTTGAAGGATATTTGCTATCGTGGTCCACCGACAACGCCTGACAACATGCGTCAGCGCATTGTCAATGCATGTGCGAACATTACGGAAGTCTAACTACTCGCTCTTGAGAGGAATGTCGCTACACGTATTGCCAAATGCAGTGAGGTTGACGGACATCATTTTGAGGATTTATTTCATTAATGTGGTATTTACAGGTAATCACGCTGTAACAGCATGTGTTCTCAGAAATGATAAGTTCACAAAGGTACATGTATCACATTGGAACAAACGAAATAAAATGTTCAAACGTACCTACGTTCTGAATTTTAATTTAAAAAAAAACCTACCTGTTACCAGCTGTTCGTCGAAAATTGTGAGCCATATGTTTGTGACTACTACAGCGCCATCTATTACACAGCGAAAAAAGTGGTCCAACTAAAACATTCATATTTCTTTACGTACTACAGGAATATATAATAAAAATGGGGGTTTCTATTTCAATTACGCAGTTGATATCCGTTTGACCTATGGCAGCGCCATCTAGCGGGCCAACCATAGCGCCATCTGGTTTCCCCCTTCAAGCTAGAGAAGTTTCGTTCTTTGTAGTTTTTTCGTTTGACGCTTATTTCGTGAGATATTTGGCCCGGTCACGATCAATGGACCACCCAGTATACGATACGAATCATCATATCCCTTGACAATTTTGTGGACGATAATCGTACCAAAATAGCCTAAAACATTTAGATCTTTTCCTAAGTACCAGTATGAAGCTTTCCACAAGAACCCAATGAGACTATCACTGGGCCGAAAATTTTGATCTGCCATATCACTTGATGTAAAGTGCCCATAAGGCATTCCTGTTTTAGAGAGAACCAGTGAAACGGTTATTATCCAGTGACTCGGTAGGTTTATGGGATGAGTGGGTTTCAAACAACCGCCTTGTCATCCAGTTTTAGGTTCTCCGTGTCTCCTATAATTTCAGACAAATGCTGGGACTGTTCTCTTATAACAATACGGTCAGATTCTCGCCACGTATGCCGGCCGGTGTGGCCGAGCGGTTCTAGGCGCTTCAGTCTGGAACCGCGCGACCGCTACGGTCGCAGGTTCGAATCCTGCCTCGGGCATGGATGTGTGTGATGTCCTTAGTTTGGTTAGGTTTAAGTAGTTCTAAGATCTAGGGGACTGATGACCTCAGATGTTAAGTCCCATAGTGCTCAGAGCCATTTGAGCCATTTTTTTTCTCCCCACGTATTTGTCTAAGAGAAAGATTTAACCACCTGTAACGGCTTCAGTATCGACATATCTTGCCTTCCTCTATGCATGTCATCTGCGCCTGTCTCACTAATCATCACCTTACAGAGCTCTTAGTTACATACAACTAAGTTCCTGTATTTTCGAAAAGCGATTGACACTATCCTACACTGCAACTATTAACGAAGAGACGAGCATGCAGATTGGTTCTCAGATATGTGGCTGGCTCTAACTTTTTTAAGTAAGAAAATTCAGTACATTGTCCTCGACGTCCAGTGTTCATCGGAGACTAAGGTATCGTCCGAAGTGTGATAGGACCTCACTTGTTTTCTATATACATAAACGATCTGCCGGTTCGGGTAAGCGGCACCCTGCGACTGTTAGCTGATGACGCTATAGTGTACTAGACGACGTCTTCTTTGAATAACTGTAGGAGAATACAGGAGGAAAAATGGTTCAAATGGCTCTGAGCCCTATGGGACTTAACTTCTGAGGTCATCAGTCCCCTAGAACTTAGAAGTACTTAAACCTAACTAACCTAAGGACACAGATCCATGGCCGAGGCAGGATTCGAACCTGCGACCGTAGCGGTCTCGCGGTTCCAGAACGTAGCGCCTAGAACAGCTCGGCCACCCCGGCCGGCAATACAGGAGGACTTTGATAGATTTTCTACTTGATGTAATGAATAGCTAAAAATGAAAGTTAATAGAGATGAATAAGAAAATGCTATGTTCGAATGCGGTATTAGTGTCGATTAAAGATCTAGACTTTACGTTGCAAAGTTTGGCGACTTCGATTTATTGGGAGAATTCTAGGAAAGTTTAGCTTATTATGAAGGATACCTCCTGCAGAACTGCTGTGCGACTCGCTCTCGAGTACTGCTTCTGAATTGCTTCGATGTCTTACTTTAATCCTACCCGGTAGGTATCGCAAATACTTGAGCAATACTCGAGAATGGATCGCACAGTTGCTCTGCATTCTCTGTATCCAGAAAGGCCCGTACAGGACCTGCAAGATGCCGTCGTGCATTATCCTGCTGAAAGGTATGGTTTCGCAGGGATCAAATGTATTCCCGATATTCCATTTTCTATATTAATTATTTTCTGTGTCTTTTTTCCGTTAGTGTACATTTATATCGAAACAATCATAGAATGCGGGACTTTAAGAAACAAAATGACTTCGTGGACTTCACGAAGGGATAGGAGTCCATCGATAGACAGACTCTTGGAAGGATCCTAAATAACAGAGAATTACACGGCCCTACACGAGTACTAATAACTGAAATTTTGACAGACGGAAAGGCGTTGCTGAGATTTAGAGGAGCACTATCGGAAGAGTTTGAGGTCAAGACCGGTGTCAAAGAGCGAGACGGATTATCAACTGTTCTATTCAAAATAGCGCTGGACGAAATGACCACAAAATTCAGAGCAATAAATGAGAAAATGGGAATACAAAAGACGCATATGAGGCAAAAAGGACAATAGGGTCCAAGTGGGCTGCCTAGTCCTTGAGGACCACAAAGCGACAGTGGGACCGAAGAAGACTCAACAAAGCAAGATAGACAAAAAGGTGGGACTGACGATCGCCTACAACAATACAAAGATGTTTTATACCACTGGGGATTGGAAAACGCCATGTGGACGTATTGAAGTACCTGGGAGAATATGTAACAGAAAGAAACAGGAGCGAATGTGTGAATGCTAGAGCGATGAAGACGCTAGCTTTCTGTATTATCCGAGATGTGCACAATCTGACCAGAAGTATGCGGGGCCGCGCGGGGTGGCCGCGTGGTCACAGGCACCTTGTCACGGTTCGCGCGGCTCCCTCCGTCGGAAGTTCGAGTCCTCTCTCTGGCACGTGCGTGTGCGTGTGCTTGTGTTTTGTCCTTAGCGTAGTTAGTTTAAGTTAGATTAAGTAGTGTGTAAGCTTAGGGATCGATGACCTCAGCAATTGAGTCCCTTAGGACCTTACCACCACCAAGTATCCGGGCACCTATTAATGGACATTAATTTGCGGCGCGTCCATCCTTCGCCTTTATTACGGTTTGAGCTCTGCTGAGAACCCTTCCCTATCACTGAAGTGTCTTCATGTCTTCCTCAAGAGCAAAAACCGGAGAAGGTGGTGATGTTTGATGCTGGGGTCTGGAGCGAAATCGACTTTCGAAATAATCCCAAAGGTGTTCCACTGGGTTCAGGTCGGGACTCTGGGCAGGCCAGTCCATTTCAGGAAAGTCCTATACATAAACCATTGCCTCCCTAATGCCGCTTTCTGACAGGGAGCATTGTCAGACTGATACAAAGACTCTTCATTTCCGAACTGTTCCTCTACTGTGCGCAGTACAGCTATGAATTTTCCTTTTCGTCTCCAGTCCACAGTCACATCAACAGTGGATATGCGCAGTTTTAGAAGGGTTGAAATGTCACTGATGGATCTGTTACTCTAGTGACATCCGATGACTAGTCCTTGGCCGAAGTTACAGTGCTCTTTTGACAGACCCATTCTGTTCCTCTGATGACAACACAGTACCCTCCACCTCCTTTCATACTGGCGGGTCTGCCTCGAGTGACATCTGTTGATCAATTTCGCATTACACAGGTTTGTGTGGATACTTTTTAGAAGACAGTGAATACAATTAAAAGAAGATTTCTACAGATCCAGACAACAGAGAAACGTTGAGGAATGCGCTAATAGACTGTCCAGTTATATTAATATAACCACCTGACAAAATCCTGAACAGCCACCTCTTGCACGCGGACGTGCGGACAGAGAGTCAGCGAAGTTCTGGAAAAGTACCGACAAGGACATGTAGCCATGCTGACTCCAGTGTTGCGGCTAGCTGCACTTGGTTTCTCGTTTGAGAATCCATGGTACAAACACCCCTATCAAGGCGAATGCTACAGATCCGCAACTGGATTTAAATCCAGAGAATGTGGTGAACAAAGAATTACTGTAAACACATCCTAGTCAACCGTCCTAAGCCGTGCTGCGGCTCGCGTTGGTACTGTTTGTAGGTTTCTGGCCTCTGTTGCAGGTCAGACGGTAACGCTTAGTTGGCATGGTTGCGGTTGTTTGTCTTCTTCTCGTGTTGACTGACGCCACTCGACTTCGCAAGCGTTGCCTGTTCGCTAGTGGCAGCAGGGGCGGTTATCAGTATGTAGTAACTGTTGCCCTATCTTTGAGGCGACGTCGTTGTTTTTCCGGGTCGTGTGAGTGTGCGAGTTCGGTTGGGGACTCAGGAGGAGCCAGGTCCGCCCAGTGCAAGAACACGCCGGGACTGCTGCCGGCACACATGGACTGCAGGATGGAAGGGCTGTGGTCACGTGGGTGCACGACCTCGTCGTAAACCGGAACCAGCAAGCTTTAAGATGAGTGCATTTCAATCCAAGTAGAGAAACCTCCACCATTGTAATATCTAGCGATTCTCCAGTGACTTGGGTTCGTGTTGCTGCTCGTAGTGTCGCTGAGGCGAAGAGCAACGAGCGGAGTGCTTGGGGAAGGCGGATCTGATTAGCTTTCCTCGACTTCTTATTACTATTACTGAGTTCAACTGCTTACAATTTGTTAAGTTCAACCAGCGGTAATTTTTCTTGGCTGGTGGCCGCTAACGCCGCAGTTACCTGCCCTGGGGGTTAGTGTATGTAATAACAGAGTACGTTTCCTCGCCTTGCCGCTGCTGTCCGGTAAGGCGTGTAGTTTTGACAGCTTCCTTGATTGTAGGCCGGTTGGTGATTCTTGTACTCTGGTGGTAGTGATTCCTTTCTCGTTCCGGGCGCTCTAAACACAGTATTCTGAGGACGTAGTGCAGACCCCTGGTTCCGGCTTTGGCGTATTGTTCCATCGTTGCATTTGGTTTATCGGACGTCAGGTAGCTTCAGAAAGATTATCACTAGTCATTCGTCAGGCTGCCACTATTCTGAGTTACCATCTTGTGAAGTGAATGCAACTCTTGGCTGCCTATCTCATCGCTCGCGAAAGTGTTTGTTGCCGGACCTTCTCAGAGAACGATTTCTGCGGCACCGTCTGGATCAGTTGCTTGTTTCTTTTATTAACTTTTGCTATTGTATTTGGTGTTTTACAGCAGATTTCAAAATTTTTTTAATATTATTGCCATACCTGGCATGTAAGGCCTTCAGCCATGATTGTGGTCATTTGCCTTAAAATTCTAATTTGGTATTTGTATTTTAGCAGTAAGCCTTAAAACCTTATTTACTACCATTCCTGGCGTCTGATGCCTTCTGCTGTGTTTGTGGCGACATACCTTAGTACCTATTTCAATACCTATAAGTTGTAAATTGCAGCGAGTTCTTAAACAATTCTTAATTTGTTGCCACTCTTGGCGTGTAAGGCCTTCTGCCCCGATCACAGTGGCTTGCTTTTAAAATATCTGTTGTATCTGTATTTAATGGTGATTTGCTAAATTGTAACTCACTGAAAACACTTATTTACGCAATTGCTTATTCCTTTATTAATAACGTGTGTTTTTTATTTATTGTTGAGTCTCGAATTATTGGTTTAAAATAAATTGTGTGTAACTGTAAGAGGCAACCAGTAGTAGTAACTGTAAGAGGCAACCAGTAGTAGTAACTGATCACGGACCCGTCCACAATCATAACCGAATACTGCCTTCCCTTGACTACCAGGTTTCACATCCAGAAACACTGCGAGCTGTGTGACACATTCCATTGTCTACTCGTAGATGCTATCATACTTAGCATCTAGGGGTGGACAGGATAGATGAATACTTCTGTTGATCCACTGTGCCTTCCAGAATGACTAGATTACTCAGTGAATGCCACGAAAGCATTCCCCATACCATAACGCTCCCTCTTCTGGCCCTGATCTTTCCGACAATCGAACGGCCATTCGTCCGATGGAGTATAAAACGCAATTCGTCTGAAAAAGCCACTTGTCGCAACTCAGCAAAGGAGCATGTACCAGGCACCTGCTGCAGAGGCCCATATGGAGGAACGTCCGCTGAAAGGCAGTTGAGGAGACTGTTGATAGCCCCTAGGTTCATCTGGCCGGTAAGTTGCTCAACAATTTCACGTCTATTCGCCCTCACACATCTCTGCAGACGTCTTTCATCACTGTCGCCTGTGGTTCGTGTGTACCACAGTTGCCCCGTCATTGATTATAGATAGCGCTATTTTGCCACGTACGGTGTACAGTACATGAACTACGGCGGCACACAAACAGTTTACAAAGCTATCCGTTTCGGAAATGCTTCCACCCTTTGTTCGAAATCCAATGATCATGGCCTTCCGGACGTCAAGCCAATGGCTCTTCTTTTCGCATTTCGACAACGACTGTACTGTTTTCCGCATCCTTCTGACACGCTTTATATACCCTCCGCTACTAGTGCTGCCACCTGCCATCTGTTAGTGGTTATTGCACGTCGGCGTGGAACATAAGCGTAGTCACATGAATGTGACTGGACCGTGTATATGCTACTGAAGATAAAATTGGATGAAATGGTGCAGAGTAAGTAGAAAGAGAAAAGCACTGAGGAAAATACCGGGCCCTAAAAGAGATGTGAAGGCCTAGGTCTGAATCCCCGCCAGATGTCATGGACGTCGAAGACCCATAGAGGTCTCTGTACCATCGCGCCGTAAGCTGTGGCGGCGCGCGCCTCCTGGCCCGCTTTTAGTGTGAGGGCGCCACAGCGGAACACGTGGTTGCAGCGGACAATAGCGGCGTACGTCGGTTGACACCTCGCTTCGCGCTAGACGGCTTACTTCCTTGTTCTGTGTACTAGTGTGCGTGTTTGTTTCCTTGTGACTCCGTTGTTCGATCTTGTTGTATTCGTTCTGTCCTTCGTTGGTCGTGTCCGTCCTCTCCCGTTGTTGTTGTTGTTGTTGTTTGCGGGCCTCTCCGCGGGTTCCGCCGCGCTTTCCGTCATTGCGACCCCGCGACCGTCCTGGTCGCAGTTACAACACTAGGGAAGAAGTGTACCGAGGCATAAGAATGCTAGGAGGAACTGGAATGTGGAAAGTAAGATTTACGGTACATGTGATGAGGATAAATACAGGGTGTTTCAAAAGGAACATAACGGTTTTAAAGCGTTGTAGCCTTTATTACGTTCAACTTACAGTTGTAAATAATACACCAAATGAAAGAGCAACTCAAACAGTTTTGTTTCTATACCTGTGCGCAATGGGAAGAGTATGGAATGACAAAGAGTTACTGAAAAACGTGTTTGGTTCAAATGGTTCAAATGGCTCTGAGCACTATGGGACTTAACATCTGTGGTCATCAGTCCCCTAGAACTTAGAACTACTTAAACCTAACTAACCTAAGGACATCACACACATCCATGCCCGAGGCAGGATTCGAACCTGCGACCGTAGTAGTCGCGCGGTTCCGGACTGAGCGCCTGAATCGCTAGACCACCGCGGCCGGCGAAAAACGTGTTTAACGAGTGCGACCCTTTCACGCTTAGCCCCAAGAAATAACCCAGCGGAACGTTTATGGGCCTTTCTTTTTCGGTGAATCAACTGTAACTGATGTTTCTTATCTTGATGTGCTACAGCTATGGCCCGTGCCTCAATGGGAAAAAGCTGAAAAACACATTTTTATTTGGTAGCAAGACGGTGCGCCGCCTCACTGGCATAACTCAGTACGCGACTGGTTAAACGACGTTGTATCCGACCAGTGGATTGGGCGCATGGGGCCGGTTGACACAGCATTTTATGCACGACCTCCACGTTCACACAAGAGATGACACGATCATGTGTATATACCTCCGATATCAGATGATCTATTCGACTATAGAAACAGTGTTATTGCAACAATTACTCCTGACACATTGGTCAAGGTTTCGGAACAACTCGCCTATCACTCTATGTGTGATCGGTGTTCACACTGAATAATTTTAAGAAAAACTGTGTGTTTCTCTTTCATTTGGTGTATTATTTATGATAGTAAGGTGAACGTAATATGTGCTACAAAGCCTTAAAACCCGTATATTCATTTTGAAACACCCAGGATAGATATAATGATGAAAAGAGTATGGGAAGAACAGGGAGGTCAGGAGGAAGGACAGGAACCAAGTGTTGAACTCATGAAGGAATTATCGCAATTGGGGACCAAGGTGGAACGGAAGGAAGACTGGAGAATCAAGTACAGATAATGATAATGATGGATTTGGGTTGAGAGGGTGCTCGACATCATGATCATCAGCGCCCTGAGGAAAAGTCAACATGAAATCTCATGGGTGGGGACAGAGGCTGTCCCCACATGCGGAAAAGCTTATAACGTTCTACAGTCTCCCGCCGTTCCCCACCTGTTTAGGGACGAGGCCTGATAGTTCACAAAATTTCAACACTCTTAACATTGGTATCGGTATCTGCGAGGATGGTGGGCAGATCTCCAGCGAGACCGAGGCCTGCCCTAATATCAGTATACAGAACACACGTAGCCACAATATGCTGAACCGAAAGCGGAACGCCACAGAATGGTGGATCCTCCCGCGGGAGGAGGAAGCCATGTGTGAAAAGGCTATGCCCGATGCGCAGTCTGGTAAGCAAAACCTCCTTCCAGCGTCGAGGCTGACACGAAGTCCTCCAAGCCTTGGTGGTCGATTTGAGCGACCGCAGTTTGTTGTTGACACCTGCAACCATTCAGTCTCCCACTGAGAATCAAGTAAACACCGGCCATCGCGACAGAAATCGACGACAGAGAAGGATACAAGAAAAGGATAGTGTGTCACAGTGGAGCAGACAAGAGACGAGGATACCGAACATCTCAGAAGGGGGAGGAGGAGGAGGAGGAGGAGGAGGAGGAGAAGAAGAAGAAGAAGAAGAAGAGCAGGAGACAAGAAATAGGATGGAGTGGTTGTGGGAGGAAAAGAAGAAAATGCAGTTCACGAAAGTCCTACCTTTGGTGGTACAGAGGCCATAACGACATAAGAAGAAGAAAAGAAGTTGAAGGACTTCCGTTAACACTGGGGAGTAGAAATAAGCCCGAATCCGTGCTCTTCAGCAGTTGTTATTTTCCGTTCGGGACGTGACGGTAGCTGGCGGCACAATGCGGCGACGTCTCGCATTGCGTGGCGCGCAGATGGGAGCTCGAGGCTGAGGCTGCGGCAGGCGGGAGACGGCGCGGGGCCCGGCGGCCAATTGCCAGTCGTCGCGGCGCATCCGGTCAGCCGCGGTCGCGGTGTCCACCAGCGCCTGTGGTCCGACCCAGCTGCCCACCGACAGGTAGGTCGCGGCCTTCGTGTACGGTCCGTGTCGGTTCGCAAGTGACGTGCGAACGAATTTTACACTACTGGCCATTAAAATTGCTACACCACGAAGATGACGTGCTACAGACGCGAAATTTAACCGACAGGAAGAAGATGCTGTGATATGCAAATGATTAGCTTTCCAGAGCATTCACACGAGGTTGGCGCCGGTGGCCACACCTGCAACGTGCTGACATGAGGAAAGTTTCCAACCGATTTCTCATACACAAACATCAGTTGACCGGCGTTGCCTGGCGAAACGTTGTTGTGATGCCTCGAGTAAGGAGGAGAAATGCGTACCATCACGTTTCCGACTTTGATAAAGGTCGGATTGTTGCCTGTCGCGATTGCGGTTTATCGTATCGAGACATTGCTCCTCGCGTTGGTCGAGATCCAATGACTGTTAGCAGAATATGGAATTGGTGGGTTCAGAGGGCAATACGGAACGCCATGCTGGATACCAACGGCCTCGTATCACTACCACTCGAGATAACAGACATTTTATCCGCATGGCTGTAACGGATCGTGCAGGCACGTCTCGGTCTCTGAGTCAAACAGATCGGGACGTTTACAAGATAACAACCATCTGCACGAACAGTTCGACGACGTTTGCAGCAGGATGGATAATCAGCTCTGAGACCATGGCTGCGGTTACACTTGACGCTGCATCACAGACAGCAGCGCCTGCAATGGTGTACTCAACGACGAACCTGGGTGCACGAATGGCAAAACGTCACTTTTATGGACGAATCCAGGTTCTCTCTACAGCATCATAATGGTCGCATCCGTGTTTGGCGACGTCGCGGTGAACGCACGTTGGAAGCGTGTATTCGTCATCGCCATACTGGCTATCACCCGGCGTGATGGTATGGGGTGCTATCGGTTACACGTCTCGGTCACCTCTTGTTCGCACTGACGGCACTTTGAACAGTGGACGTTACATTTCAGATGTATTACGACCTGTGGCTCTACCCTTCGTTCGGTCCCTGCGACCCCTACATTGCAGCAGGATAAGGCACGACCGCATGTTGCAGGTCCTGTACGGACCTTTCTGGATACAGAAAATATTCGACTGCTGCCCTGGCCAGCACATTCTCTAGATCTCTCACCAATCAAAAACGTCTGGTCAATGGTGGCCGAGCAACTGGCTCGTCACAGTACGCCAGTCACTACTCTTGATGAACTGTGGTATCGTGTTGAAGCTGCATGGGCAGCTGTACCTGTACACGCCATCCAAGCTCTGTTTGACTCAATGCCCTGGCGTATTAAGGCCGTTATTACGGCCGGAGGTGGTTGTTCTGGGTACTTATTTCTCAGGATCTATGCACCCAAATTGTGTGAAAATGTAGTGACATGTCAGTTCTAGTATGATATATCTGTCCAATGAATACCTTTTTATCATCTCCTTTTTTTCTTGGTGTAACAATTTTAATGGCTAGTAGTGTATCTCCGCATTCCCACATCGTTTTCGTTATCATGATCTTCTTCTTCTGCATCTACATCATTCTCCGCAAGCCAACTAGCGGTGTGTTCCTGAGGCTACTTCTCGTAGCACTAACTGATTCTCCCTTCTCTGTTCCACTCGCGAATAGCGCGTGGGTAGAATGATTGTCGGTAAGCCTCTGATTTAACTCCAGATTTCTTAAATTGTCTCGTCGTGCTCAATTCGCGAGATTTGTGTGGAACGAATCAATATGTTGTTCGACTCTCCCCGGAAAGTGCTCTCTCGAAATTTCAAAAGTAAGCCTCTCCCTGACGCAGAACGCCTCTCTTGTAACGTCCGTCATTGGAGTTTTTTGATGATCTCTGCAACGCTCTCACGTCAACTACACGATAAATCGCACAAATCTAAGGGCTGTCAAATCGTCGAAATACCTAGGAATTACACTTTCGAGCAAATTGGAAAGACCACAAGATAATATTGTGGGGAAGACGAAACAAAGACTGAGCTTTGCTGGCAGAACACTTAGAAGATGCGACACACCCACTAAAGAGAGACTACATTACCATTGTCCGTCCTATGCTGGAGTATTGCTGCGCGGTGTGGGATCCTTACCAGGTAGGATTGACGGAGGACAACGAAGAAGAGCAAAGAAGAGCAGCTCGTTTCGCGTGTGAATGTCACTGATATGATAGGCGAGTTGGGGTGGCAGTCACTGAAACAAAGGCGGTTTTCTTTGCGGCGAGACCTATTTACGAAATTTCGATCACCGACTTTCTCTTCCGAATGCGAAAATATTTTGCTGACACCCACCTACGTAGGGAGAATTGATCATCATATTAAAATAAGAGAAATCAGAGCTCGAACGGTAAGATTTAGGTGTTCCTTTTTCCCACGCGCCATTCGAGAGTGGAATGGTAGAGAAGTAGCATGAAAATAGTTCGATGAACCCTCTGCCACGCGCTTAAGTGTAAATTGTAGAGTAACCATGTAGATGTAGACAAAACGAGCCGCCCTACGCTGGATCTTATTTACCTCTTCTATCTGTCCTACCTAGCAATGATGCTACGCCAGTAGTCCTCAAACTTTTGGCTCAGGAACCAATGCTGATATTGGGTGGTGACATCTCGGGATGCATATGTACCGATCTTATTGTTAACCGATAACCTACATAAATTAGTACGTTATGAGTCCCCGCCCAAGTACTGATAGTTAGGAGTCAGCAGCATTCGGAACACTTCATATCGACTGTTCTCTATTTAGATTGCTAATGCCGTCAGCGACCCCAAAATTGTGGCGCTGTAACTCCCTGACGAAGTTTTGTTGTATTGTCTGTGTGAGCGGATGACTAACTGATTAATAACAGTAATTGTTCTTACATTCAAATTCAGTGTGAGATACGATCATATATATTTACTAAATATTTTAAATGTCTTTTCTTCTACACATTACGTTGTATTACAACAGGTTTAATTTAATTTGCTAGAAATACACCGATACGCCAAAACATTATGACCACTGCCCACAGAAACGCTGGAGGGCGCCAGGTGGCGTTGCGGGTGGTTACACGGCAACAAAAGCATGTAAGCTGAGCAAATACGGACGGGGAATCGCCCTAGTGAAGAAAAGGGATGCAAATGGGGAAATCCATTGAGATAAACGACTTTGACAAAGGGCAGATTATTATTACGCAGAGCCTGTGAGCGAGTATCCCGAAAGCGGCGAAGCTGGTCGAATGTTCAAATGCTACTGTCGTGAACATCTACGGAGAGAGGTTCAAATGGTTCAAATGGCTCTGAGCACTATGGGACTTAACTGCTGTGGTCATCAGTCCCCTAGAACTTAGAACTACTTAAACCTAACTAACCTAAGGACATCACACACATCCATGCCCGAGGCAGGATTCGAACCTGCGACCGTAGCGGTCACGCGGTTCCAGACTGTAGCGCCTATAACCGCACGGCCACTCCGGCCGGCGGAGAGAGGTAGGACAGTGGAAATGAAAATGAGCTACGGTATTGTGAGCCGCGAGTCCCCCATTCGTGGAAGTTCAGCCGCCGAGGGCAAGTACTTATTGCATTCGACGCCACATTGAGCGACTTGCGTGTCGAAGATGGGGATGAAATGATGAGGACAACACAACACCCAGTCCCTGAGCGGAGAAAATCTCCTGCCCCAGCCGGGAATTGAACCCGGACCCCTTAGCGTGGTATTCCGCCGCGCTGACCACTCAGTTAACGGAGGCGGACAAGACAGTGAAACTACTACTAGGCGCTAAATGGGTGAAGGTCCACGATTCTTTACAGAACGTGGGCTCGGAGAATTGTCTGCCCTGTAAAGTAGGATAGATGGTGATCTGTGACATCTCTGTCGAAAGAACACAATGCTGGTGCACGCACAAGTGTTTCGGCGCACAGAATTCATCGTATATTGTTGAACATGGAGCTCCGCACCCGACCACCACTAACAAGGGGAGGCCGCCAATTGTGAAATTCAGATTCGATTCATACTGCGCATAATAAAAGCTCATGGCCAGAGGTGTAATGTGGCAAAGCACCAAGATGCACTTCTCAACCGTTGTCGAGAAAATCGACAGTTAAAAGACATCGTTATGGTGAAATACTCTACGATTTATAATTTCCGACAGCGTCGTGGCGCAGGGGTAAGCGTTCGGGTTCGTAATGCGAAGGTCGCCGGATCGAATCTCGCGCCATGCAACTTTTTTTTAGTATTTGTATTTTGTAATTCATATATATATATATCGTGGGGCCTCTAATTCGAACGTTTGACTTACACTATACGTATTTGTTTCGAAATATCGTTTCTACGTCTTCCGTTAAGTACACGTGTAAACATTATGAAGACAATTAATAACATTTGTGAAATACAACTTCGTTTGCGGAAAACATTATCATGTTCGAAGTCGCCAGTTTTTCCACGACAAACGACTTTCAACAACTTATTATATGCATAATTGTTGGAAACTGATTGCTGGGAATTTATATATATATATATATATATATATATATATATATATATGTGTGTGTGTGTGTGTGTGTGTGTGTGTGTGTGTGTGTGCGGCCCACCACTAAAATATCTTAATTTGAATATGGTCGGAGAGCAAACTCACCAATTTACATCTAAACATACGAGCTACGATATTTTGTTTTACATCTGCTTTTATATATATATATATATATATATATATATATATATATATATATATATATATATATATATATTTGAATTACAAAAAACAAATACTAAAAAAAAGTTGCATGGCGCGAGATTCGATCCGGCGACCTTCGGATTACGAACCCGAGCGCTCACCGCTGCGCCACGACGCTGAACGAAATAGTAAATCGTAGAGAGTATTTCACCGCAACGGTTTCTTTTAACTGTCGATTTTCTCGACAACGGCTGAGAAGTGCATCTTGGTGCTTTGCCACATTACACCTCTGGCCATGAGCTTTTATTATGCGCAGTATGAATCGAATCTGAATTTCACAATTGGCGGCCTCCCCTTGTAAGTGTTCACATATTCACCCAATGACATCGTCTATTATGATTGCAGTGGGCACGGGACCAAGAGGATTCGAACGTCGATCAATGGAAACGTGTAGCCTCTTCGGGAGAATCCTATTTTCGATTCACTAGGTCGATGGTCGTCTACACAAACTCCGGCATCGAGGTGAACGGCGGCTCGAAACGTGCAGAGCTCCACGGCCGCAGACTGGTGGGAGCAGTATTATGCTGTGGGAGACACTCTCCTGCGCTTGCATGGGACTTGTGGTTGTAATCTAAGACACGCTGACAGTTGCGAGCCACCTGCATAGCTTCATGCTTGATGTCTTCCCCGACGACGACGTCATCATTTAGCAGTATAACTGTCCCTGTCTCTGAGCCAGAACCATGCTACATGGGTCTCAGGAGCACTATAGTGAACTCACTATACTCACGTGACGTAAATCCTATGGAACCTATGTGCGTAGTTATCGGTCGCCATCACCGCGTACGCAAATCAGCGGCCCGTTATTTAAGCGAATTACGTGACCTATGAGTAGACGTCTAATGTCACACACCTTCACAAAGCTACCAGAAAACTGTCGGATCCTTGATACGCAGAATCAGTGATGCATTTAGTTCCAAAGACGGGCAAACAAGCTGTTAAGCAGATGATCCTAATGTTTTGGATCATCAGTGTGAGTACTACTTTTGAAGATAATCGCCTTTACAGTCCGATTATCGAATCCGTGTTACTTCTTTATCTAAATTTTCACCACAGCAGCTGATCGGTATGAGACACACGTCGGTGATTAGTCAGTACTGGAAGACAAACAATAAAACAATACCCAGCTGACTCCCTCTAACACCGCAAACTGTGCGGCTGATCCCGGCGGAGGTCGAGTCCTCCCTCGGGCGTGTGTGTGTGTGTGTGTGTGTGTGTGTGTGTGTGTGTGTTTTTGTGTGTGTTTGTCCTTAAGATAATTTAGGTTAAGTAGTTTGTAAGCTTAGGGACTGATGACCTTAGCAATTAAGTCCCATAAGATTTCACACGCATTTGAACATTTTTTTGAACACCGCAATTGTAGCGATATTTAGCCCTCTTCCCCTGAGGTAAACAGCGAACTTTAACGAGTCCACCAACATCAATTAAAATTAACCACATCTTAAAATATTACCCTCTAGTAAATATTTTCCTTTGTTACTGAGACTCCATTAAACTCAGGTAACGTTTTTGGAACTGGCTCTTAATTCTTACATGCATCTTGTTACAAAATACGGCCGAGAACCGCGAGCGGCGCCAATATTTGATTCAAGTCGCAGTTTGACGACCACTGTCCTAGACTGACGAACAGTACTCAAGAACCGGTTGAACAAGTGCCTTGTAAGCCACTTCCTTCGTGAACTAGTTACATTCCCTTATGATGCATCTTGTAAATCTCAGTTTGGCATCTGCTTTTCCTCCTGTTTGTTTTATGTGGTTGTTCCATTTAAGGTCGCTCTGGATAGTTACTAAGATCTTGCGGCAGATACTGTTTCAGAAATTTGTCATCAATATTGTCGCTGTACAGTAATGGATTTCGTTTCCTATCTGCCTGCAATAAATTACATTTATTTACATTCAGCGTCAACTGCCAGAGCCGGCGTCATTAATCAATCCTCTGCACGTCGTTCTGCAAATCGATAGTGTCTCCTGTTATTATTGCTTTGTTATAGACAGCCGCATCATCTGCGGACAGTATTAAGGAGCTTCTGACGCTTCCTACCAGATCATCCACATACATTGTAAACAGTAACGGCCTTATCACACTTCCTTGGGTTACTCGGGAAATTATCTTTACATCTGTCAATTTTGTTTCGTTAAGGGCTACGTTCTGTCTGCAAAAAAGTCTAGAATACAGTAGCAAATCTGGTCCCATACTCGGTAATCTATTTTTTCACTAATCGGCAGTGCGGAACGGTGTCAAATGAAATGCATTTCTGAAGTCGGTGCACATGGCATCAAGCATAGCTCTATGGGTCTCCTGGAGGAATAGAGAGAGTTGAGTTTCGCAAGATCTCTGTTTGCGGATCCCTCGTTGATTTTTATAGACGAGATTACCGTCATATTTCCTGACCATAAAACACGTTCTATAATTCTACAACAGACTGACGTCAACGGTATGGGCCCATCTATAAGTATGTGCATCTCTCCTGCGAGCTTTCCTGAAATCGGGTATGACCTGCGTTTCTTATCCTACTTGTGTAGATATTTTGAAGAGCCTCTTCCAAGCTTCCGTTTTCTCCCACAGTCTATCATTCCCGATATTCTCCTATATCAGTCCTCTCCTGTTCACATCACCCTTCGCCTGATCTTTCAGTCTTGCTCGTAATCTTCGTCCAATTTCTGTTCATTCTAGGACTCTTATTGGGAGTCCTTCTTGTACCGTCCTTTTAATGTTGCCAAACCACTTAAGCCTATTTCACTCTGTAGTTTTTAGGGACTTGATCTGGAGGGTGTTACGTATTGTTTGATTCCATGACCTGTACCTTCTCGCCTTACCCAGGATACCTCTTAGAAAATGCATCTCTGTTGCCTATACTCTGTTCAGATCTTTCTTTGTCAACGTCCAGCACACTGATACATAGACCAAAACTGGAAGATATTATGACTTGAATATCATGATATTTGCTGTGGTAGGTATTTTGTAATTTCTAATTATTTTCGATACGCAGTAATAAAATTTTCAACTATTTTCTATTTTCTCTAGAATTACATCCTTCATGTTTCCTTAGTTAGTTAATTTACTTCCTAGGTACTTGAAAGCATCTACGTCTTTAACAATTTTTTCCATTAACACTTACAATCTACATTTTTTCATTTTCCTACTGATTTCCTTTACTTCATTTATTGTTGAATTTATTTCCATTCCTGCTTCTTCAATTACTCTCTGCCAAGAATTTAATTCTTGCAATTTCTGCTCATTTTCTTACCATGCATTTGCTATGATTTTCATATCAACTGCCATCTACTCTTGGCCAACTTTTCTCAAGATGCTGTCCACGACTATATTAAAAAGCACTGTCGAGAGCACACTTCATTGCCGAAACTCTCTGTGCGTCTGTTATAACACGATCCAGGCATTTGTTGTACATGTTTTATTCTCAGTTGCATTCCTATTGACAATTTAAGCTATTCAGACCTTACCATATGACTTCTCTTCTAACATTCTCATAAGCCTTTTTTAAATCTATGTAAGGAACTACGATGTCTTTCCCAAATTCTCATTTCTTTTCCACAATCTGTCTGACTGTAAATGTGGCATTTATAGTTGATCCTCCATGTGGAAATCCTTATTCTTCTTCCCTTAATTATAGTGCTATCTTATTCCTGACTTCCCATAAACTTATATTTCCATCAATCTTCATGCAGTGGCACAGCTGTGCTAGTCCTCTGTAATTCTCACAAAGACCCTTGCCACCCTTCTTAAAGATACGTACAATAATTTCCTTTATCCAGCCATCAGTAATCTTTCCATATGTCTATCATCATTATTCCATACAGTCACTGAATTCTGACAGGCCCTGCGGCTTTTATTATGTCCCCTGTGATGTCATCAACGCCAAGAGCTTCGCATTTTTCATTTCTAGTACTGCTTGTACATTCAACATCTGCAGATCTTCTCTTTCTATTTCCTCTGTGTTGGTGATATTTCTTACGTCTCTCTCTGTCTCATCGTGTGTGTTTGTTTCACCATGTCCTACATGTAGTTTTTGGAAGTATACTTTCCGAACTTTCAAAACTACTTCCTCGTCCTACATGGGTTTACTTTCTTTGTTGATGACTTTTGAATTTTTTATTCTTGATTTCTTCTGTTACCTAATATGCGATGCGACATCTTCTCGTCATCCTTAAAATTCTCTTCTATTTCTTCTCTGACTTTTTCTCGAGACATCATCTTAGCCAATGCTGTAATTTTTCTTGCTGCTCTACTTAATTGTTTCGATTATCTCTCATTCTGCTTTTGAACCATTCTCTCCTTGCGTTCTTCTTCTTCTTCTTCTTCATTTTTCTCATTACACTTACACTGCTAGTCATTAAAATTGCAAATACTATGAAGGAGGCATGGCCGGCCGCTGTGGCCGAGCGGTTCTATGTGCTTCAGTCCGGAACCGCGGCTGCTGCTACGGTCACTGATTCGAATCCTACCTCGGCCATGGATGTGTGTGATGTCCATAGGTTAGTTAGGTTTAAATAGTTCTTAGTCTAGGGGACTGATGACCTCAGATGTTAAGTTCCATAGCGCTTAGAGCCATTTGAACCATTTAAAGGTGGCATGCAACAAACGTTACATTGGCACGATGTTTATTAGAGTCGAGTCTTGCTAGTACAATCTCGTTAAATCGAAGATATCCTCTGCGTTGTGTATGTGGTGTCAACCTGTAACCGGACTTTTGGTCGGTACAGTGCTGACTTTGTTCACTGCGGCACTAGAAGGGGGAGGGTTGGCGGGACCAGCGCCCCGGCCGCCTTTTATCCCAGGATAAAAAATATCAGCGGTATTCAGTTGATAGCAGGCTGCATAGACGTGGTGCCGACATAGAGAGACTGGATCATGGAAAAATCACTCGGGTTCAAATGGTTCAGATGGCTCAAGCACTATAGGACTTAACATCTGAGGTCATCAGTCCCCTAGAACTTGGAACTACTTAAACCTAACTAAGCTAAGGACATCACACACATCCATGCCCGAGGCAGGATTCGAACCTGCGACCGTAGCAGGCGCGCGGTTCTGGACTGAAGTGCCTAAACCGCTCGGCCATAGCGGCCGGTGGACTGAACTCGGGACTTCTAGAGCTAGAGTCTAGTGCTCTCCACACTGGATCATCACGGCCAGTGTATGTTTCAGTACACTCAACAAACGGAAGCAGTTGTCAGGACAGAACGCCATCGAACACTATAATGCTGTATCAGCGGCTAGGTAAATGTAAACGTCGTGTGACTAGGGCCTCCGGCGTCGGGTAGACCGTTCGTCGGGTGCAAGGCTTTCGATTTGACGCTACTTCGGCGACTTGCGCATCGATGGGGATGAAATGACACCCAGTCTCTGAGCACAGAAAATCTCCGACCCAGCCGAGAATCGAACCACGTCCCTTAGGATTGACTTTCTCTCGCGCTCACCACACAGCTACCTTTTTCTTCTTCTTCATTTTGCTCGGTATTGTTCGTTGCGTCTGGGCGGACGTCACGAGACATCCGTTCAAGTTGATCGTTGATTCCTGCTACCGGGGGCGGAGCGGCTAGGTGATTCCGATTGCTCTGTCAGTTACTTCTGTAACTATTTAGTGGGACTCTCTGCAAAAGTCCTTTGCTTTCTCAAGAATACTTAATATGTTAAAGTACGTAGATTGTTGTAAAAATGACTTCAAACATGTACAGGTACTTGATCTTCGCAGGAAAGCAGTACATCACACTGAGGTGATAAAAGTTATGGGATACCTCGTAATATCGTGTCGGGCCTCCTTTTGTCCGGCGTAGTGCACCATCTCGACGTGGCATGGACTCAAGTTGTTGGAAGTACGCGGCAGAAATATTGCCTCCGGAGCAGTCCATAACTGCGAAAGTGCTATCACTGCAGGATTTTGTGCACGAACTCACCTCTCGTTTATGTCCCATAAATGATCGATGGGCTTTTCATGTCGGGCGATCTGGGTGGCCAAAACATTCTCTAAAATTGTTCAAAATTGTCCATAATTTTTTTCAAACCAAGTGCGAACAATTGTGGCTCGGTGACATGGAGCATTGTCATCTACAAGAATTCTGTAATTGTTTGGGAAGGTGACGTCCTTTGATGGCTGTAAATGGTATTCAAGTATCCGAACGTCCAGAGGGCCCAGTCCATTACAAATAAACACAATCTGCACGATTGTGGAGCCACCAACAGCATGCAGTGCGTTGTTCACAATTTGAACTCAATTGGCTGCGTGGGGTCTCCGCCACACTCGAACCCTACCATCAGCTCTTACCAACTGAAATCGGGACTCATCTGACCAGGCCACGATTTTCCAGTCCATGATATCTGGAGAGCTACGGTTGTCAGCACGGCGACCACTCTTGCGGCTTTCCTTGACGCAGAAGCAGAGCCATGCGCGCCGGCGGAGAAGATTATTGTTCAACGTCCCGGATTTGGGAAGGATGGAGAAGGAAAGCGGCCGTGCCCTTTAGAAGGAAGTGTCCCGGCATTTGCCTCAAACGATTTAGGTAAGTCATGGAAAACCTAAATCAGGATGACCGGAGGCGAGTTTGAACAATCTTCCTCGCGAATGCGAGTCCAGAGTGCTAACCACCAAGCTACCCCGCTCGGTCATGCGCGCCGACGGTGGTGCGCCCAACAACAGAATCACGATTGACATATCCGTGTAGTGATGCTCCGAGGAGAAAAAACGTACCAGGTTGCAGTAAAATGAACCCAACATCAGACCTTGGTGTGGGTGTGCCATTGGGTAAACAACACGATCAACCCTGCTTCGCGTAACCGGTAATTTGGACAGCGACTGTTATATTTGGTTGTGCCCCATCTTCGAGGTACCTGTGATGTTATCATTCAACAAGACAACGCGATACCAGGTGTTGCCCGTGCTGGGTGTTCTACGGTTGCTCCGACCGGCACGTTCTGCAGATCTCTCAACCGCTGGAAATATCTAGTCGTGCAGGGCCGAGAGATTGGCAAGCCACCTCTCACCAGTCATTACGATTGACACATTGATGACCTCTGCGACAAAAATGAGACGACATGGAATCACGTATCAGTGTCCAAGTTCAGTTCGAGTCGAAACTCAGGCTGGTTGTAGCCACTGTTGCTCCTAGAGTTTGCAGCACTGTGGGCTAATCTTAGTATCCTGCATACCACAGCTTTCGCACAAAGACTCATTTGTGTTGTCGCCACTAGCCGTGCACTGTGAAAACCACATGTAAACAGACTTTGCTGATGACTGGTTAGCAAAGTTAAACTAAGAGTTTCGAGGCATTTACGGTTACGGCGACTCTAGTAACACATATGTCGGAGATAATATAATGCTGAACATGCAGCTTCAGTATTTCTTGACTTCCGGACAGCATTTTACCATTATGACACTTTCGCTTATAACTGAAAATACGATCGCATGGGACGTCAAGCGAAATTTGTGACACTTCTTTCTGAGCGAGTCGAGTCTACTTGTATTCGACAACAGAGTCAGATGACAATTGGGCATCGGCGGAGGTTCAAGAGTCGAGTATACGAGCACATACAGGGACAGCGAGTTCGAAGATGACGTCACAGGACTCGTTATCGAATTTAAAGCGCGTATACGGAACTAATTTCTGATCTCTCGTGCGTAGGGAGGGTGGGTGGGGGCTACCTTGTTCGGCTACTAACTACTTCCTTTCCTTTCCCACTAGAAAACAGAGTGAAAGAAAAACGACTTCTATATGCTTCCGTACGAATCCTGATTTATCTTGTCTTCGCGTTCCTTGCGCTAAATGTACATTGATAGTAGAAGTATCATTCTGTAGTCTGTTGAATATTCCAAAGCTCTAAACTTTTTCAGTAGACTTTCACGGAAAGGACGTTGTCTTCTCTCCAGGGATTCCCCGTTTGTGTTTACGCAGCTTTTCCGTAACATATTCTTGTTGATCGAACCTGTCGTAACAAATCTAGCAGCTCGCCTCTGCATTGCTTTGACGTCTCGCTTTTATCCGAACTGTTGCTGATCCTATACACTCGAGCAGTAATGAAGAATGGATCTCTGTGCGCGGTCTCCTTTATAGATAAGCTACACTTTCTTAGAAACTTCCCAATAAACCGAAGTTCGCTTCAATCGACCTTGCTCGTTTCGTTTCATATTGCTTCGCAACGTTACACCTAGATATTTTAACTGACGTGACTGTCTAACAGACCACCACTAATACTGAATTAAAACATTAAAGGTTACATACACACTTCGCAGGCCGCTGAAAAAGGCTTGGTGTTGGGATAACCCATTGCATTATAACCATTGCGCTCCATACACCACCATTCCAACCTAATCTTCGCGATCCGAATGTTAGATATGCGATGGAGGACCCAGAAATATTACACAGTTTACCTGTTCTTCATATCTGATTATTAATTTTTTGTAAGAGCAATGTCATTTTTATTTCATAAATTGCTGTTTAAATTCCGCGAACAGCACTGACCACTCTTTTGAATCGGGTATAGCGATCTGTTTCGACCCTAAAATTGGGGATTCCTATGACTTCTTTCTCCGCGTAGACTTTATACGGATTCTCAACACTATAGCAGTATTCTAGAATAGGTCGTGCTACAGTCTTCACGTGTGACTGTTGTGGCAGACGCCCTGCACATCCAGAGAAATATCACAAAAAATGTATGGATACCATTCCCCTCTGCTACTACTTATTTCAGTTGTAGTCTTTAGATGTTTGAATATTTCTGAAACACTCCAGAATTTTTACGAACAACGACTCTGAAATATAATAATTTTTAGACTTTTCACTTTTTATGGGTGTTGTCTCGCATTTATCAACATTTATGGAGAGCAGCCATTCGTTATAAAATACGGAGACCCTGTATGTGTAATCAAGCAGTTGGATCATAGCCGTTGTGAAGAACTGCTGTGTAAGTCTTTCTCCGTAAGGAATCATTCATCGACGATATTTTCGTATAGACAACACCGAACAATCTGAATGTCGCATTAAAAGCTTCATCACAGTGCAACGCACTGCAATATTCGAGGAGTCAATGATTTACTACCAGCAGTGAAGTCTGGAACCAGTGGTCTGCCTTTTTTCACAAAATTGTTGCTTTCTGACAAATGGCAGTATATCATTAGGGACACGTGTCTGCCCAATGATAAATACAGCGTAGCTCTTAATGGCGGCACAAATAATCGCAAAATAATACGGCGCCAGCGTCCGTATCATATCTGAAGCGCGTTTGCGTAAACACGCAATACGATAAACACTACATCCGTACCGCGCAGGCCGCAATTTGCAGTCTTTTCTGTTTGGTGCTACTACAGCTCCAAGTCGATTTTTTTAAAGAGTAAACCGTCATTTGACTGTACTGCTGCATAAATCTTCCGTGCTATCTACCTTTCGGCTTTTGCCATTCTCAAGTACAATGCTACAAGTTGCTGTACTGTTATGTCACATCTGTTAAGGCCGTCCGAAAGATCTACACAAGACCAACATAAGTCTTTAAGATGAACTGTCAAAGAAACACAGAAACCATGACAGGCCACCAACGCTGATACACCTACACCCACACCCTGCAAGACACTTTACTGTGTGCGGTTGAGGGCTTGTACCTCCGACACTGCCCCGTCGTCCATTTTTGGTAAGCCTCCGCAAGAGCTCTAAGAAGTTGCGAACGAAATCGATGTTCTTTTTGGGATAAAAACTGATTTTGCTCGCAATTCACGAATTTCGTCAGTGACAGATGCACGGCCAGGAGGAAACTCTGTAAACCAAATGTGTGATTGGCTGTAGCAGATGTCCTGTACATCCCGAGAAAATTACCAAAAGATATGAAAACCAGTTGCCTCCTCTACTACCGGTTTCAAATGTTCGTCCGTTGGTGGAGCAGCCTTTAGATGATTGAATATTTGACAGTTCATCTTAAAGACATGTGTTAGTATTGTTTACCTGCTCTGGTTTGCCTTAACAAAAAAAATGGTTCAAATGGATCTGAGCACTATGGGACTTAACTTCTGAGGTCATCAGTCCCCTAGAACTTAGAACTACTTAAACCTAACTAACCTAAGGACATCACACACATCCATGCCCGAGGCAGGTTTCGAACCTACGACCGTAGCGGTCGCGCGGTTCCAGATGTAGCGCCTAGAACCGCTCGGCCACTCCGGCCAGCTTGCCTTAACAGCTATGACAATAATGATCAGGAACTTTTAGCATTGTACTTGAGAACGGCATAAAAGCCGAAATCTAGATAGCTCCGAAGATGACTATACTAACAGGCGGCCAAATGTCTGTTCTCTCTTTTTAAAAAATATTGCATGACTGGGGCTCAACATCGAAAACTATTTCCTAAAAATTGTATGTATCGTTCGTGTTTATGAAACAACGGGTTCATTGGAATCGATACGAATGTCACAATACGGAGTTAGTGGTGTATGCTAGAAGCTATGTTAATTTCGTATCTTGTCATAAATCTAGTTCTACATCTACATTCATACTCTGATAACCACTAAGAACTATATGGCAGAGGGTATTAAGCATGCTAAGGCATGTTGGAGTTCCTTCCTGTTCTACGGAGCGCAGAAGCCTGACTGTTTAAGTGTCTCTACGCTTGCACTAATTACTGTAATACGGGTCCCTACCGATGCGGTATGTAAAGGGGCTGATGAGTATCTTTTGATTCTTTTCTTAATAGTGTTTCTTTAAATTTTGTGGGTTGGCTTTTATGGCATAGCTTACGTCTGTCTGCCAGCCAATCCAGATTTTCAATATACCCATAATGGAATTCCGTGAGTCAAACAAACCTGTGACTATTCTAGACACACTTGTTTGTACACTTTCAATATCCCCATTAGCCCTACGGATAAGGACCCTACACACTTTAGCAATATTCTCAGCTGGAGCACACAAGATATCTGTAAGTAGTCTCCTTTCTAGAATGACTATTTTTTCAAGTATCCTACCAATGAACCGAAGTCTGCATCCATGCTTACGTACGACTGACCCTATATCATCATTCCATTTTGTATCCGTACAAAAATGTTACGCCCTGGTATTTTATGTCACTATTGATTCTAACTTTAAGTAATTGATATTGAAGTCCTAGGATGATAATGTTTTTCTTTAGACGAAGTGCATAATTTTACATTTCTGGACATTTAAAATAAGTTTTCAACTTTTGCACAATATCGAAATGTTATTAAGATCTAACTGAATATTTGTGCGGTTTTTCTCAGAGAGTATTTCGTTATACAGGACTGCACCATCTGAAAAAGTCTTAGACTACTACTAATACTGTCTGAAAAGTCATTAATATACAACCTGAACAGTAAAGTTCCCAACGCACGTCCCTGGAACACACAGCGATGACTCTCCACCCAAACCAAAATGTTTCGTCCTACGCACGAAGAAATCCTCATTCCTGCCACAAATTTCGCTTACGTTAAAAAGAGCAAGTGCTTTTTGGAAGTAGAGAATACTGCACCTATATGTGTAACATTATATTCATTACGTCACACTTGTTACCAGAGTCGCGTTTTTTATACTTGCCTCTAATCTCTTCGCTTAACTTTGGTAACCAGCCACTATCAACGAAGTCCGTTTATTTGTGGTTTGCAGAGTTTCCTCACGGCCGTGCATCGGTTAGCGACAAATTTCGTGTACTTCGAGCAAAATCAGATTTTATTCCAAAAAAATATCGATGCTGTTCGCAGGTTCTTAGACTGTTGCGGAGGCTTACCGAGAGTGGATGAAGGGGCAATGACGGTGGTACATGCTCTCAACCACACACCGTAAGATAGTTTTCAGGGTGTGGGTGTAGATGTGTCAGCGTTGGTGGCACGTCGTGGTTTCCATGCTCCTGTCCGAATAAAATCTACGTTATTTATCAATTTTGATGTATTTCGTTTTATTACGGTAACAACTTAAAACATATTTTAGTTCCGGAATAATTTTTGCCTAACTATGTTTTTGCTCAACTGCCGACACATACTGTCGAATATGTGTACAGTAGAGACAACTGAAAAGCATACGTGAGAAACATGTTTTTTGTGTCGCACCTGTACCCGAGTGTGCTGTGAGCAACAGCACAGTTCACAGTATGATTCTCCCGGTTCTGTGGCCTGCGTTCCACTTCGTTATTATACGTGTTCGATGATTCGAAGCTAAAGTTGTCAATATCGTATGACGATGCCACTTTGGCATAATTAAGGTTTCTTACGTTTTAATCAGGCATGTTGTATCGCATCCTCTTTTCTATATGCGTTGGTGTGCAAAACTTAATGACGAAAGTGACTTTCGGATGGTGTTACACTACCAAGTAACATAGTTCGGTGAAACTCGGACCATGCACAGAAAGAGGAGATTTGTGTTTAACGTCCCGTGGTACATAGAAAGAACTGCTACAGTATAATCCAGAAGGTAACTAAAACAAATAATCAATCCATCAGAAATGACACTTTTATTTAAAGGCAATATGAGTAATTACACTGAATTTTTTTAAATGCCATTATCTTGCTTTCAACTGTTAGAATTTCATTCTTCGATTGCAATTTCAGCTTTAAGCCATTTTCAAGCGTAAGATTTTGACGTATAGGTTAAAGTAAACCGTAAAACGTAGAATTTGTTTTTTATGGTTGCAATTTGAGCATTAAGTAATTTCCAACCATAAGACATTGCAAACATAAAGCAAAATACTAACAGCTGAAAGCAAGGTGATAACGTCTAAAAAAATTATAGTAGATGTGTACTCACATTACGAGAATGTAATTGCACTGAATTCACCGTGGCTCATGATGACCCCCTTGACACATTAGGGTGGTCCAAAAACAGCGCTGATTTTGATATACCGAAGTAAGAAGTTCATTTTTACAAGAAACGCAAACAGAATACGTAAACATGTCCATCTAACATTCCCATTTCACATACGAAAAATGTGAAGCATATGACCACCTCTATTGCGCTGGCATGAAAGAACTCTGTCCATGAAATTAACTACGCCTGCACGACAAGTTTACACTGACAACACGTCAAATGTCCTCCTTCAAGTCGTGAATGTTTCGGGGTTTATTGGCGTACACCATTAACTTAAGATGGCCCTAGAGAAGAAGAGTCACAAGAAATGAAGTAACATGACCTTGGTGACCACTGATGATCAGTGTTGCGCGAAATGAGGCGATCCGGGAACCTCTTGTTTAACTGAATTGCTTCGCGGGTAGTATGGCAGTGGCACAATCTCGATGAAACAACAACTCTTCGATCCAAACGAGGCCACAAAAACTGCTTATCATCGTACGGCATCGGTCTCTATTGACAGCTTGTCTTGCCTCGTCTCTTTTTTTTAAATAAGAAAAAAGACCGATGACGCCACCCGACCAAAAGCGCTGTGGATGCGTTTCCCTTTCTTGGATCATTCGAGGATTTTTTGACCCCTCGATACGGCAGTTCTGCTTATTCAGAAGGATTTTGTTTGCGAAGATGTCACCCTCTCAGAACCCAATCAACAAGCTGTCGGCTCTTCTGCTAATGCGTCACTTTCAACTGGTGCGTCAAATGAATTTTATGGTAGTGGTAATGGGGATCGAGCCGGAGGATTCTCCGTACTGAGCGCCTTGGGCCCGATTGCTGGGAGCGGTGACTGATTCCATCGGGCTGGCGGCCACACTGTTGCGAGCCACCGCAATGTTCTGCTCTCATCGGCCGGGGCTTGTGAGTACACTGTTGGGCTGGCGCTCCACTTTACGCTCATATTAACTGCTCCATGGTCAGACACCGACTGCGAGAAATTCAAACTGAGTCAACAGTCAGTGTTCCCGGAAATAGAAACGAATCAAAACTGTCATCAGCCGATAAACAAAAATTTACCAACCGTTTCAAAACCGGCGCTCTTTTTTAACAACCCGCTGCAAACGGCGGGACGTGGTTCTTAATACGGTGTGTGATCACCACAGTCGGCGATGCACGCTCTGCAACGTGCTGCCATGCTGGCCACGAGGTTTTTAAAGAGTTCTCCGGGTAGGGCTTTTTATTCTTCTACCACTGCGGTTGACACCTGCTGGATGGTCGCTGGTGCGCGTGAACGTCTCCCCGTTGCATTCCATACATGTTCGATGGGATTTAAGTCGGAACGAGAAGCCAGGCCACCCGCCGAATATCCCCTCGTTCCAAGAACTCTTCCACCTGTGCTGTCTGATACGGCTGTCGCAAAAAAAAAGATGAAATCGGCGCCGAATGCACCTGTGGAAAGACGCACATGAGCAAGAAATACACTGTCACAACAAGTTTCGCTGCTGAGTGTACTGTGTTCAAAAATTTAGTGTTTAATGCACCAATGCCATGTGTGCCTCCTCACACCATAAATCATGGACCACCAAATTAATCATCATGTTCGACAGTGTTCCTGAGTGTATCACATAGGCTAAGGCAGATTTAGCAGTACCTCCGTGGTGATCACACATCCTGTTAAGAATGAGTCCCGCCTTTTGCTGTGTCCAGCGGACCGAGATAAATCACGGTGACTTCGGTGTAATTATGGTCTTTGAATAAAAGTTGCCTGATTTCGTATGTCCTTCAGTTACCTTTGAAACGTCCCCTTAGAAAATTAAGAATGACAGAGCTGGAAAAACTCTTACGTTATTTGATTTTCAAACAGTTGAGCAAAACTAAACGTACTGAGACTGTTTTATCTTTACTTATTCTGATCATGTCTAAACTGACACACAATATTTTAGCGCAACGCTGTCTGACTTTCAATAATCCCTACAAAAGAACAGCCCTGACCAACAATAACCTACACCCTTTATGAATCACTTATCCCACAAAAATCTTCGTTACTCGAACTACTGCAATACAGTGAGCGCCATTACTAACAGCTAAATAAAAGATTCAAACTACTGAAGGCACTAACTACTGATAGCATAATTAGCAAATGAAAGATTTTGAAAGAGAACAAACAATGTATTTACCTTAATAGTTTTCTAAAGTCTATATATATAAATTCGTGACATCCAGTTTTAGAAATTTCCTATTTCTGACGGACACACGTCCAGATCGTCCGCTCATAGTAACCTCTCCAAACTCTGGCATCTCACTCCCCACATCCACCACTGCTGGCGGCTCACCCTGAACTCCTTCAACTGCACAACGCCACGCGCTGTACACTTCCAACTGCCCAACACTACACTAACGAATAATCCAACAATGAGTCCAACCAGCCACAGACTGCACACAGCCCACTCAGCGATTTTAATACAGAGCGCTACGTGGCGTCACCAACATAAAAACCTAAACAGCCTACTTACACGTTCTGTACTATACTGTGTACCTATATGTCAAAATATTACCGTCGAAAATGGGTTAATGCGAAATTGCAGTCGTAAAATAAAATTCTAACAGTTGAAAGTAAGACAATGACATTTAAAAACCCAGTGCAATTACTCGTACTGTCTTTGAACAAAAGTCTCACTTCTGTTGAGCTCTTTGCGTATTTCTTGTATTTACCTTTTGTGCTACACTGTAGCAGTGCTTTCTACATATGGTCCAAGTTTCGTCCGGCTATGTTACTTGGCAGTGGCGCATCATTCGATAGTTATTTTCGTCCTTACGTTTTGCACATCAGTTTATATGAAATTAGAACTTTTTCATTATTTTATAACTTGTTGTTGCAAATATGTATATTGCCCACTATTCACAGTTGGATTTCATTTTCTGGCATATTTGAAGGTGGTCATTAAGATTCGAAAACGATGGTCTGACGACTGTTTGTTAGCATTATCTGGAATTAAAGAGAAATTTTATGCTGCAGATGCTGTGATATTGTTCTCCTCCGAAGCATATTGATGTTTAAAATTTTATAAATATATCATATGGAATATCACCAATGATTAGTGATATACCGTAATGTATCATTTGGTTATTGTGTGTAGCTACGCAGCCTTATTTCTGTTTTCTGCACACCACGAACACCTCTCTTGTGCAGCCTCTTAATCGCAGAATTTGATTTTAGAGAATCGAAGAACAGTTAATGCAAACTAGCACACAAGTTGACTGTGGCTCTACAGCAGGCTTTCCAAATTGCGTTCCGCGGAAAGCGAATAAGTGCTTCGCCAAAAATATTAACAATTTGGGGTTTTTTATTTCGAAATTTTTACGATACTAATTTTTTAAAATTTTTTATTATGGTTTCTTTGTAATTAGTTATGACTTGAAATTGAAGTACTCACTAAGTTTTTCTCATATTTAAAAAAAGTTAATTAACGTTCAAAATAAACAATGTGTCCCATCAGAGCACCAGGATGCCCAAGTGCTCCGACAGAGGAGAAGTTTGGGAACCCCTGCTCTACAGCATGTAAGTGTTGTCTGTTGTAGATTGTGAGCGGTATAGGAAGTGTGACAAAACGAGATCTGAATCCAGCTCCAGCCATCTGTTCGCAAAGTTTCGTGGTGGCACTCTGCTTATAATCTCTTGCCGAATTCCAGCTGTACATTTGTCAAAGCTAGTCGAAAAATCCTTCAGTCTTTTCGTACTGTAGTCCTCTTGAACTGACCCGTGCTCACTCTGCTTGCGACTCGTCCTGCGTCCATCTCGTCGACACTCTTACTGAAGTCACTGCAGTACGGTCAGCTGTCCGCGCCGTTTATCGGTATGACGCTCCCATGTCCCTCACGACAATGATTCTCTGATTACGGAAGCTGGCGGTAAGCAGCACGTGAACGTCCTTTTGCCATTCTTTGTTGTGATCTCCACCTGAAAATATCCATTGACGTTATACACACGCAATAACCGTCAGGTGCTCACACCATTCATCATCCGTAAGAATAGCTTTTTTCTGTAATGAAAATAAGCTCACGTAAGGATGGAAATTTTTATCGACATATCCTACAGTCATGGAAATACAGGCTTAGCATAAAGTTTTCTCCTCATTAAAAAGATTAAGGAGCCGCGTTGTTTGTTGGAAATGGTACGTTACTCAAAGTTTCTGATGGATACACTTCCACATGTTCTCTGTTTGTTGCCCGTAGAATGTCTACGCGATACTCAATTTCTCTCAATGTTTTGTGTGGTGTCACCGCCAGACGCCACGCTTGCTAGGTGGTAGCCTTTAAATCGGCCGCGGTCCGTTAGTATATGTCGGACCCGTGTGTCGCCACTATCAGTGATTGCAGACCGAGCGCCGCCACACGGCAGGTCTAGTCTAGAGAGACTCCCTAGCACTCTCCCCAGTTGGACAGACGACTTTGCTAGCGATGGTTCACTGACGAAATACGCTCTCATTTGCCGAGACGATAGTTAGCATAGCCTTCAGCTTCGTCATTTGCTACGACCTAGCAAGGCGCCATGTTCAGTTACTATTGATATTGTGAATAATGTACAGTCAAGAGCGACGTTCACCAGTTATGGATTAAAGTTAAGTATTCCACCAGCTACGTCCGTTTTTTCTAAAGTCTAATTTCCTTGTCCTGTTCCAGACCTCACGCCAGCCTGCGTGAGCTAAAACGCGTGCCTTTCGGCTTCCTCTAGTAACCCGGCGTTGGCTCTCCTGCCAACCCACAACATTTTGGCCAGCGCCTCCTGCGTCAGCGATTCTACAGCCTGCTAGTGCTGTAAGAGTTTGCACGCCAGGAACTGACGAACTAAACACTATCTCTGGTATGAGCAAGAAAAATGTCAAGAGGGTTTATGTTTGTGAAGATGGAGGCGTTGATGTTGGACCATCTCACCGACCATTTGCGCGGGATAATTTAATTCCAGACCTGGTAAACAAATGATCCCCAGTATGGTGGTATACCATCTTGTTTAAACACTAGCTGTGGTTGAAATTCCTGTAACTGAGGTGCTACGTAAAGTTCCAACACGTATCCATAAAAATTTGATGAATTATGTTACCACTTGCAACAAACTGCACAACTGCATCTAGCATTATTCCCTAGAAATAAATTTTTGCAATCAAGGAAAGATTTTGTGCCCACTCTGTACTCGAGTATCAGTTTTATAGCGTTCGGTCAAGGCGCCGATGTTTAAGACTTTCGATTTTCTTCAGTGAATAATAAGTGTTTCCAAACCCACACTGTAAAGTTAAGAAGAATAGTTGCTTTCTGCGGAATGCGACTAAATACATTGCTGAAAAAAAAAGTACTCCTGGAAAGACGACGTAGATTTTGGTACGATGTCGGCATGTGCCACCATGGGGACAGTAGATTTACTGATATTGGTTTCACCGTCGTCGGCCAACAGATAACGTAGTGGCATGACTACCAGAGCGCAACCTGTGTCTACCCTTTAATAGGGAATGCTCACAGCCTGAAGGCTGTGTGTGGTGCAAATGTGTGAAGAAAGGAGGCAACCATGCCACAGAGATGCACTCTGCTTCCTACAGCCAGCTGTGCGGGTTTGGAAAGGGGTAAAATTGTGGCCTTCCGAGTGGTGGGATGGTCTTTACAGAAATTGCCACACAAGTTGGACGTGTAGCGTCAGTTGTGCAACAATGCTGGTATCAATGGTCATGTGAACTTTCATACACCCGTAGACGAGGTTCTGGATGTCCACGCTGTACAGACACCCGCCACGATCGTCGTATTGCAAGAGCAGCAATGGGTATCATACAGCTAACGCTCCACAGGTAACAGAGCTTGTGAGCTCAGACGTGTCGACATGATCTGTTGCGAACCGTTAATTAACAATGGCACTATGGGCATGCACACCTCTATGCCGTCTTCCGCTCACGCTGTAGCATCGACGTGTATGACTCGACTGGTGCCATCAGTGGATCTCTTGTAGGATGGAATGGCGAACCGTGGTCTTTAACGATATTTTGCCTGATTGCAAGTGATAGTCGTTTGCAAGTATGACGTAGACCTGGTGAGCACTGTCTTGTACAGCGCATTCGTCTAACGAGGGCACCTTCTGGGAGGTGCATCGAGTTATGAGCTCACACTTCGCCTGCTTATAGTGTGGGTAGGTACTTATCACACCCTAAAGTTGTAGGTGCCAATGCGGCCACGATTTTTAAATATTGCCTGTTAAAGTTTGGGCAGCTCTTTGTATAAAGAAAAGTTCCACTCTCGTGGCAAGCGAGCGAGATTCCCGTCCAGGCGACCCTGGTTCGAGACCCGTCTATGCTACTTTTGTTTCCTTTTTTTTTTTTTTTCAAATGCCTCTTAGTTTTAATGAATCCTGAACATTCCGCAATGAATTGGTTAAAAAGGATTACAAGCCTCTATAAATCAAAATTACAAATTGAATGTCACATTTTGTTTCAATCTTTTGCATTTTTTGTATTTTAACAAGATATTAACCGTAATGTAATTTCTTGAAATATTTTAGTACTGTTCAATTTGTTCTCGTTGTATTTTTAATTTTGTTCTGTTGAGGTAGGGAATATTAAAAAAACAACGAATGAGGGATTAAAAATGTGTTTCATTTAATGGAAAGTTAATAGATATTTCCTATATTTTGACGAGTACATTCAGACGGTTGATACTTATTATGAAAACAATCAGAACATTTGTACTTTCGACACCACGAACATTGTACGAATGCACATTCATTTTCGTCGCAATCGCATATGTATTTTCTCAAGCCCGTAGGAAACGCCACTGCATTGACGTTATAGAATACTTCTGTATGCGATGGATCTAGCGTCACGAAAACAAAAGTAGCATAGACGGGTCTCGAACCAGAGTCGCCTGGACGGGAGTCTCGCTCACTTGCCACTCTGCTTCTTCCTCACTTGCAACGAGACAGTTTTTTGTATATAAAGAGCTGCACAAACTTTAACTGGCAGTATTTAAAAAACGAGGCCGCATTGGCACCTACAATTTTAGGGTGTGATAGGTGCCTACCCACACCATAAGGAGGCGAAGTGGCAGCTCATAACTCGATGCATCTCCCAGAAGGTCCCCGCGTAAGACACACTGACCCCGCCACAGGCTTTATGGTTTTGGAGGGAACGCTAACTAGCGCTCGGAGCGTGCAGAATGTTGTTAGACCTATTCTTTGGCAATCGTGCAATATGAAGCTAATATGTCGTTCCAACAGGATAATGTTAGCCCACACACTCCCCGTGAACCTCAACGAGCTGCAAAAGACGTGCAGCAACTTCGCTGGTCAGCACAACCTCCGAATTTATCTCTATGGAGCACATGTGGGATATGATTGGACGAGAAGTGACTCGCGCGAGTAGTCAACCAACAATTCTTTAAGAACTGCATGAACAGGTCGAGCAGCCGTGTACGAGCGACTGGATGCTAGAATCATTGTATTTCCACCCGTCGAGGCTACACCACGTATTACACTGCTGGACATTAAAATTGCTACACCAAGAAGAAATGCAGATGACAAACGGGTACTCATTGGACAAATATATTATACTATAACTGACATTTGATTACATTTTCACGGAATAACGGCCTTGATACGCCTGGGCATTGAATCAAACAGATCTTGGATGGCGTGTACAGGTACAGCTGACCATGCAGCTTCAACACGATACCACAGTTCATCAAGAGTAGTGACTGGCGTATTGTGACGAGCCAGTTGCTCGGCCACCATTGACCAGACGTTTTCAATTGGTAAGAGATCTGGAGAATGGGCTGGCCAGGACAGCAGTCGAACAATTTCTGTATCCAGAAAGGCCCATACTGGACCTGCAACATGCGGTCGTGCATTATCCTGCTGAAATGTAGGGATTCGCAGGGATCGAATGAAGGGTAGAGCCGCGGGTCGTAACAAATCTGAAATTTAACGTTCACTGTTGAAAGTGCCGTCAATGCGAACACTAGGTGACCGAGACGTGTAACCAGTGGGACCCCACACTATCACGCCGGGTGATACGCCAGTATGGCGATGACGAATACACGCTTCCAATGTGCGTTCACCGCGATGTCACCGAAGACGGATGCGACCATCATGAGGCTGTAAACAGAACCTGGATTCCGAAAAAACGACGTATTGCCATTCGTGCACCCAGGTTCGTCGTTGAGTACACCATCGCAGGCGCTCCTGTCTGTGATGCAGCGTCAAGGATAACCGCAGCCGTGATCTCCGAGCTGATAGTCCATGCTGCTGCAAACGTCGTCGAACTGTTCGTGCAGATAGTTGCTGTCTTGCAAACGTCCCCATCTGTTGACTCAGGGATCGAGACGTAACTGCACGATCGGTAACAGCCATGCGGATAAGATGCCTGTCATCTCGACTGCTAGTGATACGAGGCCGTTGCGATCCAGCACGGCGTTCCGTATGACCCTCCTGAACCCACCGATTCCATATTCTGCTAACAGTCATTGGATCCTGACCGACGCGAGCAGCAATGTCGCGATACGATAAATCGCAATCAAATTTTCAGATGTGTGTGAAATCTTACGGGACTTAACTGCTAAGATCATCAGTCCCTAAGCGTACACACTACTTAACCGAAATTATCCTACGGACAAACACACACACCCATGCCCGAGGGAGGACTCGGACCTCCGCCGGGACCAGCCGAAAACCGCAATCGCGATACGCTACAATCCCATCTTTATCAAAGTCGGAAACGTGATGGTACCCATTTCTCCTCCTTAGACGAGGCATCACAACAAAGTTTCACCAGGCAACGCCGGTCAAATGCTGTTTGTGTATGAGAAATCGGTTGCAAACTTTCCTCATGTCAGCACGTTGTAGGTGTCGCCACCGGCGCCAACCTTGTGTGAATGCTCTGAAAACCAATCATTTGCATATCACAGCATCTTCTTCCTATCGGTTAAATTTCGCGTCTGTAGCACGTCGTCTATGTGGTGTAGCAATTTTAATGGCCAGTAATGTAATATGGGTGTTTCAACACGGGTTGATACCTGGCACCTCAGAACCACTTGTGCTATTCATCTGTAAATGTCATTTCATATACTCCGTATGCACTATTGCAACAACAAATCTTGAGTGAAATGGAAACTTCTAAAAGGATATACTATTTTTTTCTGGGAGTGTAAGATGTTCTTTTCTTGATGTATTTTTGGCTGGAAGGAGCAGTAATGTGGGCGTATTTTAGCCGGAGCCAGACGCTCTGAGGGCGAATGTGTAGAAAGTAGTAAAGCGTGTAAGGGACGCGGCAGGGAGGCGCCACGTATCGAGCGCCCAGCTGGGGGCACGCCCTGAGCAAGCGACGCGCGTCATGCCGCTCCCTCCGGCTTCATCCATTATCCTCCGCGACCTCGTGACACCGATTGCGAGAAGGAAACCCCAGGGGCTTGTGCGTGGCCGCAGCCCCAAGGACGGCGATAAGCCACCAACTACTCTGGCAGGTCCGTAAGGGTCAGCCCCAGTGGCGTGCAGCCTTATCTACAGCAGCAGGAAATGCTTAGCCACACTGAAACTTCGCATTGAGCGGCTATATAAGAGCCGAGTTGGCGTGATATTGGAGCTCGAGGAAAATAAGGATTAAGTTTATCTAAAGCGACACGAAATGGAAAGTAGCTGATGGCTATTTTCCCTACCACTGTTACTCAGGCAATTTGCGCGTTCGATCTCTTGATTCCCGTCATTTTCTATCCAAATGCAGAGCGAAACATTCGTTCTGTAAACAGTCATCTAGGCTGTGGCTAAGTCATTTCTCCGCAGTATCCTTTCTTCCACCAGTGCTACTCTCGAGAGGTATGAGCGACAACTTTTGCGAATTTTGGAAAGTAAGGGTGAACCTTGTCGCAGTGGCTACACCGGTTCCCGTGAGCTCACCGAAGTTAAGCGCCGCCCGGCGTGGTCGGCACTTGGATGGTGACCATCCAGGCCGCCATGTGCTGTTGCCATTATATATAATTCCCGGCAATTAGTTGCAACAATTATGCATATAATAAGTTGTTGAAAGTCGTTTGTCGTGGAAAATTGGCGACTTCGAACATCATTATGTTTTCCGCAAACAAAGTTGTATTTCACAAATGTTATTAATTGTCTTCATAATCTTAACCACATATAGTTAACGGAAGACGTAGAAACGATATTCCGAAACGAATACGTATAGCGTAAGTCAAACGTTCGAATTAGAATAGAGACCCCACGACACAAATTTGCTGTGGCAGGTATGAAATATAAACTCCGTTACTCGCTCGTTACACTTGAAGGACAGATGTTGAATGGGCCGAAACGAGCCGCCGCATAACAGCGTAGTTGCCTGCGAACTTCGAAAGAAGGTAGATGCGGTCCCTAGCGCAACTTATAACATTGTCGAAAATCATTGCGGACGGGAGAGCTTTGGTACACCCTGTTAAAACTGTTAAAAAAACGGAAAAATGGAGGCGGTACAATTGGAGAGCGATCTGCCTTCACCAACATGCATAAGCAATTCATTAATATATATATATATATATATATATATATATATATATATATATATATCTGAATTACAAAAAACTAATAATAAACAAAATTGCATGGCGCGAGATTCGATCCGGCGACCTTCGAATTACGAACCCGAGCGCTTACCGCTGCGCCACGACGCTGTAGGAAATTATAAATCGTAGACAGAATTTCACCGCAACGGTTTCGTTTAACTGTCGATTTTCTCGACAACGGCAGAGAAGTGCATCTTGGTGCTTTGCCACATTACACCTCTGGCCATGAGCTTTTATTATGCGCAGTATGAATCGAATCTGAATTTCACAATTGGTAGCCTCCCCTTGTAAGCATCAGAAACGGCTTAATTCACCTGAAGAGTATATAAGAATATTGAAAACATGCAGGAAGAAATTGTTGAAAATGGCCCAAATGGACAGTTTTCGCGAAATAAGAGAACTAGAGATGACGATGATAAACAGAAAAGTGGATATATGCAAATAAAACTGTTCTCGCTTGGAAGTACATACTTATACTTAACAAAACAAACTCTCTCCATTTTTCTCAAGGTTAACGTACCAGGGAAGGTTTGATGAGATACAGCAATAATCTGGTCAACCGAATACCGAGGTTTCTGAAAACTTAAACCTCTGTGGTCTAACAGAAACTCCATAATGAAACCAAAGCTTAAGAACCTACAATCAGTAACTGACTTAATTCGTCAAGACATTTAACACTTCTACATTACATTAATATGAGATCTCGCTGTAAATGATAAGGCAGAGCGTGTTTCGGGGAATAAATATTCCAAAACTGAATAAATAAAATGTCTTTGAAATATTTAGAGTAATGACAATTGCTACAGTTCAGATAAAAGTAGCAAACAAGTATATAAATTAAATGTTCCTTAATTCTGCAGAACTCATTTTTCGAATTAACCTTCCTAAAAGAAGCGACCAGGCCTCAAAAACATTCCACATACCTATCATTATGATGGTGGGGTCTATAGTACTGTCATAGATACTATACTTCTAAAACAATTTGTACTGAATTGAAATTGCACTGCATAACAGAATTAAAGGATCACTTTTCCGAAACGCCGTTTTATTCATGAATGTGCCAATGTCGCTGCCGCCTCTGCCCCCCTCCGTGCGTTATCTCGCCAAAGGAGGACGCGAAATAAGGGCGCTGAAAAAAGCTTAAGCACGCTTTGAGCTTCGGATCACGTTCAGATGTCGTCGAATGGTGTTGAACGGTCGCTAGTGGTTCCAACCTGTATATGAGAGAAAAAATTGTGGTCGCGTTGAGCTCCAAAGAGGTCAGATCACCTTTAATGGGCATACAGTCTCACAATAGCCTTAGAGGAAGGCTGAAACGTCCAAGGGCGTCAGCAGTATCAAAGGTTGTGAAGAGCGCCTTCTTGTTGCCCATCGTACTGCGAAATTTCATTTTCGGTCGCGATATGTGAGGGAACCAACGCCCCAAGGAAAGGGGATGGTTTCATTGAAGTACTTTACGCCATCTCCTGCGACTTTTCGTTCCGATTTCGTAATTTGAACTCTGTGCGTCGCGGCTCTAACCTCCAGTGCGTAGGCGTCAAAACATGGGGTGAAATTTAGGTAAGGACGGCTGTGACGAATTCCCGTCGCGCGACACTTCCACGCTGGTGCAGGGCAGGAATGTAGCGAAATTTGGTGGCAATGTGACGTTATTAACCCACGTTACACGTCATATGAACTTCTGAGTCGCGGCCCTTTCTCCGCATGTGTCGATAACTTGACTGAAGCGTCATCGAACTCAATGGTGACGTCGCAGCGCGCACGCTTTTGCACCATTACAGAGTAAGGTTGTACGCACCTTTGAGCAAAATTTCAAACTTAGGCGTCGCAGAGGGTGAAAACTACGGCGTTTCAAAGAAGTGATCCTTTAGTTCTGTTGCGCAGTGTGTCTGTCTAGGTCTTAGACTGAGATTTTATGCAAGAATCATGAGCAAATGTAATTAATCTCTGCCTCGTGATGACTGGTTGTTGTGTGATGTCCTTAGGTTAGTTAGGTTTAAGTAGTTCTAAGTTCTAGGGGACTGATGACCATAGATGTTAAGTCCCATAGTGCTCAGAGCCATTTTTAATTCATCTACGAAAGAATTTGCGATCGATTTTTGAGCATTAGTCTTCAGTCTGGAACCCTTATGAAACAGAATTGCAAATGGCTCTGAGCACTATGGGACTTAACATCTATGGTCATCAGTCCCCTAGAACTTAGAACTACTTAAACCTAACTAACCTAAGGACATCACACAACACCCAGTCATCACGAGGCAGAGAAAATCCTTGACCCCGCCGGGAATCGAACCCGGGAACCCGGGCGTGGGAAGCGAGAACGCTACCGCACGACCACGAGCAAACAGAATTAGCAGCGGGGATAGAGAAGAGCCAAGGAAGGGTGGCTGATTTCGCCACGGTATCGTTTAATAATCGCGAGAGCGCTGTGGAGATGCTGTCAAATGCAAGTGTCAGACAATAAAAGAGAGGCGCTTTGCGCCAAGAAGAGGTTTGCTGTTATGCTTTCATGAGCGTACTTTCTCAGAAGAGTTAGCCAACATGTTACTCGTACATTGTCCCTCACTCGTATCGAGAAATAAACAGGACATGAGAAAAGCAGAACAACTGGCACTTTTTGGAGGTTAACTGACACCTTTTTCTGCCCACGCTCTGTACGAGACTGGCACAGGGAAAGCGCAAAAGGCACTGCTACTGAAAGTTCCTTCCACCATGCGCTGCAAGGTGCCTAGTGGACCCTAAATGTGCAGGAGGTGGATAAAATATGGAAATACTAAAAACACAACTTACTAACATGCCAAATACGGTCTAGGGATTCAAAAAAGTTTCTAGTCGTCTCGGAAGGGATACATACTCGCACAGGTCCTGCATGGCTTTCAAGGGAATCTTTTAGCACTCTGCCTGCAAAGTAGTGGCAAATTCAGGTAACGACGATTCAAGCACCCTTCTCTCCAAAGACTCCATGGTATTGGCATCTGGTGACTGCCGTGGGTAGGGGAGATTCGGTACTTCCCCCTCGTGCTCACAAAACCAGTCCTGAACGATGTGAGCTGTGTGAACAGGGGCTGTGTCATCTTGGAACACAGCAATACCATTATAGAGCAAACATTGCACCGTGGGGTGGACATCGCCAGCCACAACAGTCACATAACCCTTGGCAGTAACGTCACCTTGGAGAGAAACCATGGGGCCCTTGGCATATCACAATAAGGCTGTCCAAATCATCACCGAACCTCTAATATAATAACGACGCAAAGTAGGTCAGAAGTTGGAAACAGTGTGAACCAAAACTCATTCGAGCTAATGACTATCTTCCACAGCTCCACTGTCCAGATTTTGTTGCATAGCCACCACATCTAACTGTTACGGGCATCTGAATCACTGATGAATGGTTTTGTAATTCCAGCTCGTCCTTTAACTCCCTGCTTATAGAGCTCTCTTCGTGTCGTTACGGTGCTGACATCGTTCGCGAGTGCGTCATTCAGTTCTGCAATGACTTTTGCAGATGTCATCTTTATTTTTCATCATAATCCTCTTCAATGACCGTCCACCACGATCACTCTGCACACAATTTCGTCTGTGTTGTGAAATATCGGATGATATTTTTCTGCTTTCTCTGTGTACGACAGATATATTCGATACGGTGCCTCTTGGAGCACTAAACATTACATATACCATCATACGAGCACCAACAATTTGCCCAAATCCCAATTCACTTAGTTCCGGCATAATGCACTCAGAACTACACAGAACACTGTTCTGACAGCGACTGACAACGGAGTGGCCGCAGTCGCCGAGCGGCTCAAGGCGCTTCAGTCTGGAACCGCACGACCGCTACGGTCGCAGGTTCGAATCCTGCCTCAGGCATGGACGTGTGTGATGTCCTTAGTTTAGTTAGGTTTAAGTAGTTCTAAGTTCTAGGGGACTGATGACCTCAGATGTTAAGTCCCATAGTGATCAGAGCCATTAGAACCATTTTGAACTGACACCTCCAACGCATTGAGGACATTGCAGAGCTGCTATTCGTGGTGAAATACAACAGCTCAACTTGCAGTCTTGGCTAGCATCGGCATTCATGTTCAAGCCTGCATTTCTCGCGGTGCTTCTGTATTTTTGCCCAGTCACTGTAGACGTACTTATCGAAGACCTCATTTTGCCCATATTTCAAGAAAATTTAATAGTACTTGAGCTGGATACTTTAATACTTCGGTACAGACCGTCGTGCTTGTTTCACGTAGTTAGTTAAGGCGCTCCTCTGGTTTTGTTCGTTCCGTTAGCGCAGCTGAGGCGCAGCTGATGGCGCGTACTGCTGCGCCCCAACCCTGCGCCTCATCCTCCAATTGGTGACCGCGGGGTGCCACATGTCCAGTTGGGCCGCTCAGTACAGGGTCATGTTTTAAATTTTTGCGACCGACAGCTAGGGGGCGCTATTGAGAAGTGAAGCGGGAAAAACACCCACAAGCCTTAAACTGTGGTACAACGTTTGTTGCTCATCTACACCATCACTGCAGATAGCTTACTAGTAATTCCTGATCTTAACCATTCGGACACCTCAGGTTTAAGGAAATTATCCTCTTCAGGAAACACCTGTTGTAGAATTCTACATCTATGACCAATGCTAACTTTTTTTTGTTTATGAGAGTTCCCTATTCTTGGGAACAACAACTTACATTCCCGGCATTCAGGATTCACTCGTACTGACGTAACTAATGTTCGCATCGTTCATAGACGTAAAATTCCGCAACAGCATATAACGTTCTTAACCCTGAGGAGCTCCAGTAGCTGCGGTAGCAGTCTAGATCAAGAAATTTAGTACCATGAGGTAAGCGGTCCGAGTGGTTTCCCTTTTCTTTATTTTCCATTTAACTACCGACACGACCCTGCATTGCACGGGTAGCACTAAGTGGCCACGGGCGGACGATTTGGCCGGAGTAGCGGTAGTAAGCTACATCAACGGAAAAATGTTCCTGTGGGAGCATAAAAAGGCCAATATGTTCATTTTTAAAAGATTGATGGAAACGTGGGGATCAGTTGTTTCAATCCTGATTCCTCACCAAATATTCTAGCATGCGAACATATTCTCGCTCTTTTACCACACCGAACATGAATTATTTTACCCAGTCTGTCTTTGTAGTATAGCCCTCATACTCAGCGTCTTCCTCTCACTGTCACTGTCTGTCTCTCTCTCTCCCACTTTCTCTCTTTGCCATTGCCGCCTTCTCCTCTCTCACTTTCAGTGTCTCCTTTTGTCTTTCTTCAAAAATGGCTCTGAGAACTATGAGACGTAACATCTGAGGTTATCAGTCCCTTAGAACTTAGAACTACTTAAACCTAACTAACCTAAGGACATCACACACCTCCATGCCCAAGGCAGGATTCGAATCGGAGACCAGCACTCGCGCGGTTCCGGACTGAAGCGCCTAGAACCCCTCGGCCACCCCGGCCGGCCTTTCAGCAGTGTAACTGTCCCTGTCTCTGAGTCACAACCATGCTACATTGGTTTCGGGAGCACTATAGTGAACTCACTATATTCGCTTGACGTAAATCTTATGGAACCTGTCTGCGTCTTTCTTCCCTCGGCAGCTTAAAAATTCTGGTGTGTCCAACTTACATTTCCCCTACACCCAAGTGCTTAAAATTTATTTCCAAAATACGCCCTCCTCTTATACCTACGTGTTCGCCGGTCTGGAAGGGTCCAAACCCACCGAGTCTGTGAAAAATCTCCACTCATCTTTCTTTATCGTATCCACTATCTCCTTTCTCTTTTGTTCTCACAGCTGCTGCCTCCATCCCTCTCTCTTTTCCTTTTACTACCTCTGTCTCTTACTGACCATCACTATTTTCTCTCTCTTTGGCTCCCATTGCTATTGTATTCACCTATATCCCATTCTCCTTCGCTGCCATTTTCTCTCTCCTACAACTGCTACCAAAAATCACCTTTTTCGGTTGTATATTAATAACGGATACAGATTTTCGAAAACTGGAAAGTGGTATTCCTAGATGAATGTCTAAAGAATGTGCAGTTGAAATTTGGGCCATTTGCTATGGTTTGTTATTTAGGTAATTCCTGCCCACGGTGCAAGAACTGCTGAAAACTTGTTATCCGTCTTTCTGCATAAGTGCGGTAACTATCAGCCTGTAGATCTAGGGAGCGGATAATGATATCGAACAGTGTTCCCAATTTCCCTGAGGACATGACCTTAAGAACACATGGTAAAAATTTCAACGATCTACCATGATTATTGGAAATGATAGAAGTTGCCATTCCCAACTGGTACTTTTCATACCTAAAAATCATTTTCGCGGTTTTTTCAGGAACCACTCGGAAAGAAATGGTGCTTTTATAAGCTGCCTAAGGTCCACCTTAGACCACACCCAGTGCTCACTTTGCCTCGGCTGCAGGAAGTGTGTTATGTTCAAATTTTGATCCTGTGCTGTAGGGTAGTCACAGTATACCCATTCTTCCGCTAAGTATACAAATGGTCGGTAGGCTACGGTCCATCCAAAACGCTTGACGGATTATTTCTGTTATCAATAGAAGCTCACAAATGACCCAAATTTCTGCGCGTGGAACTGCGATGTTTCAGGGGAAGATATCGGTGCTGTGCACTGTCGTGCGCGGACTGCTACACAAACCTTCCTTGTGACACTATAAAAATTCTACAGTCGTTCATGATATTTTCCTTCACATACAGATGAAAAAATGCACCGGGGAGTTTAAATCATGAATATGTATAGATTTCACCAATTATTTCAAGGGCTTAAACTACATTACAAATAATGAAGCGAATGTTTAATCACAGAAATGGTTCAAATGGCTCTGAGCACTATGAGGCTTAACATTTGAGGTCATCAGTCCTCTACAACTTAGAACTACTTAAGCCTAACTAACCTAAGGACATCACACACATCCATGCCCGAGGCAGGATTCGAACCTGCGACCGTAGCAGCAGCGCGGTTCCGGACTGAAGCGTCTAGAACCGCTCGGCCACCGCGGCCGGCCGCGTGCTGTCATCAATAAAAATGGAGTCAAGAGCCGAATGCACCACTGAAAAGAGGCTCGTGGTGAAGGAGTACAGTGTCACAATAACGGTGACCGTGTTCAAAGATTCAGAGGTCAGTACGCCGATGCAACATCATGCCTACCCACACCGTAACACATGGACTACCAAAACTATCATGTTCGACAATGGTCCTGGGTGCCCTACGTGTTCGCACTTGTCGCCATATGAGGGTACGTAGAGCATCATGCTGAAGTTACTTTGGTCCTTAAGTTTTTCACACCAGTGTCGTTAGTGTCACTCCGGAAAGGTCTATATACTACTATATAAGGACAAGACGGTGTCTAATGTTGTTACCGAAAAGCTCTTGTCCGATTTACTTCAAATTTATACAGAGTACTCTTAAAGAATAAGCCACAGGTCTTCCGTTGAAAATGAAATGCTTTGCTACGCTGTGCTCTGCTGTGAAAATGTGCGGTTTCGTTTTCTTTCCCGCGATTAGCTTTAACTAAGATAGCAGGGCATTTAAACCATGAGAAATTGTTTCTGCCGTATATATTCTTTATCCTTACAAATAATTCGAAACAAAAATCGTATACACAACAATGGGCTGTTTTTTCCTAGCTTTCAGTCGTTTTAAGAAAAAAAAGGAAAGTTGTTTTTATGGCTTATAGGCTTGTGTTTACGTTACTACCACGGAATCTGAATTGTCAAACTTTGTATTTCTAACCGTTCGCAGAATAGAACTACGTGAAATACTCTCCCTGAGGCTACTATCCTCACAGCTTCAGCAGCTGGAGGCGTCTCTCTCATATCTCTCATACCCGTGATCCCAACACATTCATCCATTCAATTCAAGCAACTTCAATTTGCCATCAAGCTTTTGTCTCAAATGATTTGTTCGAGAATAAGGATATCATCAATCGAACAAGTCAGTAACGCGTTGGTCCCTTCTGTACCTTATGCGAGCAGTTATTCGACGCGGCATTGATTGATAAGAGATGCTGGATGTCATACTGAGGAATATCGTGCCAAATTCTGACCAATTGGCGCGTTAGATCGTCAAAATCCTGACCTGGTTGTAGGGTACTATCCATAATGGTCCAAACGTTCTGAATTGGAGATATATCCAGGCACGTTGCTGGCCAAGGTAGGATTTCGCAAGCACAAAGACAAGCGGCAGAAATTCTCGCCGTATGTCAGCGGGCATTATCCGAGATGTGAGCCCAGGATGGTACGTCGTGAAGGGCAAAAACTGTGCACAGAGCTTCGTCAACGTGCTTCTGTGCTGTCAGGGTGGCGCGGGTGACAAACCAAAGAGGTCCTGCTGTGAAATAAAATGGCACACCAGACCATCGCTCCTGGCTGTTGGGCAGTATGGCGGGCGAGAGTCAGGTTGGTATTCCACCACTGTGGTCCGCAGCGTCTCCAGACACTTCTTCGTTGGTGATCGGGGCTCACTTCGCACCGGGATCATCACTGAAGAAAATTGTACTCCAGACAACGAGATTTCAGGCAAAACACGTGAATGGAGACGTACTGGACAGTGGTGGGACACCAACATGACTGTCGCCCACGCTACAGCCTCACAGCCAGGATTGATGCTCTCGGGTACCATTTCTTATCGTAGTAGGACCCCTTTGGTTGTCATCCTTGTCACCCTTTCAGCACAGTGGTACGTCGACGATATACTGCGTCCCACTTTGTTGCCCTTTATTACAAACCATTCTGTGCCTTCATTTCAACCAGCTCGGGATTTTGAGGATCTAACGCGCCAGGTGGATGTAATTTGGCACGAAATCCAACTACTCTATCAATCAATGCCAAGTAGAGTGACTGCTTGCATAAGGGCCTGAAGTGGTCGAAAGCGACTGGCTTGCTCAGTTTGTGAAACTCCTCCTATTCTTGAATAAATCACCCAATTTTTCTGAAATTGTAATCATTTGTTTGACTGTACATGTGCATCACATCTACAGATTTCCATCTAATTCTTCATCTACATCTACGTGGTTACTCTGCTACTCTCAATAAAGTGCCTAGCAGAGAGTTCAATGAACCACCTTCAAGCTGTCTCTCTACCGTTCCACTCTCGAACGGCGCGCGGGAGAAACTAGCACTTAAATTTTTCTGTGCGAGCCCTGATTCCTCTTATTTTATCGTGATGATCATTTCTCCCTATGTAGGTGGGTGCCAACAGAATGCTTTCGCAATCGGAGGAGAAAACTGGTGATTGAAATTTCAAGAGAAGATCCAGTCGCAACGAAAAACGCCTTTGATTTAATGATTGCCACTTCAATTCACGAATCATGTCTGTGAGACTCTCCCCCCTATTTCGCGATAATACAAAACGAGTTGCCTTCTTTGTACTTTTTCGATGTCATCCGTCAGTTCCACCTGATGCGGATCACACACCGCACAGCAATACTCCAGAATACGGCGGACAAGCTTGGTGTAACCAGTCTCTTTAGTAGACCTGTTGCACCTTCTAAGTGTTCTGCCAATGAATGGCAGTCTTTGGTTTGCTCTTCCCACAATATTATGTATGTGAGCGTTCCAGTTTAGGTTATTTGTAATTCCTAAGTATTTAGTTGAATTTACAGCCTTCAAATTTGTGTGACTTATCGCGTAATCGAAATTTAGCTGATTTCTTTTAGTACTCATGTGAATAACTTTACACTTTTCCTTATTCAGGGTCAATTGCCACTTCTCGCGCGGTACAGATAACTTATCTAAATCATTTTGCAAGTCGTTTTGATCATCTGATGACTTTACAAGACGGTAAATGACAGCATCATCCGCAAACAATCTAAGACGGCTTCTCGGATTGTCTCCTATGTCGTTAATATAGATCAGGAAAAATAGAGGGCCTATAACACTTCCTTGGGGAAGGCTGGATATTACTTCTGTTTTACTCGATGACTTTCCGTCTATTTCTACGAACTGGAGCGTTCCTTCGTTTTTATCTTAAAGTGTACACCGCTATCAGCATTTAATGTGCTGATTACCTTTATAATGCCGAAAGAGTAAATAACAAGTCCGACAGTAGTTAGTCGTCATGGATCCTTTATGTCTGTTCGAGGAGAACGACTGTTATCGCAGCAACTCTCACCGAGAACATTGTGGGGATACAGATTTGCTGTCTGAACGGCACTTGGGAGCACGGAGTTTAGCGGGGTCTGACAGCAGGAAGTCTCACGGCAAATATTTGTCGAGACAGATGAATTTCTCCGTTTCGTACCGTTATCGCCGCTTCAGCAGCTAGTCAGTGGACAGGGGACAAAGGTTCTATTCTATGAACTACCGAGAACTGTAAAGGATGAGGCGTGATGCAGTAACTGTGTGTCTGCAGCTGCTTGTAACTACGAGGCGTGTTTTTTTAAGTAAGAGCCGTTTTGAAATTTAAAAAACACGTGCTAAGATATCTCGATTTTATTTTTACATGAAAGCCTGCCTGTACCTTAATCTACGTTTTTAGATAATTTCCGTCAATACTGAGGCACTTGTCATAACGTTGTACCAGTTTTTGAATACCCTCCTCATAGAAGTCTGCCGCCTGACTTGTTAACCACTGCATCACCACTGTTTTAACTTCGGCATCGTCTTGAAGACGCTGACCGCCCAGGTGTTTCTTCAAGTGCAGGAACAGATGGTAGCACTGGGCGAAAGACCGAGGCTGTACGGAGGATGATCTAGAGTTTCCCATCGAAAAGATGTGATGAGATCTTTGGTCTGATTCGCCACATGCGGACGGGGCATTGTCTTGCAGCAAAACGATACTCTTGCTCAACTTGCCACGTCTTTTGTTCTGAATTGAACGGCGCAAATTGTGCAATGTCTTACAGTAAGCTGCTGCATTGACTGTCTCATACGAGGCAGAAATTCCACAAGCAATACTCCTTTTCTGTCCCAAAACACTGTGCACATGATTTTCGGGGCAGAAATTGTTTGCTTAAACTTCACTTTTCTCGGTGAATCTGAATGCCGCCATTCCATGGACTGTTGCTTTGATTCTGGTGTGACGTAGGCCACCCATGTTTCATCTTGAAGAAACGCCTGGGCGGTCAGCGTCTTCAAGACGATGACGAAGTCAAAGCAGTGGTGATGCGGGCGGCAGACTTCTATGCGGAGGGTATTCAAAAACTGGTACAACGTTATGACAAGTGCCTCAGTGTTGACGGAAATTATGTAGAAAATTGGATTAAGGTAAAGGCTTTCATGTAAAAATAAAATTATTGAGATATCTTAGCACGTCTTTTTTTTTAATATTTCAAAACGGTACTTAAAAAACACGCCTCGTACTTTAGCTTTTGACCTCTATACAATTTCACTGGGTAAAAGAGTTTCTTCCCTACCCGCGGCCAGCGGCGAGGAAATGAACATGCTGGGCGCCGGTGTGGCTACACCGGTGTCGATTCGTTCCACCAGCGGTTTGCGCGATGCCCGAAGACACCACACTGCGCTGAAGCCACTAAGTGTGAGCTGGGCAGCGGCCCTCGGTAGAAGGCGCGGCCCAGGTTCACTTCACACACTTTCTTGTCGTCTTTGAGCACCATAGTATTCATTACATTAATCTTTAAACCCGTCCTAGCAGTCCGTATCCTACCCAATAATCACCAATCGCGGTTCCCTGCTGCGCCACTACGTCCATAGCCTACTTTCCACACACATTCTCGAGAAAAATGTCTCCTTCCTTCTATAGTATCCCATTACCCTTGAATATCTTACGACAAATTTCAGTTACCTAAGTCGACCATTTACGATGCTAGCAGGAACCGCGGAATTCGTTTGATAACCGCTGCCTTGCGCACGTGGTAAGGACTCAAAACGCTGGTGCAGCGCCTTTTATGTAGCTCTCTTTACGGGCAGGCTTACATTCCAGTTTCGCATGACCTTTGTAATACTATCCAAAAATTCGCAACCTGAAGAAAGAAGCGAAATACGCAGAAGTGGAGGAGGGAAATGGAACTTCACGGATACAGAATATGTGACGTTATTTCAATGATTACAATATCGAATGAAGTTTATATAGAACTTTTCCATATGAGTCCACTTATCAGTATGACGTTCACTGACTAGCTTGTGAAGGGAATCTTCTACTGAGGCAAGCTGGCCAAAACCGTTGTAACTGGTGCTCGACGGCCGAAGTGGCCGTGCGGTTAAAGGCGCTGCAGTCTGGAACCGAAAGACCGCTACGGTCGCAGGTTCGAATCCTGCCTCGGGCATGGATGTTTGTGATGTCCTTAGGTTAGTTAGGTTTAACTAGTTCTAAGTTCTAGGGGACTAATGACCTCAGCAGTTGAGTCACATAGTGCTCAGAGCCATTTGAACCATTTTAGAACTGGTGCTTGATGTTATGGTTACAGGCTCTGGGATAGAGTAGACGTCAGAGCAAGTTCCACACCTGTTCTATAAGTGACAGGTCGATGGATCTTACTGGCCGCAAGAGTACCTCACCATCACAAGACAGTTCATAGAGATACGTGCCATGTCTGGACAATCGCTGTCCTGCTGAAAAATGGCGCCACGATCGTTTCGCATGAGGGGCAGAATGCAGGCGCAGGATGTTCATGACGTATCGCCGTGCCGTTATCTCAGTCCCTACCGCCGTGACTGGAGTGATACCCGACGTCTTCTCACACCATGAAAGCAAGGAGTGACGTTGCTGTGCTTCTCCACCCCCCCCCCCCCCCCCCCAACCCAAATACTTACGGACGATCCGGAATAGTGCAGAACCGCGATTCATTCATCTACATGGTTACTCTGCAATTCACACGTAAGTGTCTGGCAGAGGGTTCATCGAACCATTTTCATACTACTTTTCTACCATTCTACTCTCGAATGGCGCTTGGGGAAAAGGAACACCTAAATCTTTCCGTTCGAGCTCTGATTGCTCTTATTTTATTATTATAATCATTTCACCCTACGTAGGTGGGTGTCTACAAAATACACTCCTGGAAATTGAAATAAGAACACCGTGAATTCATTGTCCCAGGAAGGGGAAACTTTATTGACACATTCCTGGGGTCAGATACATCACATGATCACACTGACAGAACCACAGGCACATAGACACAGGCAACAGAGCATGCACAATGTCGGCACTAGTACAGTGTATATCCACCTTTCGCAGCAATGCAGGCTGCTGTTCTCCCATGGAGACGATCGTAGAGATGCTGGATGTAGTCCTGTGGAACGGCTTGCCATGCCATTTCCACCTGGCGCCTCAGTTGGACCAGCGTTCGTGCTGGACGTGCAGACCGCGTGAGACGACGCTTCATCCAGTCCCAAACATGCTCAATGGGGGACAGACCCGGAGATCTTGCTGGCCAGGGTAGTTGACTTACACCTTCTAGAGCACGTTGGGTGGCACGGGATACATGCGGACGTGCATTGTCCTGTTGGAACAGCAAGTTCCCTTGCCGGTCTAGGAATGGTAGAACGATGGGTTCGATGACGGTTTGGATGTACCGTGCACTATTCAGTGTCCCCTCGACGATCACCAGTGGTGTACGGCCAGTGTAGGAGATCGCTCCCCACACCATGATGCCGGGTGTTGGCCCTGTGTGCCTCGGTCGTATGCAGTCCTGATTGTGGCGCTCACCTGCACGGCGCCAAACACGCATACGACCATCATTGGCACCAAGGCAGAAGCGACTCTCATCGCTGAAGACGACACGTCTCCATTCGTCCCTCCATTCACGCCTGTCGCGACACCACTGGAGGCGGGCTGCACGATGTTGGGGCGTGAGCGGAAGACGGCCTAACGGTGTGCGGGACCGTAGCCCAGCTTCATGGAGACGGTTGCGAATGTTCCTCCCCGATACCCCAGGGGCAACAGTGTCCCTAATTTGCTGGGAAGTGGCGGTGCGGTCCCCTACGGCACTGCGTAGGGTCCTACGGTCTTGGCGTGCATCCGTGCGTCGCTGCGGTCCGGTCCCAGGTCGACGGGCACGTGCACCTTCCGCCGACCACTGGCGACAACATCGATGTACTGTGGAGACCTCACGCCCCACGTGTTGAGCAATTCGGCGGCACGTTGAGCAATTCGGCGGCACGTCCACCCGGCCTCCCGCATGCCCACTATACGCCCTCGCTCAAAGTCCGTCAACTGCACATACGGTTCACGTCCACGCTGTCGCGGCATGCTACCAGTGTTAAAGACTGCGATGGAGCTCCGTATGCCACGGCAAACTGGCTGACGCTGACGGCGGCGGTGCACAAATGCTGCGCAGCTAGCGCCATTCGACGGCCAACACCGCGGTTCCTGGTGTGTCCGCTGTGCCGTGCGTGTGATCATTGCTTGTACAGCCCTCTCGCAGTGTCCGGAGCAAGTATGGTGGGTCTGACACACCGGTGTCAATGTGTTCTTTTTTCCATTTCCAGGAGTGTATTTTCTCATTCGGAAGAGAAAGTTGGTGACTGAAATTTCGTAAATATATCTTGCCGCAAAGAAGACCGCCTTTCAGTGAGTGGCACCCCAACTCACGTATCATAACAGTGACACTCTCACCCCTATTGCGCGATAACACGATACGAGCTGCTCTTCTTTGCACTTTTTCGATGTCCTCCGTCAATCCTACCTGGTAAGGATCCCATACCGCGCAGCAATATTCCAGCAGAGGACGGACAAGTGTAATATAGGCTGTCTCTTTAGTGGGTTTGTCTCATCTTCTAAGTGCTGTGCTAACAAAGCGCAGTCTTTGTTTCGCCTTCCCCACAATATTATCTATGTGGTCTTTCCAATTTAAGTTGCTCGTAATTGTAATTCCTAGGAATTTAGTCGAATTGACAGCCATTAGATTTGTGCGATTTATCGTATACCCAAAATTTATCGGATTTCTTTTAGTACCCATGTGGATGACCTCGCACTTTTCTTTGTTTAGTGCCAACTGCCACTTTTCGCACCATACAGAAATTCTCTCTAGATCATTTTGTAATTGGAATTGATCGTCTGATGATTTTACTAGACGGTAAATTACAGCGTCATCTGCAAACAATCTAAGGGGGCTGCTCAGTTTATCATCAAGGTTATTTATATAAATTAGGAACAGCAAAATGGTTCAAATGGCTCTGAGCACTATGGAACTCAACTGCTGTGGTCATAAGTCCCCTAGAACTTAGAACTACTTAAACCTAACTAACCTAAGGACAGCACACAACACCCAGCCATCACGAGGCAGAGAAAATCCCTGACCCCGCCGGGAATCGAACCCGGGAACCCGGGCGTGGAAAGCGAGAACGCTACCGCACGACCACGAGATGCGGGCTAGGAACAGCAGAGGGCCTGTGACACTACCTTGCGGAACGCCAGTTATCACTTCTGCCCTACTCGATGATTTACCGTCTGTCACTACGAACTGTGACCTCTCTGAGAGGAAATCACGAATTCAGTCACACAACTGAGACGATACTCCATATGCACGCAATTTGATTAGTCGCCGCTTGTGAGGAACGGTATGAAAAGCCTTCTGGAAAACTAGGAATATGGACTCGATCTGAGATCCCTTGTCGACAACACTCATTACTTCATGGGAATAGAGCTACCTGTGTAGCAGAAGAACGATATTTTCTGACTCCGTGTTGGTTATGTATCAATAAGCCATTTTCTTCAAGGTGATTCATAATGTTCGAGTACAGTATATGCTCCAAAATCCTACTGCAAATTGAGGTCAGTGATATGGGTCTGTAATTCAATGGGTTATTCCAATTTCCTTTCTTGAATGTTTCTGTGACCTGTGCTACTTTCCAGTCTTTAGGAAGAGACCTATCGTCAAGTGAGCGGTTGTATATGATTGCTAAGAAAGGCGCTATTGTTTCTGCATACTCTAAGAGGAACCTGATTGGGATACCATCTGGACCGGAAGACGCCTTTCTTAAGTGATTTGAGTTGTTTCGCAACACCTAAGATATCTACTTTTATATCACTCATGCTAACAGCTGTTCTGGTTTCAAATTCTGGAATATTTACTTCGTCTTTGCTGAAAACAATGTGACGTGATTCACCAGCAGTCGGTGCTTCCCGGTCACGATGCCACTGTATGCATGGCACAGTAAATCCCTTAGCCGGCTGCTATAAGTCTCTGACCAATGGTGCGAGACGACGGAGAATGCTGCATTACTCGTTCTAGGATGCCACGCGCAGACGTAAAGGGGTTACGACTTGCTTGGTGCACAGTACAGCCTTATGGTGGTCACACGTTGTCCACCGGAACCTTGTCAACTACGTAGTCCAACATCGGGCCACTGCCACGTCTGAATAGCCTACGAATCTGGATATTTTCGGTTCGATCAGCTGGCCAAATGTAAACTGACAATTAGGTGCCTTTCAAACTCCTTCAGGTGGTGATACAGCTGTCTCACGCGAGTACGTGGCGACACCGTGTCGTTCACAAGATCATCCAACTTCTGACGCTGCTCCCATCCCTTACATACCATACCAGTCGTAACAACATTAAACGCGTGAGACGCCCTGCTAAACCAGCAGGACGGGACAAGTAGTTTAAGTTGTGGAAAGGGGCCAAAATAAGCGGTTGTCAGTGACACTCAAACATACAATCTTTTATTTGATCAAACATTATAAGAGCCAAAAAATTTTAAAAAAGCTGTAGCTTTGCAACATAACTAGCGGCTGAATGCGCCGTACCATCTCATGCCTTAAGGGCAAGACCACTTTAATTTAAAAACGGCTGAAAGCCAGTAACTTAAAGTTCAACTGAAATGAAGAATTTAAAAGGCAAAGTCTTATCTTAAGACAGTTCCTTAATTAGGCTGAAGGCCCAAAGAATCTCACACTTTAAGAGCAAACAACTTAAAATTCAAAATCTGCTGAAGGCCCAACACTTAAGACTCAATAACATTAATTTTAAAAATGCCAAAGGCTTCACGTAAAACAGTTCTTAAATTAGGCTGAAGGCTCAAACCATCTGACAGCTTAAGAGCAGAACAACCTTAATCTAAAATCGACTAGAAGCCATACAAGTACAAACAACAAGAACAAACAAGAAAAGGCAGTACACCCAAGGGCGCTCAGAAGTTCCGAGGGTTGGCCTGGAATTCAGACACTAACATTCGCTTAGGTAAGAGACAGTCGGTCCAACCATTCTCAAACCGACGACAACCCAACCGACAGAGTCAACGGACCCACCAACAAGATAACTTCCGCTCCACCCAGCCAGCACACATCAGGGAGTTCAATGGAACAACATAGCAGGTACTGGCAATCACAACCAATTAAACTGAGCTGTCAAACTACACACCGTGCTGGACAGCGAACCACAATGAGAAAAATACTCCGCCTGAATTTACGTCAACGGCCAGGGCAGGTAATCACAACGTTAACGGCCACAAGGCAGAAGATTCCGCTGGTGCACTTCAATTTAAATAACCAAGTACAGTTAAACTCCACCGGAGGGCGGCTAAAATTTGCCAACGTTTGTAACACACGTTGTTGCTCGTGGAACGAACTCCAAATGACACGACGTGAACAGTCGTGATTTGCTGGTAGATTAAGTCAAAACTCAACTTTCATGTCCATGATCGGTGAGCCACGAACCTCGTAGCAATGGGGCAGCATCACACACTCCGACATCGCATACAGGCCGCCAGTGGGCCCAGCCAAACCACGCGCCACGGAGATTTCCTCGATGCTCCACGCCAACAGACCAACTGCCCGCACACAGCCCAGCCGGAAACTATAAGCGCCAGGCCAAAGATAGCCCAAGGCGCGAATATCGATACACACCGCTGCTGCCACCCGCGGAAAAAGAGGATAACCGCGAGGATAATCGCGATAACCGTGGGAGACTAAACACAGAATAGCATCGTAGGTTTAATGCAACGCATAGCATGAGCCAGATAATTACAACTTTAGGAGTTTACATATCCACTGATGGTGTGTACATATACAAAGTTACATTGGCATCAGACGATGTCTTCTGGGTACTTCACTTTTTTTGTCATACTGTGTAAACGATATAACGAGCAGCAGACGCTGTTTGTTATGGGACAGTTTTGTATTTACACAAATTCGTGAAACCAAGTGGAATTATTTATTATCCAAGTAGTTCGGCATTTCCTTTACGGCCATCCAGAAAAGATGCTTTTCTGTAGTCAAAAGCGTCAGTGAATAACGTGCGAGGGCTGCTAACTAACAAATCTTTTATAATATTAAACAGGAAACACTTCCTACAGACTGACAACATCAGTGGCCTTTAAACGTTTCCTAACGGCGCACCCGATGCTAGTTCCGTCTCGGCTAAGTTGCGACTGAAGTTGCCATTAAATCCTCAATGCATCCCAGACTTGCTCTTTAAGATCTAAGTACTAAGATACTACTCGCCCGTTCGTGCAGTGGATATGTGAAGAACTGATTCACCAGATCAGTTCGATGTGATCAATATTGGAAGAGAATAAGAAGACTGGACCGAGTTGTAATACTATCGAGTTGTATCTGTAAGTTGACCATTACTTTTCCGATTTTGTAACTATTAAATATATTTAACCTTGAAAGTATTACCTAAAAATTGTATAAGCTAACGAACTTCTTTTTGGTTAAAATCGAAATCGTTAGGCCAATAAATAATCTCACTTTTCAGTCACTGCTGAAGATCATCGCTTCTGACGCAGCCGAGGAGAGGCCAACTTTGAACGTTAGAGAAGATTACTTCTGTGTGTTTTAGTTGTATAGTTGAAGGATGTTCATGAAATATATCATTATGTAACAATATCACAGATGCAAATTTGAAATACGTTAGCAAGCGAAGAATGTCTTCCAATACGTGAGATTAAACAAATCAAATGAATGCAAGAAAATCAACTATAAAGATTTAGTCTTTCAGATTTTAGCTTTTTCAGTTGACATTTGAAATCATGACATCGCGTAGATCTACTGTGTCATAAATAAATGCAATGAAGCACATTGTGATTTTGCGTACTACTAGAACAGACAGAAAACTATTGCAGTTAACATATGTTCAAAAAAAAAAAAAAAACATCAGTAAATGTTTAGTTAACACTCAATTAACGCCTGTAAGCACAGCGGAGCGAAAGGGACAATGATCTGCTACAAAAGAATATGAAATGTAACTTCTATGTAAAGCAGAGAAATATTGTTTGAGGTCTTATAAATAGGTAGCGGTTCTTTCGTTAAGTAGCCAGACATGGCATTAAGTAGAATTCAGATTTCAGCAATGTACATTGTGATAGGGTAGCATTATAAAATAACATATAAATAAAATTTGAACAATAAAACAAGCATGGCTTCAAGTAAAACGGCAGGCAGTAATACGGAAATTACATTAATCATGGGTTCCAAATAAATCAGACGTCTAGCAAAAATAATATTTATAAATGAGCAACAGGGCTCAAGCCCGATAGACAGGAGTAACTGCCGTATAAACAATTCTGGCAATGTAAGCCATCCACATTGGAACCAGTAAACTTTTGAAATGAAATGGGGGTAACCGACACCTAAAACAGTAAAACACACATAGTATCTACGCACTAAGGTGCTCGCAAGCAAGTCCAACAAGTGACGAGACTGCGACTCAGTAATCCCACACTGGCGGTGAATTCTCTAGCCACAAACAGCAAAGTTCCAAGGCCGTTTTCCATTAAGTGCTAGCGACGCTCTTCTCGAGCATGTAAGAGTTATATTCAACTTCAGCAAATGCTGTTAGCCACCATGTGCCACATGACTCTCAGCACTTGTCCTTGGATGGTCATCCTTACTCAAGTACATTGCTGTTAAGTGGGAGCGGTAACAAGCGTGCGAGCCCCTGGCGGGAGGTGAAAGAGGCCGTTGCCTATCTGCACAGGCTTTAGCTGTCACATCGAAGCACAGCATGCATCAAAATTATTTAACTGACTGCCATAACACACTGAGAAGTCTGGATACATAGCAATCGTATGTCCGGTCCACTTTATAGCGACTTTTTTCAGGCAGACGTCCTCACATGGAGGTCCTTCGTGCAGCCAGTAAGTCATCAATTATTTATGACTTGATCGATTGCTCGATCAAGCTGCAGGTGATAATCTGTTGTGTATCGTCCGACACCAGTGATACTATCGGCAGTAACTTAGCAGTAAATATAAAAGAAGGTTATGGCTTCACTGGCAATTTACAGCCGTATATAAAGGTAGCGAACGGTAGAAAGTAAGCTTTAAATAGAATGACCAACAAAATCCCAGACCATGCTCCGTCACGGCAAGACAATGTTAGCCACCAGCTATAATGCCCAACACCGTCTTTTTCGTAAGTATTTACTTTTCATTGAACCTATCCTAGCTCTGGAGTGATTGTAGTTTGCTAACAACGACTTGTACGATTTACCTTTACAGCAACAAGGCAAAAGAGAAAGGCTAGCTCAAGGCGAACTACTATACCCATTTCGTAAGTTCATGCCCGTAAGAACACTCAAGATAGTTAACAGATCTAACCTAGCAACCGGGATTAGCGCGTGTCTGAATCCACTGGTCTACTTTGACCCGTGACGTCATATCTGGAGTAAATACGATAGTTTACACCAGTTAACAGGATAATCACAAATAATATTTAATAACAAGTCGCTTATACTCTTCAAGATGGCGGCTACAACAAGCCAGTTGCGGTCGTAAACAAACGTAAAAGCTTGCGAAATATTTTAGTCACCTAATGCAATAAAACTAACGGAAATATAAAAGCAACTAGGGGGTTTTGGGCAGGGACAAACTAAAAATATGACAGTAAAACTTACCATCTATCCAAGAGAACCATATAATCGAAAAATTAATACAAAAGAATTCCTCTAGAGTAAACCGAATAAAAAATGCAAGAAACACACGATTAAAATCGACTATTGCAAATATAGACGATGACGGCGTTAGCAGAGCCCCATCCCCCTTCCCCCTTCCACTACCCTCACAGAATCTTGAGTCCCGCAAATTTAACTTAACAACACCCCTCGCTACAAAAGCCATCCATTTAAAATACACGAGGCCTTCACTTTTAGGTTCCTGCCTAACCACACCCTCGCAAATCACGATATACACTGAAGAGCTAAAGAAACTGGTACAAGTGTCTAATTTCGTATAGGGCCCCCCGTGAGCATGCGGAAGCGCAGCAACACGACTAATGTCTGAAATAGTGCTGGAGGGAACTGACACTACTAACCCTGTAGGGCTGTCCAAAAATCCGTAGGAATACGAGGGGGTGAAGATCTCTTCTGAACAGCATGTTGCAAGGCATCCCATATATGGTCAAATACGTTCTTGTCAGGGGAGTCTGGTGGCCAGCGGAAGTGTTTAAACTCAGAAGAGTGTTCCTGGAGCTACTCTGTTGCCATTCTGGACGTATGGGGTGTCGCATTGTCCTGTTGCAATTGCCCAAGTCCGTCGGAATGCACAATGGACATGAATGGATGCAGGTGACCGGACAGGATGCTTAGCACGTGTCACCTGTCAGAGTCGTATCTATACGATCAGGGGTCCCGCATCACTCCAACTGCACACGCCCCCACACCATTAGAGGGCCACCACCAGCTTGAACAGTCCCCTGCTGACATGCAGGGTCCATAGTTTCACGAGGTTGTCTCCATACCCCTACACCTCCATCCGCTTTTTTCCAGACATCAACAGTCCAACGTTGACGGGCCCAGGCGAGGCGTAAAGCTTTGTGTCGTTCAGTCATCAAGGGTATACGAGTGGGCCTCCGGCTCCGAAAGCCCATATCGATTATGTTTCGTGTGCAGCAATTTGAGGAAGGGTTGCACTTATGTCACGTTGAACGATTCTCTTCAGTCGTCGTGGGTCCCGTTCTTGTAGGATCTTTTTCCGGCCGCAGCGATGTCGAAGATTTGATGCTTTACCGGACTTTTGATATTCACTGTACACTCATGGAATGTTCGTACGGGAAGATCCCCATTTCAACGTTACCGCGTAGATGCTGTGTCCCATCGCTCGTGCGCCGACTATAACACCACGTTCAAATTCAGTTAAATCTTGATAATCTGCCATTGTAGCAGCTGTAACCGATCTAACAACTGCGCCAGACACTTGTCGTCTTATATAGGTGTTGCCGACGGCAGCGCCGTATTCTGCCTTTTTATGTATCTCTGTATTTGAATAAGCATGCCTACACCAATTTCCTTGGCGCTTCGGTCTTATTTGGAAAAAGCAGCATAGTTTACACCAGTTACACAGACAAATACAGATCACATTTTATAATAACAGGCCAACTTACATCCTTCGCATCGTAAACTCACGACGTCACACGGGAAGTCACGGGTCAAAGGCCACAAGTAGAATCGGATCGTCCGCTTGACAGAGCGAGGAGGCACTATGTTCAATACAGTGCACCCGCATGACGAAGGAGGAAGACTCAGATCCGTGCCTGACCATTCAGATTTAGGTTGTCCATTATTTCCCTAAAGTATTCTAGACAAATGCTGGCGTGACTCTTCTAAAAGGACACGGCCGATTTCGTTTCTCATCCTCCCAAATCCGAGCGTGTGCTTCGTCTCAGATGACCTCGTTGTCGACTTTACGTTAGACGCTAATATTTTTTCTTTTTTTTTCTTTTTTTTTTAATGCTGCATATATTCAGAGGAGTAAGGAATATCAACTCGAGGCATTTCCTGGACCATTGTGTGTTGAATAGGATGCAAAAGAAAATGAAGTTAGAGCTATTCTACATCATATTTTAGTATTCTACAGGGTGTCCAAAATTAAAGTTCAAGTTTCAAAAACCTATAGAAAGAGAACCACAGCACATTATGACGTCAGGTTTGAAAAGCATATTATTGACGTGGCGGAAAGGACATGGGAAAAATTTAACGAAAATTTGACCAATAGATGGCGCTACAAGCGTCAGAATATGCACACCAACAGACGAGTGGCACACGGCTGTTCCTCAGATCGCGTCCGACACATGAAATATGCATTTAAATGTTAGGAAGTCTTTTCTAAAGGTCTTTTTCCGGAGTGTATGGAAGCGAAATGTGGACGATACATAATTCAGAGCAGGAACTTTTGAAATGTGGTGCTCCAGGACAATGCTGAAGGTCAGATGAGCATATCAAAAAAGTTATGAGGAGGTGCCGAATGGAACTGTGGAGAAAATAAATTTATGGCAAAGTCTGACTAAAAGAAGTGATCGGTTGGTAGGACACATACTAAGGTGTCAAGGAATCGTCAGTTTAGCAAATGAGGGAAGTGCGGGGAATGAAAGTTTTAGACAGTGACCAAAGCTGGAATACAGCAAACAGATTCAAGTGGATGTAGGCTTCAGTAGTTATGAAGAAATAAACAGGCTTGTAAAGGGTAATCTGGCGTGGAGAGCTGCATCGTACCAGTCTTATGATTGAAAGTCACAATGGTGACAACACCACCGAAGCAACTGCTGTGGCACACATTGTGTGTCAACTTATCCTCCAAGCTGATTGCAACATACTGGCCTCCTTCAGCATGAGGCAGCTTGTTTTGACATAGTGACTTGAGACTTCCTTGTTACAGCGGCGACCGAGGCATATATCGTTCCATCTCTCAATCCAATTTACATTTTACGTTTTGTTAATTTAAGCCCAAGTCCAATTTTCTGCGTGATTAAGCGCTTGGTAACAGAAGTGGTAGTCACTCACAAATTCCGTATGCACACACATTTTGTAATACACTGGTTTAAAAAAATGGTTCAAATGGCTCTGAGCACTATGGGACTTAACATCGGAGGTCACCAGTACGCTAGAACTTAGAACTACTTAAATCTAACTATCCTAACGACAGCACACACATCCATGTCCGAGGCAGGATTCGAACCTGCGACCAGACCGTAGTGGTCGCGCGGTTCCAGACTGAAGCGCCTAGAACCACTCGATCTACACTGGTTCAGTCGAAATATTAAGAGGATGGGACGGCTAAAAACACACAGAAACTAATTTTTTACCACAAATCTGTCAAAATAAAAATTCAGTGGGGTATTTGCTGTCATTTATATCCAAAGATAGCATGATGATTGATGTATATGGATTTGGAAAGAAATCGGTGTACTGTTATTAATGTTTTAACTATGTCATAGTAATTTATCGTTTTTTATGAGACTAACGGTGTCAATCGAGGAATTTGACCTCCTGCTTCCATCAACATACCTCAGCTGTTTGAAACGGCTTTTTTTTTCTTTATTAAGAAAGTTTAAAGAATGGGACTATTCTTTCCATATTAGGCTTCATGGCGTTAGCTGGTGTAAGGCATCGCCCCACTGTGAGTAATAGATGGTTGTTATTTAAAACAAATGTTAGTATCGTTAGGCACAATTTCTGAAAGGGAAACAAAAAACGGTAACATGATGCGAACTAATAAGAGAAAACATGATTTAAATGTTTCTTATGAAAAGAGACAGAGAGCTGGAAGCAATTTTATGTTGTAGCAGAAAGTGTGTGTTGTTTTTGCCGGCCGGTGTGGCCGTGCTGTTAAGGGCGCTTCAGTCTGGAACCGCGTGACCGCTACGGTCGCAGGTACGAATCCTGCCTCGGGCATGGATGTGTGTGATGTCCTTAGGTTAGTTAGGTTTAATTAGTTCTAAGTTCTAGGCGACTGATGACCTCAGAAGTTAAGTCACATAGTGCTCAGAGCCATTTTTGTATGTTGTTTTTCACCAGAATCAAATTTTAATACGCGAAAATTTATATGAAATAAACAAAAAGCTGTAACTCGGAAGCAATCGACCTGATGAAGATCGAGTACTCGTCATCAGATCGATTATTTCGTTTTAAACTATGAGTTACTTGCAACAACATTATGTTATATCACCTACTCCACATGGCACATTACGAGAGGCGCTTGTAACGTTTTTACAAAAACTACTACTGGTTCAAAGCGATTTTTTATTTCTCAAAGTAATGTACTAGCAGTAGACGAAGATGATCTGAGTTACATGATAAGAAAGCTTAAAGAGGAATTCAATAAGGCTGGCCTGAAGATGAATATGAAAAGGTGTGAGTACTTGCCTGTTGGAACGGCGAAAGTAAATAATTTGGAGGTAGATGGAGACGTTATTGCAATGTGGAAAAGGCAAAATATCTTGGGATATTGTTTAGTAGACAGGGCACAATCAGTGATGAAACCACTAGTAGGATTAATAACGGACGAGCTCTAACAACGGCAATGAACTCTGTTCTATAGAACAGAAAGATAAGAAGGCACAACGAAGATGTGAATGTAAAGAAATTGATCCGACAAAGGATGAAATTGGATAAGGATATATGTGACGACATCCTACAAAAACAGCTGTTGTGGTTTGGCTATGTATATAGGATGAACGAAGATAGGATACCAAATAGGATACTAAGATGGAAACTACCCCAGCGGAAGAAAAGGGGTCGTCCACTACATGACTGGCAAAACGATTTGGAGGACGCAATGCAAGCAAGGAATATGAACTTTGAGGAAAGTCAAGGCAGAAGAGAATGGGGGCTGGGGTGTAGAAGCGGCGGCAGCAGTAGATAATACGAAAGAAGAAGAAGAAAACATTTGTATTTAAAATTTTTTGCATTTTGCGTGCGTTCGAATCAGTTCCAGACACATTTTTTTCTACTCTAATATGGTACCTCAAAAACATGGTTTTGGATATACTTAACGGTTTTCTATGACGATGTAAATCGTCAAAGAAAGGACGTTTGGCTATAGATCAGGGGAATACAGGCAATGGTTGCACGTCCTGCGTGACAGAAGAAACAAGCCACCACTATCTTGGATCATTTTCGCTTCGCGTGCGAACCATCTGTGCTGGTTTCGGTTCATCGTGGAACGCCGAAGCAGTTGGAATTTCCTGGTGAAATAAAACTTTGTGCTGGACGAGGACACGAACACAGAACCTTTTCTTTTACAGGCATTGATCTTACCAACTGAGCTATACAGGCACGACTCACGACCCTCCCCCACATTTATATTTCCGACAGTACCTCTCTTCTACTTTCCAAACGTCATAGAAGCTTTCTTGTGTACCTTTCGGGACTAAAACTCAAGGATTGCTACGGAGAAACCGCTTAGATACAGCCTTACAGGTTATTTCTATAACGAATATTTTACTCTGAAGCGGAATGTGCGCTGTTTGGAAACTTTCTGGCAGATCAAAACTGTGAGGCAAACCGGGCGTCGCATCCCGGACCTTGCCTGAAGTAGGCAATGCTGTCCCCATCTGAGCTAGCTTTGTGCAATTCAAGACCAGCTTTCATACTTCACAAGGTAGGAGAGAGTTACAGGCAGAGTAAAACTGCGGTGAATGATAGATTGCTCTGAATGTGGAAAATGTAAAATACTACAGACGAGTGGCAAAAACAATCCCGTCATGTTCGAACACAGTATCAGTGCTGCTTGACAGTCACATCGATTAAATATCTAGTCGTAACCTCGCAAAGCGACATGAAATGAAACTATCACCTGAGGTCGGTTGTACGGAAGCCAAATGGCGACTTCGGTTTATTGGGAGAATTCTAGGAAACTGTAGCTCATCTATAAATGTGTGCCCAAATGAAAAGGAGACCACAGTTGTATGCAAAGAAATTTTAATACCAATATTATACGAGAGTTGGAATTTTAATAGTGGCAACTATTTATTTACAGCTCGTAAAAAATAGATACGAGTTTCACAGTTTTACTGACCTTCAAAGTAGCCATCAGCATTGTGTATAACCCGTTGCCAGCGATGTGGAAGTCGTAGGATACTCTTAGCAGTGCCAGTTGTGTTGACAGTTCGAGCGGCGCGGTCTATTGCTCGACGAATTTATAGCAGTTCTGAAGCGAATGCCACGAAGTATTTCCTTCAGTTTATAAATCGAGTCGAACTTACGAGGGCTTAACTCAAAGGAGTGCAATAGGTAGTATAGCACTTGGCGACCCAAACAGTCAAACAAATCAGTAACAATTTGCACTGTTCGTACTTCAGCATTGTCCTGCAAAATGATGGTCAGGTCCTGCAGAAAGTGTCATTACTTCTGTCTCTATGCTGTTCAGTTTTGGAACACAGCTGACACTGCTAAGAGTATCCTACGACTTCCACAACGCTGGCAACGGGTTATACACAATGCTGGTGGCTACTTTGGAGGTCAGAAAAACTTTGAAACACGTATCTATTTTCTACGAGCTGTAAATAAATAGTTGCCACTTTTAAAGTTCCAACCCCCGTACAGGACAGCTATACATAACTGCCATTGAAATTGATACATCGGTTGCAGCGCATAGGAAGGGAGTGGATGGCTTCAGTGTAGAAACTCGAGGGTTGCTGACGGATCCATGTTCCCACAGTGTCCTGCTTTTCCTTGTCACAGGTGAACCTCGGCGTTTTAGATATTACTTTAAGAGGCCGAAGATATACGTGTCACTTGGGGAGATACTGGCTTGTTATGAGGATATTCCAGGACGTCCAACCAAAATTTCTGAAGAATCTCGAGGGCCTTCTTGGTCTCATATGGCATAGTGTTGTCCTGGAGAAGTACTATCCCACTCAAGAGCTTACCTCTGCCCTTGTTCTTGATGGTCTGTTCGTTCCACTACCGCTCAGCGTTAACTGTTGAATCAATGATCCTTCTTAATCGAAAAAGAAACCGAGCATCAATTTTCTGGCCTTTTTTTTTCAGCTGAGGGGGCCTGGATTCCGACGCTCCATGTTCATCTGTCTAGAGGCAGGGTCTCAATGGTGACACCACATTTCATCACATGCCACAATCTCAGCAATGAAGTTTGTCCCTTGTCCCGCATATCTCAACAGATGCATCAGACAAACATCCATTCTCGCTGACTTCTGATTTTCTGAATGATGCTTGGCCGCCCACTGTGCACAAACTTTCCCATAACGAAGCTAGTCGTGGACTGTGATGCACAGTTCGCTTGCTTTTCGACAGTGCAATAGCAAAGTCATGTGTGGCGATCCGATGTTTCGTTAGTACGAGCTCCTCCACAGCCGAAAACGTGGTACTGGTGGCGACAACGCCCGCCTGCTCATGGGCTGGCATGTTCTTGGTGTTTACACGTCCCGCCTCTTAACTCTGACACCATTGCACCGCGCGAGACACTGTTCTCCGTACACCTTTCACCCTGCGATAAATAAGTTAAACATGCTCCCCTTCAGTAAGAATAAAATCTGCTCATGGAGTTGATCAGGAGAATCCATCATACAACGAAATGCGTAAACAGTTTTCCAGAAATGAGGAAATTGCTGTGAAGCGGTTAACTCGCTTGTGCAAGTGGAATGCCACCATATTCGCCCAATGGGCTACATCGAAAGTCTCTTTTCCACTTGGGCGCACCTTATAGAATAGAAGTACGACCCACTTTGGATGCTGCTCGAGTGTTTGGGATCGCCGAAGGGTCAAGTTGAAAGAAAAGATTAAAACAGTTGAAAGGTGTAGGATCGATCAATACGAGAGTGACACGAGAACTCAAAAGGGAATGGTTCAGATGATTCAAATGGCTCTGAGCACTACGGGACTTAACATCTGAGGTCATCAGTCCCCTAGAATTTAGAACTACTTAAACCTAACTAACCTAAGGACATCACACACATCAATGCCCGAGGCAGGATTCGAACCTGCGACCGTAGCGGTCGCGCGGCTCCAGACTGAAGCGCTTAAAACCGCTCGGCCACACCGACCGGCTTCAAATGGGAATGCCTGTACTGAATAAGTCCTTTCCATGTGTACCTCTTCCCGTCGATTCTGGGGAGATCCTCCTCACTTCTTAGCTGATCAGTCCATCTAATTAGCAATTTCCTTATACAGCAATCTCGCACGCTTCCATTCTCCTCTGGTTTTCCCACAGTCCAAGATTCACCACCACACTACGATTGTGGAGCTCCAAATGTACGTTTTCAGAAATTGTTTCCTTAAATAAGACTAATGTTTGATACACAAGTTAACTTCTTTCGGTCAGGAATGCTCTCTTTCCTGTGGTAGTCTGCTTTTTATGTTCTGCTTCCTTTGTCCGTCATACGAGGTAGCAGGACTCCTTCACGTCGTCTACATCCTGGGTCCCCATTTTGATATTAAATTTATCAGTTATCTCATTTCTGCTATTCCTATTTCCTTTTGTCTTTTTTCATTTTACTCTCATTCCGTATTCTGAGCTCAGTAGTCTCTTCAATCATTCTGTATAAGCTGTAATTCTTCCTCGGCTTCACTGAGGTTACCAGTGCTTTCAACGAATCTTTCACATAGAATTTTAATCCAACTTCTTTTATCCACGTCTTTCGATGTATCGACTAAATAGTATTGGCGAAAGACTATGTCGCTGTCTTACATCCTTTCCCATCCGAGCACTCTACTCCTGATCTTCAGTTTTACTGTTCCTTCCTGCTTCTTATATAAATAAATGTTGGATTCATCCGTCTTTTCCCGTGGCGAAAACCTACTTTCCTGAGAATTTCGAACATCTTGCGCCATTTTGCTTAGTCGACAAATCTAATGGACGTGTCTGATTTTTCTTATGTCTTGCTTCCATTGTCAAATGCAGCGTGACAACTGACACTCCGGAGCCTTTACCCAAGACACCCCTATTTTCGTTTCTGTTCTTCTGTATACGAGAGTCCTTCAATAAGTAATGCAACACATTTATTTCCGCTGCCAATTTCTGTTGAAAAAACGCAGAATTTGCTGTGGGACATCGTGGAATATTCTACATCTACATTTATACTCCGCAAGCCACCCTACGGTGTGTGGCGTGCCACTGTCATTACCTCCCTTTCCTGTTCCAGTCGCGTATGGTTCGCGGGAAGAACGACTGCCGGAAAGCCTCCGTGAGTGCTCGAATCTCTCTAATTTTACATTCGTGATTTCCTCGCGAGGTATAAGTAGGGGGAAGCAATATATTCGATACCTCATCCAGAAACGCACCCTCTCGAAACCTGGACAGCAAGCTACACCACGATGCAGAGCGCCTCTCTTGCAGAGTCTGCCACTTGAGTTTGCTAAACATCTCCTTAACGCTATCACGCTTACCAAATAACCCTGTGACGAAACGCGCCGCTCTTCTTTGGATCCTCTGCTTTTCTATTCCTTGGACACTTATTTCAATGTCAACCATTTTTTCGTTAGTGCGAGAATTTAGAGAAGGAACTGCAGTGCGGTCTTCCTCTGTGAAACAGATTTGGAAAAAGGTGTTTAGTATTTCAGCTTTACGCGCATCATCCTCTGTTTCAATGCAAAATATTGCCACTTCAGCGCCTCTAGTTTCATGAAGTTCCAACAGATGGTGGCTCTACAAGTAGCCTTCAACATGACTTCTGTAACGAAAGTGTCTTCCAAGCAGAGAGCTGTCACTGAGTTTCTTTTGGCGGAAAATCAGAGAGTCGCAGATATTCATAGGCGCTTGAGGAATGTCTATGGAGACCTGGCAGAGAACAAAAGCACGGTGTGTCGTTGGGCGAGGCGTCTGTCATCATCACAAAACTATGACTGTTCTTCCTCATCCATCTCGCACCTTCCGGCTTCCATCTGTACGGTCCGATAAAGGACGCACTCCGCGGGAAGCAGTGCGTGGATGGTGGGGAGGTTATTGATGCAACAAGACATTGGCTCTGATGTCGACCAGTAGAGTGGTACAAGAAATGTGGCGTAAGGCCGTCACACTGAACGGAGACAAGTTGAAAATAGGGTTTCGTAGCTAAAAGAATGGGGAGTAATATGGTGTATTGGAATCCAGAATAAAATCAACCTGCTTTCAGAAAAAAAATGTGAACGCCCCTCGTATTATTGTTGCCAACAACTTAGATGCATGAGCCGTCAAGCTGGCTGTGCGGTAGGTCTCGCAAATATCTGCCCTTCGTAATTGTGTGACTGATATTTTTCCGAGTCTGGTGGTATGTGTGCAGGTTCGAACATACTAGAAACTTTTATTTAAACAATAACAAAAACAATGGTAGTATCACATCTCAGAATTCCGACGACAGCCTTTTTAGAGGGCACAGCAATGCGTGGGCTCGAGCCAGACATTTGTGGCGGGTGTGAGGGCGTCGCATCGTAATAAAGCCGGCGGCAGGAAGGCGACGTCTGCCTGGAAACGCGCCAGACATATCTGTGTCTCGGCGTTGACGACGACGCGCGTTTTACGAGAGTGGATGCGACAGCGCTTGGGGGCGTCGACCGTAGCCGTGGGCGTAACGGGGAGCAGGTCGTGCCGCGTCGTAGGCGGCGCCGACGCCCGCCCACAAGGGACGCACGGCAGGGCACAGTAGAGCGGGCGCGTTACGCGCCAACAGGTATCGATTGCGTCACAGCTGGGCGCACTCGCTTGGCCTTGCAGCGTGGCGCCGCAGCGTGGCCACCAACGCTTACCCTGGTATTACACTATAAAATTTCTTTTGAAGAAGGAATGTGATCAAATATTCATCACATTTTCTTTGCGAAGATAGACTGAGATGCCAAAACTCATGGGATACACTACTGCCCATTAAAATTGCTACACCAAGAAGAAATGTAGATGATAAAAGGGTATTCATTGGACAAATATATTATACTAGAACTGACATGTCATTACATTTTCACGCAGTTTGGGTGCATAGATCCTGAGAAATCAATATCCAGAACAACCACCTCTGGCCGTAATAAAGGCCTTGATACGACTGGACATTGAGTCAAACGGAGCTTGGATGGCATGTACAGATACAGCTGCCCATGCAACTTCAACACGATACCACAGTTCATCAAGAGTAGTGACTGGCTTATTGTGACGAGCCATTTGCTCGGCCCCATTGACCAGACGTTTTCAATTCGTGAGAGATCTGGAGAATGTGTTGGCTAGGGCAGCAGTCGAACATTTTCTGTATCCAGAAAGGCCCGTACAGGACCTGCAACATGCGGTCTTCGATTACCCTGCCGAAACGTAGGGTTTCCCAGGGATCGAGTGGAGGGTAGAGCCACGGGTAGTAACACATCTCAAATGTAACGTCCACTGTTCAAAGTGCCGTCAATGCTAACAAGAGGTGACCGAGACGTGTAACCAATGGCACCCCATACCATCACGCCGGGTGATTCGCCAGTATGGCGATGACGAATACACACTTCCAATGTGCGATCACCGCGATGTCGCCAAACACGGATGCAACCATCATGATGCTGTAAACAGAACCAGGATTCATCCGAAAAACAGACATTTTGCCACTCGTGCACCCAAGTTCGTCGTTCAGCACACCATCGCAGGCGCTCCTGTCTGTGATACAGCGTCAAGGGTAACTGCAGCCATGGTCTCCGAGCTGATAGCCCATGCCGCTGCAAACGTCGTCGAACTGTTCGTGCAGATGGTAGTTGTCTTGCAAACGTCCCCATCTGTTGACTCAGGGATCGAGACGTGGCTGCACGATCCGTTACAACCATGCGGATAAGATGCCTGTAATCTCGACTGCTAGTGATACGGGGCCGTTGGGATCCAGCAAGGCGTTCCGTATCACCCTCCTGAACCCACCGATTCCATATTCTGCTAACAGTCATTGGATCTCGACCAACGCGAGCAACAATCTCGTGATACGATAAACCGCAATCGCGATAGGCCACAATCCGACCTTTATCAAAGTCGGAAACGTGATGGTACGCATTTCTCCTCCTTACACGAGGCATCACAACAACGTTTGACCAGGCAACGCCTGTCAACTGCTGTTTGTGTATGAGAAATCGGTTGGAAACTTTCGTCATGTCAGCACGTTGTAGGTGTCGCCACCGGCGCCAACCTTGTGTGAATACTCTGAAAAGCTAATCATTTGCATAAAACACCATCTTCATCCTGTCGGTTAAATTTCGCGTCTGTAGCATGTCATCTTCGTGATGCAGCAATTTTAATTGCTAATATCGTGTCTGGTCTCCTTTTGCACGGCGTAGTGCAGCAACGCAACACGGCATGGACTGACCAAGTCTTTGGAAGTCCCTTGCAGAAATACTGACCCAAGCTGCCTCTATAGCCGTCCATAATTGCAAATGCGTTGCCGATGCACGATTTTGCGGGCGAACTGACGACTCCACTACGTCCCATAAATGATCGATGAGATTCATTTCGTGAGATGTGAGCGGCCAGATCATTCGCTCGAACTGTCCAGAATGTTCTTCAAACCATCCGCTAACAATATTTGTCTGGTGACATGGGGCATTGTCATCCATAAAAATTCCTTCGTTGTTTGGAAACGTGCTTATGGAATACCGTCTCAGTTATGTGACTGGATTTGCGATTTCCTTTCAGAGAGGTCACAGTTCGTAGTAATTGATGGAAAGTCATCGAGTAAAACAGAAGTGATTTCTGGCGTTCCCCAAGGTAGTGTTATAAGGCCTTTGGTGTTCCTTATCTACATAAACGATTTTGGAGACAATGTGAGCAGCCGTCTTAGGTTGTTTGCAGATGACGCTGTCGTTTATCGACTAATAAAGTCATCAGAAGGTCAAAACAAACTGCAAAACGATTTAGAATAGATATCTGAGTGGTGCGAAAAGTGGCAGTTGACCCTAAATAACTAAAAGTGTGATGTCACCCACATGAGTGCTAAAAGGAACTCAAACTTCGGTTACACGATAAATTAGTCTAATCCAAAAGCCGTAAATTCAACTACATACCTAGGTATTACAATTACGAACAACTTAAATTCGACAGAACACATAGAAAATGTTGTGGGGAAGGCTAACCAAAGACTTCGTTTAATTGGCAGGACACTTAGAAAATGTAACAGACCTACTAAGGAGACTGCCTACACTACGCTTGTCCGTCCTCTTTTAGAATACTGCTGCGTGGTGTGGGATCCCTACTAGATAGGACTGACGGAGTACATCGAAAAATTTCAAAGAAAGGCAGCACGGTTTGTATTATCGCGAAATATGGGAGAGAGTGTCACAGAAATGATACAGGATTTGGGCTGGCGTTTTTCGTTGCGACGGAACCTTCTCACGAAATTCCTATCACCAACTTTCTCCTCCGAATGCAAAAATATTTTGTTGACGCCGACCTACATAGGGAGGAACGATCACCACGATAAAATAAGGGAAATCAGAGCTCGTACGGAAAGATATAGATGTTCATTCCTTCCGCGCGCTATACGAGATTGGAATAATAGAGAATTGCGGAGGTGGTTCGATGAACACTCTGCCAGGCACTCAAATGTGATTTGCAGAGCATCCATGTAGATGTGGAAGTCTATGAATGGCTGAAAACGGTCTCCAAGTAGCTGAAAATAACCTTTTACAATCAGTGATCCTTTCATTTGGACCACGAGATCCAGGACAGCCCACCCCGTTATGCAGCCACCACCAACTTACACAGTGCCTTGTTGACAACTTGGGCCCATAGTTTCGTGGGGTCTGCGTCACACTCGAACCCTACTTTCAGTTGTTACCAGCTGAAATCGGGACTCATCTGACCAGATCACGGTTTTCCAGTCGTCCAGGGTCCAACCGATGTGGTCATAACCCAAGAGAGGCGCTGCAGGCGATGTCGTGTGCTAGCAAAGGCACTCGTGTCGGTCGTCTGCTGCCATAGCCCGTTAACGCCAAATTTCTCCGCACTGTCCTAACGGTTACCTGCGTCGTACGTTGCACATTGGTTTCTAGAGTTATTTCATGCAGTGTTGCTTGTCTGTTAGCACTGACAACTCTGTGCTGACGCCGCTACCCTCGATCGTTAAGTGAAGGTCGTCGGCCACTGCGTTGACTGTGGCGACGCAATACCTGAAATTGGTATTCTGGGTACACGCTTGTCACTGTGGATCACGGAATATTGAATTCCCTAACGACTTCCTAACTCCAACTACCACTCCGCATTCAAATTCTGAGTTCCTCTTTTGCGGCCATAATCACATCAGAAACCTTTTCACATGAGTCACCTGGGTAGAAATGAGAGCTCCCCCAATGCACTGTCCTTTTATACCTTGTGTACGCAGTACTGCTGCCTCTGCATATGAGCGTATCGCAATCACATGACTTTAGTTACTTCAATGTATTTGACGTGGAGCAAACAGGTGTATTGCACTGTTATCAGAATTTCTTGACGTCATAGTTCCTTCAGATAGGCCAACGAAGACTTGTTACTGTGCTCTGCAGTTGCGTGTACCACAACTACATTGTATTTGCATTTGGAAGAGGAGCCGTACAAAAGAAAAGGGAACGTACTTGGATGAAGCGGTAGATCTCACGGCGAGATGCTAAAAGCGTCCACCAAAATCTGTTATGGGAGCTGCAAGTCGAAGTCGTATGAAAATTAATTGTGTATGGATGTGAGTACATTTCAGTGTGTTCAAAAATGGCCATGAGCACTATGGGACTTAATTTCTGAGGGCATCAGTCCCCTAGAACTTAGAACTACTTAAACCTAACTAACATAAGGACATCACACACATCCATGCCCGAGGCAGGATTCGAACCTGCGACCGTGGCGGTCGCGCGGTTCCAGACTGTAGCGCCTAGGACCGCTCGGCCACCCCGGTGCTCAAGAAAGTGGCTCCTCATTAGGAAGCAGAAAACTCACCTCAGAAATGCTATATCCACAAAGAGACAGACTTACCGTAACGCTCCTATTTCTTGCAGCAGGAGAAAGGTACTCTGGTTTACAGTATAGCATTGTTAATACTGCTGAACACACTGACGAAAATAATACCAAAGTGTGTAAAGGTATTTATAAAGCACTGAAAGAGGAATATCTGAATGCAAATAACTGTTTAGTAGATACTGTAACCATTAAGAAATATTTTTATTTCTACGAAACTTGTAGATTTTCTACTTTATAACTTCGGGGGAGTACATCCTGACCGTACTTCACGGTGAATGTCCTCCTCAATTTTTTTTTTGTAGCTCTTGCTTCTTCTTATTCTGTTTTTATATTACAGATGCCGAAAGTTATACCGTGCTACATCTGCCTCGTACAATTCTATCAGTTCCGTTGTAGATGCGACGCACCACGTAAGTTTCTAAGCCATCTTAATAAACATCAAATGTCAGCCAGCTGCAACGATGCTAGCGCCCCAAGCGATTACATTTGTCCATGTTGTAAACAAGAGGCGAACGCCTTCTTTGATCAGATCTGAGGGGAGACACTAGATTTGATCAAAGAAAATTTGACCAAGGCCTAACTTTGACAAAGTTTCTTATTACACCACCAAATTTTATTTGATCAATAAACTTTGTCAAAGAGAATTTGGTAGTGTAACACTGTCGGTATCAGAAAGTGATGAGCTATTGTTCCCAGTTTCGAACGCGACAGGAACTGACAGCAGTGGAATACTAAAGAGACATTACCGTAGTGAGTCATGGTTACAAAATATTGTGACGAATTATTTATAGATGACGAGGACCTATCAGAGGCCAACCACGGGGAATATCAGTGCGTGTTCCGGAGCAACGTAGAACCATGCGCGGAAGTATACAGGGATGGGTAGAAACACTCTGAAAAGCCTGTAATGATGTTGCAGCGGAAGGTGTGCGATACACGTTAAGAAAGTAATTCGATACGGTGCGCTGTTTTCGAGTTATTTAGCACTGAAGGCAGCGTAAAAAAAGAAAGAGAAAACGTAGATGTAGATGTCAAGAGGCACGCTTTCCAGTAGGACCAATGTTTGGTGTTGCATGTATAATGGTTACACTCAACAGACGGCGCTCCAGTGGGTGCATCAAAAACTCTCGGATTCGAATATTGTGTCAAAATTTAAAAGGAATCGGAGATTTGTGATTTTAAACTAACGGAGATTACATTTTCATTTACAGAGATATTTTGACAATACTGACCAAGCTAGGTGCAAGATGTCTGTCTTCGTACTGAACAATAGAAATATTACTCGAAGTTTATGTTTGTCATTTACAAAGATAAAACCCCTCAGATACAAAATTCGTAGACCTGCAACGCTGGAAAACCATCGACCACTTGTTAATCACACCCGGGAAAACTTGCTGGCAGATTAAAACTGTGTGCCGGGACGAAACTCGAACTCGGGGCCTTTCGCGGGCAAATGCTCTACCACCAGAGCTACCCAGCCGACCCACGATCTGTCTTCACAGCTTTACTGCCGCCAGTATTTCGTCTCTTACCTTACAAATTTCACAGAAGTCCTCATCCGAAACGTTCGGGAAGTGCACTTCTGTCAGCAAGTTTCACATCAGCGCACACCGCTGCAGAGTAAAAATTCCGTTCTGGATACCCACGGGAATATAGATTTAAGAATTTACCGATGGGGACTCACTTTTTGTAATCCAAACAACAAAACGGAGGTGGATTTTAACGTGTGTATGATTATGTTGCTTGTTTGACAGTCGGTTTGTCCCTGATGAAAACAGTAGTGGATTTTGTAGAAAGCACTTATTTTTATGCATAATTAACAAGTACACCGAGAACATGTAATCTGCACAAGGATGGGCTAGGTAATCGGTCTTGGCCGTATTCAGGTATCCATTCCAGCATTCGTCTCAAGTGGTTCAGAGAAACCACAAAAAAAAAAACGAAGTTATGGCGGCCAGAGCGAAGTTCGAGCCCCGCTCCCACAGAACATAAGAACAACTATTTTAGTTGCACTTAGTTCCATTCTGGTGCACGCGCTAGCATTGCTTTGCACTGCAAACGACCCCCGTAAGACCTTGACCAGACAGTAATGCGGGATCCCCGCATTTTTCCTACCGCTAATAGAATGCGGGCTCACTTATGAGCTTTATTATGAGGTCGCTCATTTGCCTAACTGCACTGTCCCGTTTACGCAGCCATAATCAACCCTCAGGAATCTATTTCAACATATTTTGCTTGAGTTACTTCCCGGACGATGCTGGGGGATTCACAGTGTTGGTCTGTTTCCAAGAGACAGCAGACAAAGTTCGGAGTAATTTGAGGGCGGGGAGTGGCGAAAATGAAACTAGTCCGAGAAGCACTTTCGGAATTTTGTGACAATTCGAGCTAACTAGCAAGGAGATCGTTTGAAACTGATCTGAACGCAAATATCTATCACTCAAGGTAAAGAAAAAGAAGAAAAATATTAAGGAAACTCCGTTAAGCTATTCAAATGGGAGCTAAAAAGGATAAATATCATAGCACTAGCACCCTATCAAATTTTGTGTTGTACACAAATCAAAGCTTCCGATCGAAGCGTGAGCCTTCAGCTTTGTCGGTAGTATGTGAATAAAGTGGCACTGAGACATTTGGATTCCTGGTTATGTGAATAAAGTGGTACTGCGACATTTGGATTCCTGGATATTTTCTCTATTTCTTCAGAAGGCGCTGTTGCGGTTTGTCCAGGTCTGTGAACTCACGGAAGACCCGCCAGCATGCATCAGTAAGTCCTCGTCAGTGTGTTCAACACCTCATATAAGAATATTATAAATGAGATGGATTGGGTTGCTTCGGAGTGAAACTTAACGGGTAGCGCTAACTGTATAAATGGAAACGGATGGGAGAAACATGTAAAGATATGACTGTAGGAAAAGTCGATACCGCTCTGTACTCTTTCCTTCGAGCCAAACTCTGCCTCTGATGTACGCAAACATAAATGTCTAATGCCTCACGAGACTCGTGCTAAAAATGGAATTTTTCCCCTGAACACTTGCTCATCTGGAGCTCTCACTTCAGTCAGTGACCTTCATTGCTGGCCAAGCCCTTCATATATTACACATTTGGAGGAAATCAGTGATGACAAGTTGATGAGGCCCCCTTGTAAGTGTACTTAAAAGCGATAAAGCCTGCCCGTAGTTTCCCTGGATATTGTCTTAGAAAATTTTTTTCTTTAATTTTTGAGTTGTGGCATCTTGTCGCCACTGAGATTCAAAATTTGGTTACGGCTCTCATGGTCTAGTAGTTTGGAGCCCCACCAGGCAGCACTGTTGCAACGAATAATCGTACTGTGAAGCAACAGTACTCTTTCTTTACAGCAAAATCGCCTGAGTGGAACGGATAATCACCAATTATTTCTTCATCGCATCCTACGAACTAATGATTCATTCCGGTCAAAGGGCAGAACTTCCCTTTGTTTCTATGTCTTTTCCGATTAGCTGAGGAAGTCAAAACGAAAGGAAATGCCTGCCTGACTGTAGCTCAGTATATTTCGGATACTTTTGCAAAATGTCCATTTCCCATTGAATCATTTCTGTATCTCATGGAACTGATGCAGATGGCAGAAATGGGTCCCGGCGTAGATAAGGGATACAGTTGATTGAACGAAGACTTATAAGTACTTTCGTGATTAAGAGAAGACTTAGATGCGTGTTCATTTGTGGAGCTGTGGACGGAATATTTCTCAGCTCGAAACCAACCTACAGCTTTAATTACTAACCCTGATGTACTTACAGGAAGCCTGTGTTATATATCTGTATTCTGGATAGTAAACCCCTACCTCTGGTGTTTAATGCTACGTGGTGTTAGGCAGTTTGACTACAAAGCTGCTAAGACCTGGTTATTCGCTTTCGTACTCTACATCGCTGGTGGTAACGGAAACTACTGAAGTATTCGTAAAACGCAGTGTGGAGAACTTCCGGCATTCGGTGCTTATATAATACAGTTAAAGATATTTTATTATGTACGAAGAGGAAAGTGATAACAGGGTCAATATTTATTTGAAATCAGTTGTATAGGAACTATATTAGTGTCCACGGAAAAGAAAGGGTCTTCTCATGGGAAAGAACTCTCAGATGCAAAAATGATATACATGGCCGTTCACTTTGAGTTTGGTCTCAGCTACCACAGAAGATATGAATGGAGAAATATAAATCGCAGATATGCCTCCTTGTATAGCTTAACGCGCAGTGCGCTAGCTCGCAAGACAGGGAATTGAGACAGACGCGCGGCGGATTATTGACCGCTCATCTCCTATGAGAGTTCAAGAGGTTTTCCACGATCATTTACACAAATGCAAGGCTGGACGCCATTCTCTGTCTCACAGCCGAAGGATGGAAAGATCCCACGGCCAGATTACGTTGCAGCAGAACTTCTGACGACTGACACAGCCACTGATCTTCTTCCCCCTATTTTGATAAAGATCTAGGACTTGGAGAGCGCACCGCAGGAGTGAAGAGAGAGACTTTGCGTCAAATTGACCAAAAAGGAGACATCACCAACTGCCACTATTGGAGGGGAATCACCTTGATTACAATTCTAAGCAAAGTGTTGTAGCGGATAATCCTTATTAGAATCAATGAGAAGCCGGTTTTAGAAGTAAGGTTCTTTGTACACATCAAACAAACACGCTGTAATGTCCCCACAGAAAATACCCTCTACCACGCACCAATTAATCATTTTCAATCAAACCATCCACATTCATTCACTTTGGAAAAGTTATCTGATCTGATTTTCTCGTAATATATGCGGCGACAGCTCGACGACGCCAAAGTATTTTCTAGTGCGTTTATTCTTTGAAATAACAGAGATGCATATATGCATTCTCCATGGTTGTTAGAGTGGTATCTAGGACAGCTTCTGGAGTATCTGTTGAGGGATTGACGTGTTTCTGAGAGATACATATTCTGCTTTTCTTCTCGCTAACATTTGTGCCGCTAGCGGTTTGTTTGAAGAGAAAGAGACTGTAAAAGGAAAATAAGGCGTGGAATTACCGGAGATCTGGACATGTAATGGAGATGGATTTAACACACGATTTCCTCCATAAATAAGGTCTGTGACTTTTTTGTTCTGGAGTGAATGAACGAATGAGTTTTTTCTGAATCATTTGATGATCACGTTGGCCCTGTAATTAGTGGGGAAGTTTCAGCTGTGTCGAAGAGAGCCTGCAATCACTGAGTCTGTGTTAAATCGTCCAAAAAGGCTTCGTACACATCTGGAATTCGCAATCTTTCGTAAAAGGAACAAATTGTCCACACGATTGATTCTCCCGACTGACTGCAGTGTTTAACAGTAATAATAAATTTAAAGATCTCTTCCAGTAAGCCAGCCGCTGATTACCAAGAAGAAGGACTCCACCAAAGTTTCTATTTGGCTGATTTCACGTAATGAAAAATTATATTAAAAACTGTACATAGATAAAGGAGAGAAAGAGAGAGAGAGCGAATGAAAATAGAGATAATACTAATAATCCTCCATTAGTCTAATTTTTCGCCTGTCTTATCACGGATCAGCCAAGAACGGGGAGGGCCTTACTTTACTGTATAGACTTATGTGTGAAGGTGAAGGGATCTTAAAGGCAACAGATACACGTCTATACAGACAAGACATTACACAGAGATAGCGGCTAGCTGCATTCATCATCTATTCTTAGATAAAGAGACGGCAACTGATTATCCGAACATTTAAAAATGTTAAAACGCTTAGAGTCATTATCGAACAATCAAAGGAATTCATCACTAGTCTTTTTGTAGACTTTGAAAAGGCCTTCGAATCTATTAGAAAGATTATCTGCAGTGTCTGTGTTGCTCAGAAGTACGATCAAAGCGCACTGCGGCGACTCCAGCTATTATGAAATACATTAAATGTATTCACATTTGCGATTATGGATAACCACCAGCTGTAGAATGGAATGACAACGAACATTTGTGCCGAACCGGGACTCGAACCCAGATTTCCCGCTTATCGCGATCGGTCGTCTTACCATTTGGCTATCCGAGCACGCCTCAAGGCTAAATCCATATGTGGAAATCTTTGAAACAGTATACGATACCAGACAAGGTAGCGAAAGTAATGCGAGATACTGACTATAACCACACACATGCCGTATCGTCGACGAGGGTAAAGCTGCGGAACACTGTCTGGAGTTTGCCAAGGATGTGTTTTGTCTTCAAATACGTTTTTACTGATGCTGGATTTTTTTTGTTTGTTTTGGTTTTAGGGCGCAAAACTGCTATGGTCATTAGCGCCCAGCCCGTGACTTAGGAAACAGTAAAAAACCGAAATTGAAAACCAGGAGCAATGGGAACAAAGTCATAAAATTGGAGAAACTAAAAGCAGAAGGAAGGCTTAAAAATCCACTACAGAAAGGGGTTGGTAGTCCCAAAAAAAAAAGCTTCAAATGACTGACGTCATTTCACTGGCACTAATAAACTGGAGAACGCGGTCGGCTGAGCGCGTGTCATCTGCTAAAATCGACGATAGATCAGGCGATAGCTGTAGACGGGAGCGTAACGGATTAAAATAGGGGCACTCAATTAAAAGATGTCTTACCGTCCACAGCTGAGAGCAGTGGGGACAGAGTGGGGGAGGATCGCCGCTTTTAAGATGTCGATGGCTAAAAAGACAGTGTCCTATCCGGAGTCTAGTTAAAATTACCTCCTCCCGACGACGCGTTCGGGAGGAAGAGGTCCAAGCACAAGGAAGAGCTTTCACGTTCCGCAATTGATTATGGGGAAGTGTTGACCAATGCGCGTGCCATAAATGAACAACACGACGACATAAAACGCTCCGTAGATCGGCGAAAGGAACCGATTGAATAGCTGGCCGAAGAAGAGAGACTGCAGCCTTGGCTGCAATATCGGCCGCCTCATTTCCACAGATACCAACGTGTCCCGGGAGCCAGAGGAACGCCACCGAGACGCCCCCCAGGTGGAGCAAGCGAAGACAGTCCTGAATCCTGTGGACCAGAGGGTGCACAGGATAAAGAGCTTGGAGACTGAGGAGAGAGCTGAGAGAATCTGAGCATATAACGTACTGTATCCGCTGATGGCGGCGGATGTAGTGGACAGCCTGGAGAACAGCGTAAAGCTCCGCAGTATAAACCGAACACTGGTCGGGAAGCCGAAAGTGATTTGGGGTGTCGCCAACAATATAGGCACTCCCTACACCTAACGATGTTTTCGAGCCGTCGGTGTAAATAAATGTGGCGTCCGTCATTTGTGCACATAGAGCAGCAAATGGCCGACGATAAACAAGTGGAGGGGTACCATCCTTGGGAAATCGACAAAGGTCACGGAGCAGGCAGATCCGGGAACGGAGCCAAGGCGGTGCTGTACCCCAACTTGTCAAGAAGGTTTTAGGAAAGCGGAAGGAAAGAGAATGGAGTAGTTGACGGAAGCGGACTCCCGGTGGTAGTACGGAGGAGGGGCGGCCTGCATATCCTACATCAAAGGAGGCGTCGAAAAAAATGTCATGGACTGGATTAGCAGGCATGGAAGACAGATGGCTAGCATAACGACTCAGAAGGACTGCTCGCCGATTGGACAGCGGAGGTTCAGCAGTCTCAGCATAAAGGCTTTCCACAGGGCTAGTGTAAAAAGCTCCAGACACTAAACGTAATCCACGGTGGTGGATAGAGTCGAGACGCCGAAGAATAGACGGCCGAGCAGAGGAGTAGACTATGCTTCCATAATCCAATTTCGAGCGCACTAAGGCGCGATAGAGGCGGAGAAGAGCCACTCGGTCCGCTCCCCAGGAGGTACCATTCAGGACACGGAGGGTGTTGAGGGATCGCAGACAGCGAGCCGAAAGATAGGAAACGTGGGAGGACCAGCACAGTTTTCTGTCAAACATAAGACCCAAGAATTTAGCGACGTCTGAAAACGGAAGGTTGACAGGACCTAGATGTAAGGAGGGCGGAAGAAACTCCTTACGTCGCCAAAAATTAACACAAACGGTCTTACTTGGAGAGAAACAGAAGCCGGTTTCGATGCTCCAAGAGTGGAGGCGATCGAGACATCCTTGAAGACGTCGTTCAAGAAGGCTGGTCCGTTGAGAGCTGTAGTAGATCGCAAAATCGTCCACTGCTGATGCTGGATTGAGTGATGTGGAAAGTGGTGGAGAATAATAGGAGAAGAATTCAATAGGGACTACCCGAGCGGATGGAAGACCTTGCTTTTGTCGATGGCATCTGCTCCCTCTACGAGAACCATGTTGACATCGCAGTATCTTGAAAACGAAGCCAAGATTGGTGATCTGAAAGTGAATGCCGCCAAGAAGATTATGAAAGTCAATATGACAGATACGAAAAAGCTAGGAGTGAGCAATGGGGGCCTTCAAAGGGAGCCGGCCGAGGTGGCCGAGCGGTTCTAGGCGCTACAGTCTGGAACCGCGCGACCGCTACGGTCGCAGGTTCGAATCTTGCCTCGGGCATGGATGTGTGTGATGTCCTTAGGTTGGTTAGGTTTAAGTAGTTCTAAGTTCTAGGGGACTGATGACCTCAGAAGTTAAGTCCCATAGTGCTCAGAGCCATTTGAACCAACCTTCAAAGGGTAAATGACTTCACATATGACTGAATTTTCTCGTGTTGAGAAATTAGAAAGAACGATCTGTTTTTTTTTTGTTTTTTTCTGTTTTTTTGGGTAAAAACTTCCTAAAGCGAAGATCACACAAATATTTCTTCATTTACAAACAACTGGCTTCCACAGTATTTGCTGTTATCTTCAGGTCTTCAAAAATTTATGTTATATAATGTGTTCATTTTGAGTTGGACATCTACATAACAACTTGGCGTGAGATCCAACTCAAATTGAACACATTTTATAATAAAAAATTTTTAAGACATGAAGACGACGGCAGAGTCTGTCTAAACCAATTACACTACTGGAATTTAAAATTGCAACACCAAGAAGAAATTCGGATGATAAACGGGTATTCATTGGACAAATATGTTATACTAGAACTGACATGTGATTACATTTCCACGCAAATTTGGGTGCATAGATCCTGACAAATCAGTACCCTGAACAACCACCTCTGGCCGTAATAACGACCTTGATACGCCTGGGCATTGAGTCAAACAGAGCTTGGATGGCGTGTACAGGTACAGCTGCCCATCCAGCTTCAACACCATACCACAGTTCATCAAGAGTAGTGACTGGCGTATTGTGACGACCCAGTTGCTCGGACACCATTGACCAGACGTTTTCAATTGGTGAGAGATCTGGAGAATGTGCTGGCCAGGGCAGCAGTCGAACATTCTCTGTATCCAGAAAGGCCAGTACAGGACCTGCAACATGCGGTCGTGAATTATCCTGCTGAAATGTAGGGTTTCGGAGGGATCGAATGAAGGGTAGAGCCACGGGTCGTAACACATCTGAAATGTAGCGTCCACTGGTGCCGTCATTGCGAACAAGAGGTGACCGAGACGTGTAACCAATGGCACCCCATACCATCACGCCGGGTGATACGCCAGTATGGCGATGACGAATACACGCTTCCAATGTGCGTTCACGGCGATGTCGCCAAACACGGATGCGCCCACCATGAAACTGTAAACAGACTCTGGATTCATCCGAAAAAATTACGTTTTGCCATTCGTGCACCCAGGTTCGTCGTTGAGTACACCATCGCAGGCGCTCCTGTCTGTGATGCAGCGTCAAGTGTAACCGCAGCCATGGTCTCCGAGCTGATAGTCCATGCTGCTGCAAACGCCGTCGAACTGTTCGTGCTGATGGTTGTCGTCTTGCAAACGCCCCCATCTGTTGACTCAGGGATCGAGACGTGGCTGCACGATCCGTTACAGCCATTTGGATAAGATGCCTGTCATCTCGACTGCTAGTGATACGGGGCCGTTGGGATCTAGCACAGCGTTCCGTATTACCCTCCTGAACCCACCGATTCCATATTCTGCTAACAGTCATTGGATCTCGAGCAACACGAGCAGCAATGTCGCAGTACGATAAACCGCAATCACGATAGGCTACAATCCGACCTTTATCAAAGTCGGAAACGTGATGGTACGCATTTCTCCTCCTTACTCGAGGTATCACAACAACGTTTCACCAGGCAACGTCGGTCAACTGCTGTTTGTGTATGAGAAATCGGTTGGAAACTTTCGTCATGTCAGCACGTTGTAGGTGTCGCCACCGGCGCCAACCTTGTGTGAATGCTCTGAAATGCTAATCATTTGCATATCACAGCATCATCTTCTTGGCGGTTTAATTTCGCGTCTGCAGCACGTCATCTTCGTGGTGTAGCAAATTTCATGGCCAGTAGTGTACTTGGAAACAAAGAAACATTTATGCGTTTTTGCCATCAGGATGTTTTTACCACGTTTACGTATCGTGGGGCTGTAGTTACTGAAGACGGAGGGGCAGCTGTCGATTTCAGAGCAAGAATCCGAAAAGCAAATGGAGCCTTTACCTGGTCCTGTTCAATATGGGGGCAAGGGAGATTTCTATAACAAAAACGAGTATTCAGAACAAACATGAAAGCAGTGCTGCTATACGGATATGAAATTTGGAAGGTTACTTAGACAGTCACCAAGAGCTTGCAAGTCTTCCTCAATAGATGTCTTAGTAAATTTCTTAAAATCTTTTGGCTAAATGTGTTATGATATTCAACGAAGACCTTTGGAACCGAATGAGAGGAGATCCTAAACCCCATCCAAAACAAGAGAAGGAAGTGGAGGTGAATCTGATACACCCTCCGAAAAAGCCAGTATGCTGTAGAGAGACGAAATCTCTGTTAGAACCGACAGGGAAAAGAAAAAGAGGAGACCAAGGACATCATGGAGGAGAATAGTGGAGGAGGTGGACAAGGAGGAGAGGAAAAAGTTGGTAAAGTTGAAGAACCTCGTCGGAAATAGAGTGCGCTGGCGGAACTCTGCATAAGAGCAACAGGAAATAAGTATGTAAATTAGTAAGTTCGTGTATATTAAGTATTTTAACATATACACAGAAAAGAGAGGGTCTGTCTTGTCATGGGAAAAAGCAGTCAGATGCAAAACTCATATACATGGCCATTCGCTCTGAGTTTGGTCCAAGCTATCACGTAAGGTATAAATGGAGGAAAATAACTATACTTCGGAGATATATCTCCTTTTACAGCTTAACAAGATGTGCGCTAGATCGTAAGACAGCGAGTTGAGATAGACTTGCGGCAAATTAACGACTGTTCACCTGCTATGCCGTTCAGAAATGACGTTTGTATTAAGTTCTTTTCCACAATCGTTTGGGCTAAAACAACGCTGGACCCCGATTTCTGCCTCACAAAAAACGATACACATACAGGTAAAATACGAAAACGTACAGAATGAAGCTTACGCGATTAGAGATGGCGTAACAGCTCCCCTCCCCTCAGCTGAGATTAACTCACGGCTGTGACGACGGGCAGGCATCCGGCTACCTAGTTAAAGTAAAAATAACTTTGTCAAACCATGAAATCGGCGGAATAAACACCAAGAAAGACAGAAAAAGACAATATAATTCGTGGAGGAAATAAAATTTTAGAGGCGTCAAAATGTTCTGAGGTAATGAGAACAGGAGTTACAGAAAAGTGAAGACATGCGCGGAAAAACGAGCTAACCCTCAAATGTGAAAGTTTAGAGATATGTGTTGTCATCTGCTGCTAGGTACGGGAACCATCAAAATTCACATCTTCTCATCACTAAATATCACTTAAGGATGAGACCAATGTCGGTTCTGAAGTTTAAGCCCGTTATTCCGAGCATTTGCCCAATAAAATGCCAAACTGCGAAGGGATCACATTTCAATGGTTATACGAAGAAGACCAGTAATATCCAAGTAACCAATAAAGCGATAAACATATGAAGCTGAAAGAGACATATTTTGTCATTGTTAGATGAAGTTAATAGTCGACCACACCGTTATTTCACCTGAGAGTGAGGGAACTTTGGTGGCGAAACCTGAGTCGGCGCGTAACTAGGATTGATGGTATATGCGCAATCGACCTGAAAGCTTTAACGGTACGATGCGCTTCTCATAGTCCCCACTATACTTGTTAGTCTGTAACGTCACCGCGTGCTTCGATAACGGGCAAGTGCAGTAATATCGTACTTCAGTAGCACATAGCCACATCAACGCTATTCGAAAAGATGGATATAGTCAAAAATTGGGTGGAGGAAACACTGTTCCGTGCGCTTCAATGCTACGGCATGATATATCTGTGTATTAGGATTTCCAAAACTTCTACTAATTTATTTTACTCGATTACTATCTTACAGATGAGGTAAGTATTAGAAAACAAATAAATCGTAGCTCGAACTGTCCACGGGTATACTGCCGGTGCACACCTGACGATGGCGACATGTCTGATCGCCGAAATATTGTGCCCGTTGGACACCATGAACCGGCAGTACACCCGTGGACTGTTCGAGCAACAAATACGCCGGGAGAAACTGAAGAATCACAAATGAATCGTAGATATCCTCGTTTGTGTATGGCAGTAGTGTTGTAGGGGAATGGTAATCTGCGTACTGCCAACAGCTCTATTCAATCGGTCGTAGGAAGGGCACTGTTCTGCTGTCTTAACCTGAATGTTGAACCACTCAGAATAAACGGTTCCTGAAATAAACGATTTTCTATTTTTTACTTCTTTAATTTTCTGTAAAAGAATTGGACTAACAGAGGCTGAAAAAATGAGACTCACTCAGTTTAAAGATACACAGAATCACAATATTAACTTAAACATACAAATAATAGAAAACGTAGTCCGTCCACTGTTCGCTGCTTTCTTCTGAAAGTGATACATGATTTAATGCTACAAAAAAATCTCCACTATTCTCCTACTGATTCCAATTTTTTTGTAACTCTGCTAAAAAATCATTTTGTACTCAGTATTAGGAAAACAGTCTTAATTGCGATTTTTTATTTATTATTGCCGACCGGTTTCAGCCCATCGCAGGAGACTGTCACACCTCGGTAGACGTGAAGATGGCCTGAAGATGGCCCCTGCGATGGACTGAAACCGGTCGACACTAAATGAATAAAAAAATCGCGATTAAGACTGTTTTCTTAATACTGAGTTAATTTATAGCAATCGCTGTTTCTGCACAACCATGTTGCCCAAACATCTAATCATTTTGTAATCGAGAATCATACCACTATTTGGGTACTACGAATAGTCTGTGCTAAAGGATGAAAGCAAAGGTTAAAGAAGTATTGCACTTCATTGATACCGCACTTCGTAAAATACTTCCTTACTGGGGACGTTACCATTCTCTAATACAAGAGATATGTGACGACAACAGCGAGAAACTACCATACATACCAAATGGAGCCAGTCTTACATACCGCATGATACATACCAGACGGGACCAGTCTTACAAACTGCATATACATGCGAACCATCTAATAGGCCATGCTATATGGTTACAGATACAGTTTCCCCCAGCAATGATGTACCGAATCTTATGCCATGTGGTTGTTGCTCGTGTCTATCGACATTGTTATTAAGATAGCACTGATCACTTTTCCCATTTTCTATAACAATGCAGTACTTTAAATCAATAGAAATTTTACGAATAAAAATATTCGTTTTCAAGTAAAAAATTTTAGCACTGCGTGGCGTCCCTGCTCTCCACCCGCGTGCTGATATCGTCGACGCCGTAGAGCTGCTACTGCCACAGCTCTCGCCGTGGCGTTGAGACACGATGCGCGATGACGTAGGTCGCCGTTGGTGAACGGGAGGCAGAAATGCGAACTCGTACGATGGATGCTTCTTCTGATTTAAGATTGAATGATGCATTGCCCGGATATGCAGTAGTTGTTAAATCTTATCTCATCCGCATCGTACACACCACCAATTGCGAGGAAACATTGTAATTATCAGTCTTCTCGTACGTTGATGGCTCGTTGCTATGGAGCTGCTGAACCTGTATGAAGCGAGATCCACAGATACTCTTTGATCACGTCTGAGTGAACCTACGCCGTAATGTTAAAAAAATATGTTCAAAAGTTCTCTTTTCAATTAATGAAGTAGGTATTTTGATATTCTGATTAAATTGTGCTTTCTAAACAGTCGTTGGTTAACTATCATTGATTAAATCATTAACAATGTAGTCCACGCTTGCTGTTTCACTTGGAACGAACAGTTTATTGTTCCTTGGCCACTAAATACTTTACAACTTTCGCACCACACGCACACGCAGTTGGTTGGTAAAGTCAGTTCTATTAAAGTTAAGTTTCTTGACAATTACGACAACTTGACTTTTCAGCGTAATTGTATTATCTTCATGAAGTCGTGTAATTGTGTCCTACTCGAGACTAATTGAGTGTAGTCCTTTGATATACTATCCACTCTTCTTTTAGATCCAACTATTTGAAAGTCAAGTCCGAAATTCACTAGTTTCGTCAATAAAGTTCAATTAACCCGTTATTCACGGTTAAACGCGTCTATCAGTTCCTGTCTCTGCTTAGAAAATCAGTTTTCGAAGTTCGTGAATAACTTCACGCAAGAAACACTTCTGAACGCAAAACAATCTCGTCGCGTTCCGTACTATCAATAACTAAGACAAGAATTGTTCTCGCACGTCTTTACAGGACGAGAGCCAGCAAGCGACTTCTGTGAAAGAGTATTGTAGGCGCAGTGAATTTCTTCGTAGCGCTTACAACTCTCTTCCACATAAAAGTTATCTCTGACTAACATCACCTTCGCCTTTGCTTTCAAGATATTGATTGCAATTATCACTTGGATATTTGTCTATTAATTAAATCTGAGATTTCTTCCTCCTCTTTTCATAACAAAAACTCTCAGTGATGTATAATGTTGTTATCAAAACTTCTTGGTGTTAGCTTATGGGCAAAGATGTCGTATTTGCCAAGATAACTCTTCCCTACTTCATATTATATTCCGTCTTAATTGACTTTAAGGGGGTCGTTGGGGTGTTATAACTGCTAATTGTTATTTCGATATTTTTACGCAGTTATTAGTAAAAAATAAAAATAACCTGCTGTAACCGAGATCAAACAAATACTGAAAAATAACGGTGATTCAGAACTTAAATACCCGTATCAGTTTTAACCTATAGTCTTATCTGTCCCAATGGTTAGTGTACTCCATAGCGTGAAGTGTCGCAGGTTAGCGAATCGCCATCTGCTACACATACCTGCCTCGCCATTTGCTGCTAAATTGCGAATATAGGCCAGCGGCAATCGATACAAGGAAAGGACAGTCAGGTGCCGAAGTCCGTGAACCGAAGCAGAAGAGAACCGGCCTCGCGCTGCTAAAGTTCGAGGGGCGAAACAAAGGGCACGCTCCGCGCACATTTCCCTTCTGCATTAACCAACAGATGCAGATTGGACAGCCGCTATTCATACCTACTAGCCGCGGGGTCATTCGAAAATCGAAACCCGTACGTTGCACGCTTTCGCCTCCATTTTGGGATATGTTGTTGATACTGACGGTATGGTGTGGTCTTACAACAACAATATATCGCCAGTTTCAACATATTCTGAAACAGACGAAATGCATGCAACTTACAGGTTTCGGTGTTGTTAATACTAATTATATATAGTATAAATGAAACATCATTACATAATTTCATTTGTTCCATTTTAAGAAGCACTCTCGTCCATAAGTAAATGTTTCGATTACTTGTTGGCCATAAAGTACAAACAGCTCCGGAGTGAGCATTCGGATGCCCAGGACGAGAATTCTACCCGTAACATCTGCGGCTCAGGTCACGTGATTTTGGGACGGCATGTTTTAGCCCTTATAGCGATTAGCGTATTTTGAGTGTTATGACTTCGTCGCTACAGGCGGATCACCTTCGGAAACACCGTGAAACTCTGTATACGCAATTTACAGACATCTTAACAGTTTGATGCGAGGAACTGAAGTTGGTTTAAAAATGTGAAGAGCAATGGTACTGCGATTTTTCGTCACAGTATCATAGATCATATTCGACTTTATTTACGATTTTTCAGTAACACGTAAGAAGTGACACAGCCAACAATATTTTTTTTTGTGTATTCTCTTGCCTTATTCATACTGTCGGATCCCTTTTCCAATGAATGACGTTACAATGACATTTTAGACGGTGGTGAAGTGTCGCAAAAATCAACGTATTTGGAACCTATACATTAAATACAGTAAGCGATATGCACCACCTGCTTCTCCATTATTATTTTCAATTTCTCTTTATTTACCCTTCTATTTTAACACACATACCTGTAACATTTTTTCGCCAGCTCATCAGAAAAGAAAACCATACACTATATTTTAAAAAACCGCACGATAAGTGCTTGAATTTTGGAGTAAAAAAAGGAAGTGACAGCCAACAATAATTTTTTTACTTATTATTTATTTATTTATTGATATTGTATAGTCTCTTTTAATTAATTAAATTACAATGAAACTTCATAGGAAACTGTCTCATGAAGAAATACTAGCAAGCACACAGGAGTTTGAGAACCTGCATAAACTGAAGGAAATAAATCAGACTGTCACGTATAAATTTTATCTGCATATTGACATAACGCCAATATATATGCATTGACATAACACCAATATATCTATGCGCTGATTGAAAGTTTGCTCAAATGCACTTGCAAATTTATCTAGCACTTGTCTCGTAAGCACATGTCCATAAAATCGCAAAAGTTATCTCTAAAATGCAAGACTTAATAATACCGTGTCTCGATAACTTTTTGACATGTAAAGTGCCTCATATCAATAAGACATTTACAATCATACATTTGTTGTACATACCTATGAAAAATAACTGTTCTTCGTTCCACATACATCTATTTACATCAGTAGCTACGACAACACTGCACCACAGCTGTTACTAAAAGCGCAGAAACTTATATAAAGCAAGGCGAATACGTGTAACATTCAAGTTTCGCTATTACCGCAAATTGTAGACAAGTAGCGTTGCGCCAAAATCATGTGACTAGCCTTGTTTGATGTTTAGAACATGCGCAGTAAGCTATGCTAACACCATAGAGGGCGCTTGTGACCTTAGTTGTCGTTGCACCCTAAAATAAACAAAGTCTCTCTCCACACACACACATTATATATATACACACTATGTTGTTGCCGACTTAATACGTGCCACTGGATCGACCGATAGTTTGCCGACCGAGGTGGTGTGCTGATTGAGGTTCTGAGCTCGCGTTCGGGAGGACGGCGGTTCAAATCCCTGTCCGGCCATGCACATGTAGATTTCCGTAATTGCTTAAGGTGAATGCCGGGATGTTTCCTCCGAGAACACTTACCAGCGCCAAAATACATTAGCATAGGAGTTCCTCAGGGTATCATTTTAGGACTAATACTGTTCCCGATATACATCATGACTTTCCCACTAGTGCTAGTCGTGGGAAAACATTCTCTTTGCCAATGTTTTGAGAAAAAAACGGAGCTCCTTGCAGAGAAAGCAGATGAAACCCTCAAAGAAGTTTACGATATTGGTCAATAAGCAATAAACTAACAATGAACGTAAAGAAAACAAATGTTATGAATTTCGTCTTGAAGAGGGAAGGAAATGATGCCATTAAATTAAATGTATTTGAGACTCTTATAGATATTGTAAAAAAAGGAAAAATTTCTAGGAATGAATATTTATTCTTAGCCGAAGTGGTGTGAACACACGAAGATACATGCAAACAGAATGCAATCAAAATGTTATGCCCTAGAGTCCTGCCATCAGCGTGCAACAGCCAGCAGCTTTTAGTTACATACTATTCATGTGTACACTCAGTTCATAGCTATGTAATTATTTTCTGAGGATCAAATGCACAGAATATAAACACAGTTTTCAAACTACAGGAAAGGGCCATAAGAATAATAACCAACAATAGTAGTCGAGCTCATTGTAAAGGTCTGGGCAGAACACTGGGAATGTTAACTGCACAATGCGAATACATTTACCAAGCAGTTGTACACATCAAAAAAAGCATTGGTAATTACTGCACAAATACTCGTAGTTGTGAGAGAAACTTACTTAAAAAGGCAGTTAAAAAGTACCTGTTAACAAAGCATTCTATACGTCGATGGATTACGTAGATAACACGGACTAGGGACTTAGTAAAAAAAGTAACAAATAATAACGATGATGAATCATCTAACACCACTCATAACATTTCCACACTATATTTCTTCTGTTTTCCCTTTGCTGGAAAAAACTTAGTCATAAAGTTATGTAGTGTATAAGCTAATACCTTATGCCCTTTCTGAACTCGACGTCCCACTCGTTATAGACGGATGGAGACTCATTTTTTCAGGCTAGCAAATGGGAAGTTGCGGTGCACAAATTGGTCCTGACATCAGCTAATAGTCCGTGCGGTATGCGTAATTTACGAAACAATGTCTGTATAGTGTGAGCAGTTACTGGGATTGAGAAATGAGTGATCTGTATAGCATTAGCCCTTTATCACTATTAAACAACTCGTTTGTTAAAAACATTATTGTACACTAGGGATAAACCGAACGAGGTAGCACTGTTTTTAACAGAGTGGCTTTTATTCGGGAGGATGGAGGCTCCAATCTTCATCCAGAAATCCTGATTTAGGTTTTCTGTGGTTTCCCTAAATTATTTCAGGCAAATGCTGGGATGGTTCCTACTACAAGGCCGCGGCCCACTACCTTTCGCAGCCATCTCATTTATAGAGACCTGTAAGTCTAAACGTCTGTGTATGTCAGGTACTTTATTTGTGTTGTCCTTACATTGTAATGTACAGTATCTTTGTAAAAGAGATCTACAGATAAATGAAACAACAACAACAATAACAACCACCACCACCACCACCACCATCACCACCACGACTACTACTACTACTACTACTACTACTAATACTACAGAACTCAGCAGACTGAATTAATGCTTTTTCTCTGTGACTGATGAACGTTCAACCATGATCTTACTTCCTTTTCCTAACAGTTAAATAGCTATCACTATTTTGCTATAACGCAACCTAACAGCTCATTAATTGTCTCATATGCATTAAATGTCATCGTCTATAACATTAGTACAGACACGGATTAAATCGAGTTAAACTGCAGGCGTACATTGTTTTCATAAGATTTTGCCTGTTTTGTGTCACTAAGCACTATTTCCTGTATTCATATAAATAAATAACTTTACCTTTTTGTGAAGGTAAAGAAGTCTTACGGCGGGTGTGAACAGGACAGTGAGTAGCCATTTGTGAAGGTCCTCCTCTTGAATAAATCAAGAGATTATAATCATTTGTTTGTCTGTCTGTACATGTACATCACACCTACCAATCTCAATCCCATTCATATAATTCCTTCGTGCTGTGTTTTCTTCTTCTTCTTCTTCTTCTTCTTCTTCTGCTTTTTCTTACAGTATATGTACGACAATGAGTTGGGTCGAATAAGTGGGTATTCTACCATACTTAATACGGAACACTTTTTTTACACAAAGTGATTCATCTGCCCCAACATATGGGTTGTATGCAACCTGCAACGCCTCCAAATACCACACACGAGACTTTCGTATTCTCTCACTCGCTATGTCCAAACTACAAGACCTATAGCAAAAATGAACAGGATCTTTCTGCAGGAAATGTAATGTAGTTAAATTTTGTACTGGGATTTACTCGGAAACTATGGTCTCTACCGAAACATATCTCAGCACAAAATTTAACTACATTAAATTTCATACAAAACACCCTGTTCATTTTTTTCTGTGGGAGTAATAGTTTGCGTGAAACGACCGAGAGAGTATGAAAATCTTTCTTGTGGTATCAGAAGACGGTGCAGGTTGCATAAAACCCGTAAGTAGGAGCAGCTGAATCACCTTGTATGACATTTCTATTCAGTCTTGCGGGTAGTGCTGAACATAGTTCAGTATTGCCGAACAAGCACGAGATACATGAAGTAGGCATCATTGCATCACCGAACTGATATATGGTCCAATGTTTTTGGCAGATATACACTCCTGGAAATTGAAATAAGAACACCGTGATTTCATTGTCCCAGGAAGGGGAAACTTTATTGACACATTCCTGGGGTCAGATACATCACATGATCACACTGACAGAACCACAGGCACATAGACACAGGCAACAGAGCATGCACAATGTCGGCACTAGTACAGTGTATATCCACCTTTCGCAGCAATGCAGGCTGCTATTCTCCCATGGAGACGATCGTAGAGATGCTGGATGTAGTCCTGTGGAACGGCTTGCCATGCCATTTCCACCTGGCGCCTCAGTTGGACCAGCGTTCGTGCTGGACGTGCAGACCGCGTGAGACGACGTTTCATCCAGTCCCAAACATGCTCAATGGGGGACAGATCCGGAGATCTTGCTGGCCAGGGTAGTTGACTTACACCTTCTAGAGCACGTTGGGTGGCACGGGATACATGCGGACGTGCATTGTCCTGTTGGAACAGCAAGTTCCCTTGCCGGTCTAGGAATGGTAGAACGATGGGTTCGATGACGGTTTGGATGTACCGTGCACTATTCAGTGTCCCCTCGACGATCACCAGTGGTGTACGGCCAGTGTAGGAGATCGCTCCCCACACCATGATGCCGGGTGTTGGCCCTGTGTGCCTCGGTCGTATGCAGTCCTGATTGTGGCGCTCACCTGCACGGCGCCAAACACGCATACGACCATCATTGGCACCAAGGCAGAAGCGACTCTCATCGCTGAAGACGACACGTCTCCATTCGTCCCTCCATTCACGCCTGTCGCGACACCACTGGAGGCGGGCTGCACGATGTTGGGGCGTGAGCGGAAGACGGCCTAACGGTGTGCGGGACCGTAGCCCAGCTTCATGGAGACGGTTGCGAATGGTCCTCGCCGATACCCCAGGAGCAACAGTGTCCCTAATTTGCTGGGAAGTGGCGGTGCGGTCCCCTACGGCACTGCGTTGGATCCTACGGTCTTGGCGTGCATCCGTGCGTCGCTGCGGTCCGGACCCAGGTCGACGGGCACGTGTACCTTCCGCCGACCACTGGCGACAACATCGGTGTACTGTGGAGACCTCACGCCCCACCTGTTGAGCAATTCGGCGGTACGTCCACCCGGCCTCCCGCATGCCCACTATACGCCCTCGCTCAAAGTCCGTCAACTGCACATACGGTTCACGTCCACGCTGTCGCGGCATGCTACCAGTGTTAAAGACTGCGATGGAGCTCCGTATGCCACGGCAAACTGGCTGACACTGACGGCGGCGGTGCACAAATGCTGCGCAGCTAGCGCCATTCGACGGCCAACACCGCGGTTCCTGGTGTGTCCGCTGTGCCGTGCGTGTGATCATTGCTTGTACAGCCCTCTCGCAGTGTCCGGGGCAAGTATGGTGGGTCTGACACACCGGTGTCAATGTGTTCTTTTTTCCATTTCCAGGAGTGTATTCTTGCTGCAGCAGTCGACGTTGATGTTTGAGTATTTGCTACCTGATATAGCTGAAGACAGTGATTGTCCCTGCTGTAATTTGCTGGGATGGCTGGAGAACTTTGTGCAGTACTGCGTGCTTGTTCTAGAATTCTGTACAAGTTCTTAGTTAATAATTCCTTTGGCACATCCTTATGCTTACATTAGGTCTATCATTAGAAGTTTAGTAATAAAGTAGTTACCTGTTCTTACGGTCAACAGCCAGTACTGGACACAAGCTTTGAGCTCTGAAGTGATGGTGTGTGACGTTTACGTGTGGAACCAGAGCAGACCACTTAAATTTGTATGCTTCTCTAGTAAATGTGATCCATCGATATGAAATGTGACTACGTCTTATGTAGGCTTCTGCAAACTTCTGTAGTTTGTTATAGATGGAATGATCCTGCTGTTTGATAGAAGTGCGTAGGTCTATTGGTGATGCTGGCTATATTTAACACCATGATACCGCTGGTCTGCTAACAAAGTGAAAACGTTGTTTCCTTTTTTTATTATGGAGGATGTGCTAATGGTTCAAATGGCTATAAGCACTATGGGACTTAACATCTGGCCGGCCGGAGTGGCCGAGCGGTTCTAGGCGCTTCAGTCTGGAACCGCGCGACCGCTACGGTCGCAGGTTCGAATCCTGCCTCGGGCATGAATGTGTGTGATGTCCTTAGGTTAGTTAGGTTTAAGTAGTTCCAAGTTCTAGGGGACTGATGACCTCAGAAGTTAAGTCCGATAGTGCTCAGAGCCATTTGAACCATTTGAACTTAAACATCTGAGGCCATCAGTCCCCTAGACTTAGAACTACTTAAACCTAACTAACCTAGGGACATCACACACACCCATGTCCGAGGCAGGATTCGAACCTGTGACCGTAGCAGCAGCGCGGTTCCGGAGTGAAGCACCTAGAACCTCTCGGCCACAGCGGCCAGCCGACGTGCTGACACTGTCTTGTAGTCAGGCTCTGGAAGATGATATTTTTTTTGGGGGGGGGGGGGGGGGAGAGATATTTGAAACACAGTAGTGTCGCCTAGACCGAGGTTTGGCAATATTGAGAGGTTAGTTGGTTTATTTCCCAAGCCAAAGAATGCAACAAATATCTATTTTAGCAGTAATGTTTAACATTCATGATACCCTTTGTATGAGCAAGTGATTTGTATGTAGAATGAGTTACAACATATTATCAGTACTCACTGTTTACAACTGTCTGCCAACGCTGGGAAAACTTTTCGATTCCGCGATTGTGCAAATCATATGATTTTGAGACGAATATCTCATGGAGCCATGTTTGGGGCGCATTTTCATTTGCAAACATGGCCCCTTTAAGGTTGTTCGATAGAGAGCGGGAAAGTTGAAAATCTGGAGACGCAATATCAGGCCAATAAGATGGGTGCGGAATTACTTCCCAACGAAACTCCTGAACAGTGTTTGTCAATCTAGCAGAATGCGGACAGGCGTTATCGTGCAGTAGCATCACTTCAAGCAGTCTTCCCGGTCGTTGTTCTTAGACTGCGTCTGCAAGACGTCTCAGTTGTTGACAATAAACGTGATCAGTGATGGGTATACTTCGGGGAAGCAATTAGTAGTACACCACACCGTCGCTGTTCCACAACACTGAGACTTGGCGCCTTATACCGCTGCTGTCTAGAGCCTGTGTATCAGGAGAATGACTCGTGCGTGCACAGTGACAGACGGTCTGAAGTGGGTTCAGTCGAGTACGTAGTTCTACGAGGGTCACTCCAAAAGAAATGCACACTACCTTTTTTAAAAATCCATCTTTTATTCTACATGTTTGAGAGTTTTACAGTGTGTAGATACATCCTTCAGGAACAATATTTTCATTTCTCCACATAATTTCCATCCCTCTAAACTGCCTTACGCCATCTTGGAACCAGCGCCTGTATACCCGCACGGTAAAATTCTGGACCAACCTGTTGGAGCCACTGTTTGGCAGCGTGCATAAGGGAGTCATCATGTACAAACCTTGTTCCACGAAGAGAGTCTTTCAGTTTCCCAAAGAAATGATAGTCACGTGGAGCCAGGTCAGGACTGTAAGGCGGATGTTTCAGTGTTGTCCATCCGAGTTTTGTGATCGCTTCCATGTTTTTTTGACTGACATGTGGCCGTGCATTTTCGTGCAGCAGCAAAACATCCTGCTTTTGCCGATGTGGTCGAACACGACTCAGTCGAGCTTGAAGTTTCTTCAGTGTCGTCACATATGTATCAGAATTTATGGTAGTTCCACTTGGCATGATGTCCACAAGCAAGAATCCTTCGGAATCGAAAAACACCGTAGCCATAACTTTTCCAGCAGAAGGTGTGGTTTTGAATTTTTTTTTCTTGGGTGAATTTGCATGATGCCACCCCATTGCTTGTCTCTTCGTCTCTGGTGAAAAATGATGGAGCCATGTTTCATTACCTGTCACAATTCTTCCGAGAAATTCATCTCCACCATTCTTGTACTGTTCCAAAAGTTCGCTGCATACCGTTTTTCTTGTTTCTTTGTGAGCCACTGTCAACTTCCTGGGAACCCACCTGGCGCAAACCTCTTTTAACGCCAACACTTTCAGTATTCTGCAAACACTTCCTTCCCCTATCCCAACGTAGTGACAAAATTAGTTCACTGTGATGCGTGTGTCAGCAGTCACCAATTCGTTAACTCTCTGCACATTGTCTGGACTGTGTGCAGTGCAAGGCCTGACGCTGCGAGGACAATCCTCAATATTGCCGTGCCCGCTTTCGTCACGCAACCTGCTGTACTACGATCGATAGCAGCATCTCCATACACCTTTTTTCAAGCTCTTGTGGATGTTTCCCACCGTCTTGTTTTCACAGCACAGGAATTCTATGACAGCACGTTGCTTCTGACGAACGTCAAGTGTAGCAGCCATCTGAAGACATGCTGTGACGGCGCCACTCATGGGAACAGGTTGAACTAAGTTTGAAAACAAGCGGGAAGGATATATCTACACACTGTAAAACTTTCACACATGCAGAATAAAAACTGTACTTTTACAAAAATAGTGTGCACTTCTTTTGGAGTGACCCTCGCAATTTTCATCTGCTAGACGACAGCAGTGAACAGAGACATTCAAGAAACAGGTCAAGAGTATGTATTTTGAATGGTTCTGTTTATTTTTTGAAGACTTGTTTGTTTATTTATGCTTGAACAGTTTTGTATATTCTTTTAGTAGTGTGAATTATGCGTGAATGTGGTCTACAGTAAATATGTAGATCATTGTTCTACTAATGAACGTTGTACGACGGGGAATTTTGTATCATAACATGTTAACTAAGTTTATGGTAAAAGGAAAGATAATTCGAGTGTAAATGAAAATAGTTAACAACGTAAAGTATAAACAAAATATCACAATGTTAAAATATTTATTTCGGAAAAAAATACAGTTAGAAAGTGTGTTATTTGTTGATTGGTTAGTCATGAAAAGCGCGGACTAGCGTGGGGGAGAATAAGTTTTTCTATTGGCCTCAAAGAAAACTGACCAATCAGAAATGAGTATTCTTCGCGCGTCTCTTCTCTTGGAGATATAGAAGGTTTACAGCAGTCTAAGTGGAGTCGGAGCCCAGCCTTTCAATGGTACTGTCCTGTGTAGTATGAGCTTCCAAGTAAGTTATAATTTGCCGGTTTTAGTTGTGCTACATGCTTCAAAAGTGTTTTTAACTGTGTTAAAAATAGCAGGTCCGTGTTACGCACTGCTGGCGTAAGGTTGCCTGGGAATGGAATGACCGGGCAGAATACAGATTGATCATCATCATTCGTATCAAAACTTTTTTAACACTCTTCAGGAAACGTAACTTCACCAATTATGTGAACAGGATCTTGACATATTAAAACAAAGAATGCAGTTAAGTAAGGCAATCTAAGAACAATTACTGATAATCGAAAACAGTGTCTTCAGAGGTTCTTAAGATTTAAGTACAAAACTGAAAAATGCCCCAAATAACAGTATTTTGTACCAAGTATAGCATGATAGAAAAACAGCCTTCAGAACTGGTAGGCAATAAACATCTTCAGAACGTGTTTGACTAAAATACAACAAAAATAGTCAGGTTTACCAAAAAAGGAGTTCATTAAAAGGCAAGAAACACAATTAAAGCTGCTTGATATGAATCCTCCGCGCAATGGGCAATGTGTTCCGGATGAACGGCCCTGAAAATACTTAGGACAGGACTGATATGCTGTTCACCACACCCCTCCTTTTCTAAGCAAACCTGTGGGAAGACGCCCCTACGCACAAACATAATAATCATAGTCTGATGAACAGAGAACTAACTTTCAAGTAAAGCAAGTAAGTCGTCAGATTACACGAAGGCAGGCAAAACTGCTGTGATAAGTCCTTAAAAGATTATTAAGTAAGTGGCCAAGGCAATCATCCCCAGTTAACCCGACTAAAGTTCAGCGATCTACCGAGATTCAGCTTCAGATCAGATAGCCATATAGCATTTAAAAGGAAACTCAAAGAATTTCTGAATGGCTACTCCTTCTACTCATTAGATGAATTTTTGGATATAGTAAGTGGGTAATTTATCCAATCCCCACAAAAAAATTAAAAATATTAAGTGTCATGTAATATTTTGTGTCATGTAATATCTTGTATAGACACCTTTTATTAATCTGACACGTTCCACATCATTACGAAGTGTCGTATTCATGATCCATGGAACAAGTACTAATCTAATCTAATCAGACCACAACGCAGAAACGGTAGGTACGTAACCGTTGCGCGGGTCGGTAAACATAGGTGGAAGGAAGACACGAACGGTTGGCTCATGAATGTCACTTATGTGAACACAAGCTAGGGTTGTAAGTATAAACCATTAAAAAAACATAAAATTTTCCCCCATAGGGCTCATAAGCTCTCGGGTGCTCCAAATAACTAAAGAAGGCGAATTGGCGATTTAGTGCACAACGTACCAGGCACACAAAAAAAAAAACCGCCAGGATAGCCGAGAGCGCTAACGCGCTGCTTGCTGGACTCGGGGAGTCGCGCCGGCCCCAGATCGAATCCGCCCGGCGGATTAGCGACGACGGCCGGTGTGCCGCCCAGCCTGGATGTGGTTTTTCGGCGGTTTTCCACATCCTACTAGGTGAATACCGGGCTGGTCCCCAGGTCCCGCCTCAGTTACACGACTCACAGACATTTGAAACACATTCACACTATTTCACGATTTACACTAGATGCAGACAGCTGGGGTACACTGATTCCATCCTGGGGGGTGTGGGTGGCGGCAGGAAGGGCATCCGGCCACCCCTTACAATTAACATGCCAAATCCGGTTAACCATGGCCGACCCTGCGTAACTGCGGGACAAGGTGCAAGTGATAGAATAGTACCAGGCACAAAAAACGGTTGAAATGACACATTGAACATAAAAAATTTACAAACGCCCAATAATTTAAAACAGACAATCAAATCACAAGTCTATGACAATTAACAAGTTAGCTGTTATTTTTTCATACGAGCGACACGCTCCTTAAATCGCCTGCCCAGGCGCAGGAACAGGAAACAATAAGAACAGGAGGCTGAACCGCGTCCAATATAGAAGCAGCAAGACACCAACACGCGCAGGAAGCGAACCAGTCACAATTATCACGCTCACAGCGGGAGGTAACGTCAGTCTTAACGAATGGCGCGTGGTCTCGGCACCGAAGCAACGAACTGAGGGTAGCTCACCGAGCATCCAAAGCTACTGTGCGGCGACAAACAGTGGAAAACTTGGAGCTATCACGAGATGTGTGGATGACGACGGCTCAGTGCTCGCCTCGAGATCTGGCCGCCCAAAGGACTAACATGTCCACCCCTGCCCGCATCTCGTGGTCGTGCGGTAGCGTTCTCGCTTCCCACGCCCGGGTTCCCGGGTTCGATTCCCGGCAGGGTCAGGGATTTTCTCTGCCTCGTGATGGCTGGGTGTTGTGTGCTGTCCTTAGGTTAGTTAGGTTTAAGTAGTTCTAAGTTCTAGGGGAATGATGACCATAGATGTTAAGTCCCATAGTGCTCAGAGCCATTTGAACCATTTTGTCCACCACTTCCCAGTGCACGTCCCTCGTGTCCGGTAGATGCTCTGCCAGACAAACTTGGAAGTAACGGGCGGCAACAGCCCCAGCCCGTTGCCCTGCAGACGTGGACTGACAGTGCTGCTTCACTCACTGCCTCTCCCGGTAAACTGCCTCAAGGCCACTTGCAGCAAACGTGCCACGCCCCCTTTACGCCAGAGATCGTGTTCCAGGAAACGTGTCACGAGCAACCGATTGTGCAAAGTTTCAGACTGACCGGGAATCAAACCCCAGGCATTCGCATCTGTAGTATCGCACTGACCCTCCGTGCCACACGTAAAAGAGTAAAGAGTAAAAAATAAAAATAAAAGACCCCTCTGTAACTAAGGGCTCTGGCTGGGATTCTGTTTCCATATCGAACCAAAAACCGGTCAGTCGATCTTTGCTTGAATTACGACGTTCTGTATTTTTGACAGGACAGGTGAAAGGAAAAAATATACTACGCTCATTTGCAATTTGGTCGCAGAACTCTACTAAAAGCCGAATACGTAGGAAGATATTACTGTTTGCCAATCATGCCATTCGACCATCTCCGTGCCTACGGAAGTTTGTGCATAATTCAAAGAATGGTATCTGTATGAAACTACTCAGACACCTTTATTCTCCAACTAATATCCACTACTTGAGTTGCGCTCTAGCAAAACTACGGTTTGTCAGTTTTGGTACACTACATAAATGACTTAGTAAGTGGTAGGATTACCAGCAGTATTGTTAGTATTCATAGGGAAAGAAACAAATTAATGTGTGAGAGAGAAACTGGGAACCGACCTCTTCTCTTTGTCTTTGTTTGTTTGTTTGTTTTGCACATGACTATAGAACAGCACGCATTCAGCATTTGTTCATTGTGTATTTTGCATCCTTACAGAACATAAATTGAATTTTATAAGAAAAAATTATTGAACGTATAACTTCTGCGCTTTTATGTAACCAAAGCAATTACTTCTGATGCAACTACAGTTTACATGCACAAACATAAAAAATATATGATTGTTATTTTGTACTCAATATAACATTCGTCATCATGATCAAAGGCAATAGTTTCCTATTATTACTGATGCATCTAAAAGTTGTTTATGAATAACAGTAATATGTTTTATATGAGTTCGACGAAATCGATGCGATGTTTGATATATTTTTGTTCTGCAGTTTCTTTATTTTACCTTTCTGTTGAGGAAATTACGTTTTCTAGCTCTATGTGATAAATTTGTATTGTTTCCATTTTTTACAACTGCTATCTTTTCACGTAAGAAATCAAAAATCGTCCAATAAAACCTGAAGTAAAAATTGGTAATCTCAATTTTGCTATAACAATTAATTTTTAAATGAGAGAGAAGGACAGCTATGTAGAACAAAAATGTTCTTTAGGTTACCCAGCCCTTTATATATCCTTATTCAGTTTCTAGAGGTTCACTGCTTCCGGATTTTAGGCGAATCTAGTAACAATCATCGTGTACATAAAGAAAGCGACCGTTATGAGGTAACGCGTGGTAGCTATGCAACACACGTAATGTACAGATAATGCGGGTACGACCTTAACTAGCCAAAGATACTAGGAAAACTGCCGTATTCTATGCTTACTTATGATAGTCTGCAGCAGCCTGCAACCTGTGTTAGTTTTAAAACTCTGTCCATGACACATTAACCCTACAGTATGGGTTCTCTGAAATGCGACTTCTCTGGCAGAAAAGTATAAAATCAACAGCTGCATTTGGGGGAGTAATATGGCATTTAGATGTCCTCCTTCAGGCAAACACGTTGCTTTTTTATTCCAAACATCGTTCCAGCGACAATTTGCCACGATACTAATTCTTCTACATCCTCTGTTTCTTACATGTCACTCAATACACTATTTGATCAAAAGCATGTGACGCCTGTATGACAGCTTGAACTCTGCTAGGGACACTTTCAGTGATGTGCTGAATGTCTGTGGACAAATAGCAGCTTATTCTTCTTCAAGAGCTGTGGGACGCTGGGGTCTAGAGCGATATCGACGACGTAATTCATCCCCCAAGATGTTTCATTAGTTTCAGGTCGGGACTCTGTGCAGGTCTGTTCATTTCCAGAATGTTATTGTCCACACAACATTACCTCACATATGCTGTTTCATGACAGGGTGTATTGTCATGCTGATGCAAACAATCATCGTCTCTGAACTGTTCCTCTACTGAAAGCAGCACACAACGTTGTACAATGTGTTCATATTTTTCTGCGTTTAGCGTTTTCTTAAGCTCAATAAGGACACCTCATCCCAAGCATTAAACACACACTCCTCGCCGTAATACCACCACTTTCGTAACGTACTGTTGACCCCACACAGGTCACGTTCTCCATGCGTTCGTCAAACCCAAACCCTTCAATCCGATTGTCACAAGGTACAGCGCGATTCATCACTCCAAATCACTAGTTTCCAGCCATCCACCGTCTAGTGACGCTCTTTCACCAATTGAAGTGTCGCTTAGCACTAACTACCGAAATGTGTGCCGTTTGAGGAGCTGCTCCACCACTGTACCCCACACTTTTTAACTCCCTGTGCACGGGCATTGTGCTAGCTGCATGCTGATAGCACTTTGGAACACATAAATGATTTCTACTGCTGATTTCGAGCGAATTCTTGTAACTGCTCTCCGCAGTGCTCAACCGTCCCTGTCTGCCACTACATGAGATCCGTCTGGTCTCGGTTTATGTGTGGTCCTTCTTATCTTTACTTCACAATTATCTCAACGACAGTCGATGTGAGCAGCTTCAGGACTGAAGTGTCCCTGATGAATTGGTTACTCAGGTGACGCCCAATGACTGATCCGCGCTCGAAGTCACTGAGTTCTCTGACCGATTCTGCTGTTACTGCTTCTGTACTGACAAACCAACACTCCCTACCTGCTTTAATACCGACGGTTCCGTCTCTCGTTACATCTAATGGTCAGTTCATTATTCTGTAGGGGTTTCGGAATACTTTTGATCAGATAGTATAATAATGTTTTATGTTTATTCATAGAGCACATCATGCGTTGGCCGTGATTTGTTAGCTGTGTGCCAGTAAATCAATGTTTACCAGTGAAATTCACAAGAATCGAAAGTCGATCAACAGATCCGTTGGCCAACGAAACAGTCGCGTTGTCACGCAATTACAGAGGACTGAATGGCAGGAAGAAGAGATTTTCAAATCTGTAGCCCAGAGAATAGAGGTCAACATATGGCATACAGTGTGAAGAAACCGGACCAGTTATTAAAATAAGTAACATGAAAAGTAAAAGAATAAAAGTCCGCCGGTCGGAGTGGCCGAGCGGTTCTAGGCGCTACAGTCTGGAGCCGCGCGGCCGCTACGGTCGTAGGTTCGAATCCTGCCTCGGGCATGGATGTCGGTGATGTCCTTAGGTTAGTTAGGTTTAAGTAGTTCTAAGTTCTAGGGGACTGATGACCTCAGCAGTTAAGTCCCGTAGAGCTCAGAGCCATTTGAACCAATAGAAGTCCTACTAATGTTTGTGAGCTATCGATGAAACTACTCTGAACGTAAAGTATTTACGTCAACGCAAAGAAAACAAAGAAATATGCAAACTGTTAACGAAAGTATGATCGTATGAGAAATCTGTAACAAAGAAATAACATCAGGCGCACCGCGCGGCTGTATGTTAGTACTGGGACCGTTTCTAGTAATCTCGAATATTGATTAACTGGAAGACAAAAATACTAATTATCTAAAAGTTGCACAAATAAGAAGGTAGGTCTTCGTAAAAGTATTACGTGGTGCCCAGGTTAACAACTTGACAAAATGGTTCACATTTGAACGGCCGGATGTCAGTGACCAAAGGACACAATACTTCGGCAAGCGACCACGTTGCCATCATCATGTGCGGAAGTTCATGAGCGGTGAGTGAACTGTGTTCAAAGATTCGGAGGTAATTAGGTTCATGCAACATTATGGCTCCACACATCATTATGCCTGGGCCGCCAAAACGGTCATATTCGACAGTGCTGGAAGCATCCCCATAAGACAAGAGATGGAAACACGTAATACTATCAGGAAAACTGTCGAACATGATTGTTTTGGTGGGCAAGATGTTACGCCGTGTATAGGCATAATGTTGCAGGGGCGTATTGACCTCCAAATCTTTGAACACGGTACACTCGCCGGTCACTGTTACTGTGACACACTGTACTCCTTTCCAAAGTGCGCGTTTTCATGGGTGCATTCGGCTCGGACTTCATTATTGTAGATGACAATGCGTGACCACATCTAACTGCATAGGTGAAGCAGCTCATGGAACGAGGGGAGACTCGGCGAATGGACTGGCCTGCCCGTTTCCGTGACATAAATCCCATCGAGCACATGTGGAGAGACGTTTTGCATCCCGTCCATATGCACCAACGGTGCATCCAGAATTTGTCAACCACGTGGCTCGAGGGATGGAACGCCCTACCACAAGAGCTCCGTACCAACCTTATGACCAGCATGAGAACACATGGCAGAGCATGCACCGCCGTCCTTGGTGACATCCTATGTCCATGTCCCATCTTTTGTAATGTCCATTGGACCGACATGAATCGCGGTGATTATTCTCTTTCAATAAAAGTGTCATTTCTGTTAGTCTCATTAGGTATTTCTTTCAGTTGCCTTCTGTACTACATTGTAGCAGTTCTTTTATGTATGGTCCATGTTTCATCGATCTGTGTAACGTGCACTAAAACCTTATAAAAAAGTTACTTTCGTCCTCAAGTTTTGCAAACTAGTGTATATGTGGAACTTCATACATGGAGTATACACGAGTGTATGATAATAGATGCCGATTTCTGGTACCTGTAAGTAATTTTGAGTTATTTGGAATTGCATATTATAGGGTTTTGAAGATTAAAGATTAAGTTGTTGGCTGTGAACCAGTTGTAAGCTAGTTCCAGTGTTCCCTTGGTTGTGTGTGGTATGTATTTCATATAGGAAGTCGAGGGTGACATAGCGGCTAGTCGGCGGTGTTTGTTCTCGAGGGACGAAACGTGCAATTATTGAACGTCAATTTCATTTACCTTTATCAAGGTCATGGCTGATTTCTTTCTTAATTCATGGTAAAATATGACTGTGCGCCTGCTTTATTATAGCAACACTCTCAATTTCATGAGTCACGCTACCTACCCCTTACGAGCAGCGAACGCAAGGGGGAACAGAATTGGTATTTTAAGCAGATTGCGTTTTGCGTGACGTACCTTCCGTGATGTGGTTTCCTGGCCCAGTACATGCTTTATACCTCAGAGGAATTAGACTAATGGTGGCTACTGGAAGACAGAAACCAGCACAGCTCTCTACAACAGCCGCCTCGCCTAAAAATTCCAAGTTTCAGAAGAGCAGTCCCAGCGGCTCCCACTACCTCTAGATTGAGACTAACTGTTGTATTTGCGCGTAAATAATTTCTTCAAATTCACAAAAGCAGGAAAAAATCGTTCCGTAAAATGATGTGAAATCAATTGATTAGCATCTTGTTTCTAATTGTTGTATGTATTCTTGGTACAATTGTTAATAGCGGATTCTAAGAATTTTTCGTGAAGATTTTGGTTTCTTGTGGTGCTGTGCCTCCGAACAGCTTTAGATATACAGAGTTATTTCACGTCACGGGTTTTGTTTACTGAACGCTGTAGTGCCCCACAGTCGACAGCCTCTTCAGTGTAACTCGTACTGAACTCTACTTCCATGTCTATTTTTAAATTCACTTTTAAAGCAGTTGCTACTCGAAGAGCAGTTAGTACAAACAGAAATGAAATAATATTTCCATTCTGAAACGAATGTAAGTCATTTAGTTTAATTTTTTTTTCATTCACACGGAGATGCTCACGCGAACTATAAATTATTTTGTGTTCTCTATTACGGTTATGTTCGAGCCTATATGTCAGTCTTTAGGCATAGGCTGTATTCCTGATGAGGGATGCAGTATCAGTGAACTTCATAAGGCAAATTGCTGATCCAAACAATATTACAATATTCGTATTCAGCTTAATTACACTCAACAATGTTAGAGATTGTTTCGCAGGTACCAGCTTCCGTTTTCTCACGCACTAGTATGCTTCAAACCACCATCACAGAGGTTTTCCCTTTTAATGTCTTTCCCACAGGTCGATCTTAACTTTCCTTTTCCTTGCTTGCTTTAGTGTCTAAAGTTACTAAGTGCCAACTAACGTAGTTGATTGGAATTACGCTTACTACGAATACTGTAACGCTGTTTCGATCATCAATTCGCCTAATAAAATACACTGAAACTGTATTCCTAGTCAGCCATGTCAGCGGTGTGCAGCCTTGTTTCGTTGGACACAGTGGCAACTACACGACTGATGCCATGGAAACTGTTACTGCTGTCGTAAGAGAATATCGTAAACAGCGTAAGTTCACCAGAACCCCAACATCAGAAATAAGGTGCCATACACCATTAATCAAAAGTACATTTCACTTTTAGAGCTATTAAAGAAATAGTAATATATTTAGCACCATTTCCAAGTAACTGGACTCAACGTGGCTATTTATTTATCCGGTAATAAAACCACAAATTTTTCGAAGGAATACGACAGTGCACAACATATTATTTGTACAGAAGATCAAGAAATGACAATGCGTTCACATAAAAAAGTATTCAATAATTTCATTAACATACAAAAGGGGGTAAACAAAGACAAGCAGGACAATAGCTTATTCACAATGTTGTGAAGGAATCCAGGAAGAATTTTGGGAAAAAGAATTTAAGTTTAAGGAGAAGAAATAAAAACTTTAAGTCCTGCCAGTGATGTTTTAATGCCGTCAGAGATAACAAATGACTTAAAAGAGCAGATGAACGGAATGCACATTGTCTTGAAGAGAGGTTATAAGCTGGACAACAAGAAAAGGAAACAAGGGTAACGGAATGTAGTCGAGTGATATCAGCCAGTGATCAGGCAAGTATAATAGGAAACTTCATTAGATAAATTTTGTTACTCTGGCAGCAACATTACTGATGCCGACCTTAATAGAGAGGGTATAAAACGCAGGGTGGCAACAGCGAGAAAAAAAGTTATTGTAAAACACAAGTTTGTTGACATGAGTATAAATTAAATGATAGAAGTCTTGTGAAGGAAAGAGGGCATGCTGAAAAGTAAGGCCTCCGAATTTTTAATGTGAAAATTCTTAAAGCTTTTTTAAATAAAACAAACGTTATTAACTTTCTACATCTTTATTATTCATGTGTACACATTTATTTCTCACGTAGTCAACATGACGACGAACACATTTCTTCCAACAAGAGACTGGTTTGTTGATATGGCCACCTTAAAATGTTTGAATCTGATGACTGAGCCACAACCTTACCTCTGCTTGCACCGCTTCATCGCAACAAACTGAAGTCCTCGGAGGTGTTCTTTAAGTTTTGGAAAGAGATGAATATCGGATAGTGCCAAGACGGGAGTTTATGGAGGATGATCAATGACAGTTAAAGATGTCGCAGCGTTTTTGTGTGGTCTGTCATGCTAAAGGAGAGGGAACTCCGTTTGTGGACGAATTCTTGGAATTCGGAAATCTGTTACGCAACCTGCTTCTCACACACTGACATAGTTACGTTAACAACGCCATGTTACGCGCTACAATTCGGAACCCTTTAGCAGCAGACGGGTTGCATCTTGAGGCAGCGAAACGGGAAAGTCGATCGTGCATTAAACACAACATGTAAAACCTCAACCGATACTGAGAACAGAATAAAAAATACTGAGGCATTACTTTTCAGTACTCCCCCGTATTTGTGTGGAGTGTATCCTTGTACGGTACTGAAAGGCGGACGATAAACAGTTGAGACAGCAGGTTTTGAAATGAGGCATCCCAGGGTAATGCTAAAGAATAGATGGATGCTTCGGATAATGAATGAAGAAATACTGAATCAAACTGGAAAGAAAATAAAATTTATAACACAACCTGACTAAAAGTTGACAGGGTATATGTTGAGGCGTCAAGGAAACGTTAATTTGATGATAGAAGGAAGTGAGCTGTAAAATTTTTAGAGGGCGAAGACATGAATACAGCAAGCAGTTTCAAATGGATGTAGGTTGAAGTCGCTATGAAGCTGTAAAAAAGCTTGCAAAGGTTAGAATAGCGTGGAGAGTTGCATCAAACCAGTTGTAGGACTGAAGACCAAAACAACTAACTGTGTAACACTGAATTTCGGATTGTTAGTTACATACTGCACACACCATGTTTATGATCAACATAATACTGTGAAAAGTGTCAGTGCAGGTAGAGGTGCACAGATTTCCTTAAATATATATTTATCATTCCTACATGCCACCCGTTTACGGGTTTATAGAAAAGCTCGATCTGTTTTGAGGTATTCGAACCTGAACCCTTGACATACGCGGGTAATGCTATAAACGGGTGGGCTACCTACTCACAACTCAGGGCCCATCCTCAAAGTTAAAGTGTACAGTGCCTCTCTCAAACCTCGCAGTTTTCACAGGAATTCACCTACGTACCTTGCTGGATTAACATTTCTTAGAGGAAATATACACAGGAGATACGCGTCATTCTGGAAATCCCGCTGGCTTGCTTCCAACGGCGCAGTTCCAACAACGTATACAGGAAAGCTTCTGTGAAGTATGGAAAGTAAAATCGATGTGCTGAAGAACTGAAGATTTAGGCGAACAGGTAATTCCCGTTTTCCTGGATTTTCGAAAGGCGCTCAACGCTGTACCACATCGACGACTGATAATCCTAGTACGATTTCTGGGCTATCTGAAACATTTTGCGGTTGCAAACCCAAAGCTATAGTGCGCGACAAATCCTCAACAGTAACGTAAGTAAACCGTGTATGCCCCAATGTAGCGTAACAAGGCAGCTATTATTCCGGATGTGCATAAAAGATTTGTCATATGGAGTCAGAAGTGCCATCAAATTGTATTTTAAGGACGATTTTGTCGACAGGAAAGCATCATTGATAGAGGATTGTAAGGATATGTTGGACGAATTAGACGTTATGGAACATTTAAATTTGGATAAAATGCAACGATAATGCTAATAAAAACTAAAAGAACTCAGTAGCACTAGATTTACAGGGTGGGGATATTTGGAAAAAAAGGGCTCCATACGAGAAAAGAGCAGAAGCGAAAGTCGCTAACAATACAGTAAAGAGAATTAAGTCTTACACTGCAGAGAAGCGTGCGGAGAAAGTTTCTAGATGTCGGTCGTGACACTGCGGTTAAAATGAAAAATTTCTGAAGTGCAGATAAAGAGAATGACATTCTCGTATCGTTCGGCACTAAGCTATCTAGCTGAATGAAGACGGGAAGCAGGTTTATTTCCTTCTACTCTTCTGTATTTGATCTATCTTGCCCTGAATTTTGTTTAGCGTATCACATACGTGGGAGTAATTAGCAGGCAGGAAGGTCAAAGTATATCCTCTTGTCGACATGTAAGAAATTACAGAGTAAGCTGAAGAGGGATGAGTACAGAGAGATCCATACAGGCAACCGCCAGGATTCATTTAGAAAAACCATGAATAGTCGGGAGGACAGTTGACTCAACTTCTTATAATCCACCGACGGAAGAAAAAAATCGTTGCAGCTAGAAGGAGCTGTGCGACATGAACTAAAGTTTGTAGGTGTGTTTCTATACCCACCAGGGTAGCAGAGAGAGCTAACGAGCTGCTTCCTGGACTCGGGTAGGCGCGCCAGCGGATTAACGACGAGGGCCGGTGTGCCGGCCAGCCTAGATGTGGTTTTTAGGTGGTTTTCCACATCCCACTAGGTGAATCCTGGGCTGGTCCCGACGTTCCACCTCAGTTACACGCGTCACAGACATTTGGAACACGTCCGCACTATTTCACGATTTACACTAGACGCAGGCAGTTGGGGTACCCTGATTCCGTCCTGGGGGTATGGCGTGGCGGCAGGAAGGGCATCTGGCCATCCCTAATACTAACACTGCCAAATCTGTTGTAACCACGTAGACCCTGCGATCGCTGTGGTATTATGGCGTAAGCGAAAGAAAGAAGGAAGAAAGTGTGTTTCTATACCTGAAAGAAGAAGTCTCTTCAAACTTAGCCCCAGTCGCATAAGAGTGACGCTAGTAGCGTCCCTATGAGGATGCAAATCAGGTTTGCTTTAAATACATGCTGTAACGGTCGTGAACGTTAATTACCTTTGAGATTGGAGTTGGTGAGTCGACGTTCGTCTAAAATGTCTTTAAGGTGACAAAGACGCCACTTTCAACACCTCATTGAGTTCAAGTGAAGTCGTGCAATATGGCTATGAGATGCTGGATGTTCCTTCTTCGTTAATGCAGAAAGACTTGGCAGGAACTTAGCCACTGTACTTGATTGCTGGCAGCAGGGGTCACGACAATGTACAGTCGCAAGACGGCCGGGCAGTGGACGGCCACGTGGCACTACTGAGATCGAAGACCATCGTGTTCGGCGTATGGCTCTGTCCCGTCGTTCTGCATCTGCAGCAGCAATTTGAGCAGTAGCTGGCATCACAGTGACACAAAAAACTGTTACAAATCGGTTACTTTAAGGATAGCTCCGAGTCAGATGCCCCGTGGGGTGAATCCCACTGACCCCAAACCACCGCCATTTGTGACTTCAGTTGTATCAAGCGAGAGCTTATTGGAGGCCAGGGTGGAAGTCTGTTGTATTTCCTGATGATGCCTCGGTGCCAGTGATGTCCGTTGATGTTTAGGTGATGGTTAGGAGGAGGGCACTTGAGGTCCTGCAACCAACTTCACTGCATGCTAGACACACTGGAGGTATGGTCTGGGGTGCGATTTCGTATGACAGCAGGAACACTCTCATGCTTATCCCACGCAACATCACTGCTAATTTGTACGTCAATTGCTGATTCGATCTGCTGTGCTGCCATTCGTGATCAGTATTCCAGACAGTGTTTTCCAACAGGATAACGCTTGCCCACATACCGCTGTTGTAACACAACGTGCTCTACAAAGTGTCCACATGTTGCCTTGGCCTGTACAACACAATACAGGCACGTTTGCGTGCCTGAATTCAACATTGTGGCGCTTACATCGGTTATTAATCTCCCACGATTACAAATTACATTACATTAACCTGTGAGCTTGCAGCATTAATCACTTTATATATGACGGTAGTATCTGTTCCCGAAAGAACAGTTACAGTTAATGACCATGCAGCTTTGCTAGAATGAAATGATGGATAGAGTGTCTGCCATGTATGCAGGAGACCCCGGGTTCGAGTCCTGGTCGGGGCACACATTTTCACATGTCCCCCAATGAAGTATATCAACGCCTGCTTGCAGCTAGGGTGTCCATTTAATGATCATTAATCACTTTATATGTTACGTAGCCAAATTTACTCCCAAAAATTCATTATTGTAAATTAATTATTTTTTGATGTATGATTCTTTTTCCGTCAGTGTAGATCGTCCTCTTCATCCTGTAGTTAGTTCTGCGCAGTCAGCTTACACAGAGTAAGCTTACGTTTGACAACGTTGAGGCTATGTTGAGGTATCATACCTCCTCACTAAGAGGAGGTGCAAGACTCAAGTTTCACACGGAATTTGCAGTCTCCCCTCCACAACGGACAAAGGCCGGTCACATGATTCCACCTCCACACGGACAAGAGGCGGGGAGTGACTGCCAGCGCTCCTGGTTTTACTTGAGTGTACTATGTTGCCTTTCCCGCCGGAAAACAAACACACTCTCGCCTGCTTTTGTTTGTAAGCAAAACCAGCAAAGTGCACTGCAACCAGATTGCACAGATTCTTTTCAGGTTTTTACTACGAGTTGTTCAAAAATTTACAGCCCAAAAGGAGCCTAGAAGATTAAGAGACTTAACAAAAGTTTGCACTCTTATTCCGTTTTGTTACTCAAAATAAATATTTTTCTTATTAACTTTCGTGTGTAGCGAACATGAGTTTCTACTGTGATGTTTTTATTGCTCAAAATAAAATGTCTGTGACAAAATTGCCGAAGGAGTCGGCTTCAATTTCGTGTACGGCAATTAAAAAGCCTTATGTTCGTGAAATTTCCACTTAAACATGCTGTAACGAGTTGGCTGTTTCTTTGTCCATAAGCATTTAGCAGATGCAAACAGTTCATTGTTCGTTTCGTTTCTTTATTAAAGTTTTTTCCGCATACTTCAAGCATTTTGTTCATAATATATCCGTGTCTTAGGCTGATATAACAATTAATGCATAGTTTGGCAATACATGGGATATTATTTTCCAGAGTTTTATAGTCGGTTGAAGAATGAGTTTCCAACATTTTGTCTATTTGCTGCTCAAATAGGATACAGTAATTATTGAACTGTCAATATTTTCCATACAGTCGTCCTCAGCAAAGTGCCGAACGGTTTTAAAGCTTTGTACAATAACCACACATATTTGCTGCCCTGACAAACTCTGTTGTCATTATTATGAATTACCTTATGCATCTATTGCATATCCAAAATATGTGTGTGTTATTAGCTTCGGAAACTTGTTCTTTTGAATAACATAGTACACTCAAGTAAAACCAGGAGCGCTGGCAGTCACGCCCCGCCTCCTGTCCGTGTGGAGGTGGAATCACGTGACCGGCCTGTGGCCGTTGTGGAGGGGAGACTGCAAATTCCGTGTGAAACTTGAGTACAATGGGCGGATGCGGTTACTAACCGCGGTATTTTCCGCGGCGTGACGTTCTTCCATACGTTTAAACACATGTCGCCTTATTTATGTTCATTCCCTCCTCAAGCGACAGCGAGATGAACGAATGCACGCGCATTCTTGTAACTAGTGAGACGGAGCTTATTTTTACCACTGGGGAGATATTCAGCGAGCGATGGAGGTGGTGCACTGGTAACTCACTGGAGAGCAAGGTGAATCAAACCTGCCAGTGTCGAGTCTGATCCAGGTTTCCGTGTTTCTTCCAAGTCGCTCAAGGCAAATACCTTTGAAGAGGCCTCTACCGATTTCCTCCCCTATAATTTCTTGTCCTCTGTCCCTAATGATATCGCCGTCGATCTTCAGAAGCAGGGGAGGGGGGGAGGGCGTCTCTTATTCCCGGATGCCTATCCTGGTTTAGCTTTTGTATTGTTGTTGTTGTTGTGATCGTTAGTCCGAAGACCTATTTGATGCAGGTCTCCACTCTGGTCTATCCTCTGCTGCCTGCTTCATCTCTACATAGCTAATGAAACCCACATCCATTTGTTGTTCACTGTATTCCTGCCTTGCTCTCCCTGTACAATGTTAAATCACCGCCCCACCCCCTCTCAAACACACACACACACACACACACACACACACACACACACACTACCTCCCATTACCAAACTGACTATTCTTGGATACCTCAGGACATGTCGAATTTCTCTTGTTCAGAAACGCTTTTCTTGCTATTGCCAGTCTGCATTTTATATTCTCTCTACTTGGACCATCAGTTATTTTGCTGCCTAAATAGCCAAACAAGTCTACAAATTTAGTGTTGAAATGTGTGTGAATTCCTAAGGGAGCAAACTGCTGAGGTCATCAGTCCCTAGACTTACACACTACTTAAACTAACTTAAACTAAGAACAGCACACACACACATGACCGAGGGAGGGCTCGAACCTTCGGTGGGAGGGACAACGCAATCCGTGACACGGCGCCTCTAACCGCTCGGTCACTCCACACGGCTCTACATTTTAATGTGTGATTTCGTGATCTATTCTATCAGCATCATCTTGTAGCGTAGGATTTAAGTGGAGTGGGATTCACGCAAAAACACTATTATAAACAAAAGGTTTCTTGAGGCTCGAATAAACTTCAATATGGCTTGAAGAACACAAAATATCTTTGTAAAATAATCACAATTAATGCAAAACAATTCAATCTTGCACACACACGAGGAAGAAAAACGAAGACGTAAAATTTCATAATATACAACCTTTAGACTTAGATCGTTAGAAAAACAATAACTTATTGTACCACAAAATATTCATTTTTTCAATGATTTCTTGAAGCTTCAGCTGCCATTCTCTTTATTTCCTGTACGACTGTACAATTCTTCCACAGAACATCCCGCCGTCCCAACGGCCGAGGCTGCGCGAGGTTAGGAAACTTCTGGGGCAAAAAGGAAGTGGCTAGGTTTGAGGCCCAGCATGCGACAGCTATCCGCTTGACCACGCAGCAAGTCTGCAGCGGTAATACCTTTTTCAGCCGTAGACACACTAGTGTGAGCTGCCGACTAGCTAACGAAAGTCCTGAGAATTGGCACTCCAGCCCCTATTCTGGAACGTCCTCTTGGAAAGTCCACTAGCTGCCGTATAGCCCATGCCCGCCTGTTGCCCATACATACGCTGCGCCATGCGACGGTAAGCTTAACGGTTCGTGACTTCGGGCACAGTCTAATAATTAGGCTCGGATTCGATCGCCGTTTCGGTCGCCTTGATTCAAAGCAGTAGGCTCTGCCAGAAATATCGATTCTTAGACAATGGATCTAATAGTGTATTTTAATACGACAGTATGCCATCTTAGGCAATTTATAACACTTAAAACACTTGATAATGACACTTCGAAGCCGAAATCATGATTGCGTAAGTGTAATATATTATGACTGTGGCCCAGCATTTTGAAAAAAAATATCAGATTGGAGATCTTTCCAGTGGATGTGAACAGACTCAACAATTCTTTCGGGCCACAGCCGTGCGATCTCGATGACATATATATATACAACAAAGTCGCGCGCACGGCAGGAGCGGTTATTGTGGAGACGGGGGACGATCAACGCGCGATGCAGTGGGGAACGCTCTAGCCTAGCGAAGCGGACGCCCGCCGCTGAAGCACATCGCGTCTAAAAATAGGGGACGGCTCTCGGGGGCGGACCGCTGCACCGATCCTCTGCATGCACGCCGGCTGCCTCTGCGTTTCAAAGACACCGCTGATGCTCCGTTATCGTCAGGGAGCTGCAGTATCCTGTGCTGACTTGCTGGGTATGAACGTCACGTACACCTAACTGACACACACACACACACACACACACACACACACAGTCTGTAGGTACAATTTTCCTCGCTTAACCAGATTAAATATTAGTCACTCCCCTTGCATTCTTCCTCAAGAGCCGAATCAAAGAAGTTAGTGATGTTTCCCGCTAGGGTTGAGCGAAGTCTACGTTCTAATTAATCCTTGCATTTGGCTCATGTCGGTATGCCAGTCCATTTCAGGAATGTTATTGTCCAATGTTGTTGCCTCAAAGATACCGCTTAGCGAGACGCTGCATTGTCATTCTGGTAGTCATCGTCTCTGAAATGTTGTATTATGAACGCGATACGAGATTTGTTAAAAAAATTCCGGAACTTTAACCACAAAATTTTTCTACGCTTACCTTTTACTTATTGTGCACGGTCTCCTTCGAAGTACTCTCCTCCACAATTGATACACCGCTCCCAATGCCGTTTCCACTTTCGGAAGCAGTCTTGGTACGCCTCTTGCTGGATCGCGCGAGGAGCCGTCTGTGAATTTTCTTTTATCTCGTCTGTCGTTGCAAATCTTCCTCGTTTCAACGGGTTTTTCAACTCTGAAAACAAAAAGTCCGCACCCGTCTCGCCACATTTCGGGCCGTTTCCTTCTCACATTTTCTCGTAACCGTCGCAACATGTCCCGATAGTGCCATCGATTAACAGTTTTTTCCCTGTGGCACGAATTCATTATGAACTAATCCTTCAGAGTCAAAGAAAACTATGAGCATAGCTTTGACATTTGACCTCCTGACGAGCTATTTTCGTTCTTGGAGAACCTTTCCCAAGCCATTGTGAAGACTGACCCTTGGTCTCAAAATGGTTCAAATGGCTCTGATCACTATGGGACTCAACTGCTGAGGACATTAGTCCCCTAGAACTTAGAACTAGTTAAACCTAAATAACCTAAGGACATCACAAACATCCACGCCCGAGGCAGGATTCGAACCTGCGACCGTAGCGGTCTTGCGGTTCCAGACTGCAGCGCCTTTAACCGCACGGCCACTTCGGCCGGCCCCTTGGTCTCAACATTACCCTGTAGACCCAAATATCTTTGCACACACCACATTACTCGCAGCCGCATAAAAGGCTGCACGTTTTCAGTGTCTCAGAATATGCACAGCAGCTGACTACAGTCATGTAGTTCGGTCCGAAACTGTATGATTTTCTGTCTTTTCGAATGATGCTCGGTGTCCAGTGCACCACGCCGCAATGACGGCGTGTAGAGGGTGTAGTTCAGACCAGAGTTGGTTTTGCTATGTTTTCGGGATGTTTTTCGTACCATGGTCTGTGTGCACTCACCCTGGTTACTGTGGAGGTGAACATGGATGTACATTTCACCATTCTTGGTGACCAAGGAATTTAGTTCATGAAAAGTATGCTGTGGGCACTTCTGTTTTCCAAGACGACAACAGCTGTGTTCACAAATCTACATGCATGCGTTTCCGTTTTGTCGATCACACTTCAATTGGCCCGCTAAATCTGTCGAGCTTATTCCCATGTCTGGGACAGCGGGTGAAACTTAGCAATCAACACATCCGCAGTTTGGCAACTATACGGGATTCTAATCATGCATGCGTGGTTTCAGCTGATATGGCATACCTGAAAAAAACCTGTGGAACCTCTTCCTAGCAGAGTGGAAAGCGATACCAGGCGGTGTTACACAGTATTTACTTCATGTTTCTCGGGGAGTGGAAGATGGCGATTAATTTTAGTCCCTGTGTGTTTATTTATCCTCACCAACAAGGAAAGACGATCTTGACATCCTACAGACGAGGAGGTCATTAGGTCATTAGTGCTTGACCCAAGTTCGAGCTCGACAAAGATTGATGGGACCTCTTCAAGGGCACTATTTGGCACACTCTTTAAACTACCGTCTGGCTATAACTAAAGTGCAGTTACTCTGAGGTTTATTGTGGGCTGTAATTATCATACGACAGCGAAACTTGGTTGATGTTCTAACCTGTCAATGCGGAACCGATATACGCTGGAAAAAAAATTAGTTCCAATTCTGACCACCACGTGCAAATCTGGCGCTGTGAACGCAAAAGAGACACACAGAAATATTTTCATATGTAATGGATTAGAAGCAGGACGTGGACAGAGAAGGTGAAACAAGAGAGAAAATCATAAAGTTGATTTTACTGTTAACCGCCGTTTACACAGTTCGTTCAGTATGAGCACAGAAGACGTTGACGAGATGCTGTACAGCGTGAGATCTTCACCTGGAGGCCAAAATTGGTACTATTTTTTTTCATCGTAAATCCGTTCCGCGTCAACACGTGAGCATGTCAATCAAGTTTCGCTGCCATACGATAATTATAGCCACACTGGATCTTAGTGAGTAGTTGCACTTTAATTATAACCATCCTGTATGTATGGAAACTACGGAAAGCCTAAAGAAGGCCAATAGACATGCATTTGAACTCTTCGCGAATCCCGTGCCTTAACAAGTTTAATTTATATAGGTATTTGCGAGGAATGCTAAAGGAACCAAAGTAAACAATTCTGCGTACTTTGCTGTTGCGTTTCACTATCGACCACCCACTTCCCTAAAAGAATATCCTTTGTCCCAATTAAGTTAATACATAGTTTAGCGTTAATAATGGTGTAATCAGGTAACTGAAAAGCGAATGGCCGGATATTCTGCGAATAATACTGATAGACCCAAAACATACAAGGAAGGTGGTTGCGCATATTATAGCCGTGCGTTGCACTTAGCGAAAAAGATTACATTACCTCAGTTAAGTGGAGTTTATAGTGAAGAGGTAAGCACAATAAAGAAGCAAGTATGCTTGTGAGAAAAAAATATTAAAAAAATAATTCTCATGGACTCTGCAAGTGCTTAGCAGCAATTAGAGCATCGGAAGTGGAACTCTTGTAACAGCTCTGTCTATGTCGTTGTGGAATTAGAAATGAAAGCCAACACGGAAAATAAAATCTTTCATCTAATGTGTCTAGATGAGCACTCCGTTATTTCGCACAAAGGCGAAGTATATGGACTTGCAAAATGCCGCATCAAAGAAGGCAATCCATTATTTATACAGCTTCCACTTTCCGACTCTCTCTCCGCGTTCCAAGAAAAGATGCATATCAGCAAGTGGAATTACAGTGGCAAATACTGATACAGGGAAGGAGGTGTTCGTTCGCTTCAGTGCAGCACGGTAGTCCCACAAAATCATGGTACAACCAGGAGAATCTTCCGAGGAGACATGTGACATCAGTTATTTGATTAAGGTAGGGGTCATACGTGTTTCTTCATAGGATCGGACCGACATACTCTCATGCTTGCAACGAACATCCAGAATCGACGGTGATATTAACCACATCAGTTTGGGACGTTCTGAATATGGTACCCACCACAATAAACTTTGGGAAAATCGTGCAAAAATGCGGATTCCCTTGTCAATAAATATTAAAACGCTAATGAGTCCTAACACCTTCGAAAATAACAGTTTAATAACACCTTATCTGCAAGAAGCGGCTAGAAATCTGACAAATTGAGTACTGACATTTGTAAATTTATGTACACACACATCAAAAACCGTTTTGCATCACTTCGGTTCCATGAGTTCCGGAAACTGTACAGAAAATTGGAACAGAGCTCAACATAAACATCATTTCTGCCCTTTTTATTGCTCATGAAAACCACACACTGTATTTTGTGCCACCATACAGAGAGACTTTCAAGGTGGTGGTCCAGATTGCTGTACACACCGGAACCTCTAATACCCAGCAGCACGTCCTCTTGTACTGATGCGTGCCTATATTCGTCGTGGCATACTATCCACAAGTTCATCAAGGCACTGTTGGCCCAGATTGTCCCACTCCTCAACGGCGATTCGGCATAGATCACTCAGAGTGGTTGGTGCGTCACGTCGTCCAAAAACAGCCGTTTTCATTCTATACCAGGCATGTTCGATACGATTAATATCTGGAGAACACGCTGGCCACTCTAGTCGAGCGATGTCGTTATCCTGAAGGAAGTCTTTCACAAGATGTGCGCGATAGGGCCCGAATTGTCGTCAATGAAGTCAAATGCGTCGCAATATGCTGAGGATATGGTTGCACTATCGGTCGGAGGATGGCATTCACGTATCGTACAGCCGTTACAGCGCCTTCCACGACTACCAGCGGCGTACGTAGGCCCCACATAATGCCAGTCCAAAACAGTAAGGAACCTCCACCTTGCTGCACTCGCTGGACAGTGTGTCTAAGGCGTTCAGCCTGACCGGGTTGCCTCCAAACACGTCTCCGACGATTGTATGGTTGAAGGCATATGCGACACTCATCGGTGAAGAGAACGTGATGCCAATCCGTTTGGCATGTTGTTGGGCCCATCGGTACCGCGCTGCATGGTGTCGTGATTGTAAAGATGGACCTCGCCATGGACGTCGGGAGTCAAATTCCGCATCATGCAGGCTATTGCGCATAGTCTGAGTCTTAACACGACGTCCTGGGGCTGCACGAAAAGCCTTATTCAACATGCTGGCGTTGCTGTCAAGGTTCCTCCGAGCCATAATCCGTAGGTAGCGGTCATCCACTGCAGTAGTAGCCCTTGGGCGACCTGTGCGAGGCATGTCATCGACAGTTCCTGTCTCTCTGTATCTCCTCCATTCCAAACAACATTGCTTTGGTTCACTCCGAGACGCCTGGACACTTCCCTTGTTGAGAGCCCTTCCTGGCACAAAGTAACAATGCGGACGCGATCGAACCGCAGTATTGACCGTCTAGACATGGTTGAACTACGGACAACACGAGCCGTGTACCTCCTTCCTGGTGGAATGACGAACTGATCAGCTGTCGGACCTCCTCCGTGTAATAGGTGCTGCCCATGCATGGTAGTTTACATCTTTGGGCTGGTGACATTTCTGAACAGTAACAGGGACTGTGTCTGTGATACAATATCCACAGTCAACGTCTATCTTCAGGAGTTCTGGGAATCGGGGTGATGCAACACTTTTTTTGATGTGTGTATGTATAAAACAGCGATATATTTAAGATTTATCTACATCCACTAACCTTAATAAATAGTTGTAATATTTGCATTGCTTCGAGAAAAAATCCAATCTAATTACACGAACAAAAAAGAGCTGTGTTTTGTCAATACGATGTACCACGCACAGGTGTCGGACCGTTTGTTCCACTGAAACTGCGTGCCGTGGTTCGTGCTAGCGTCACTGAAGCTTGCTGATTTCGAGCAACGTTAGGCAAAGATAAAACCAGGCGGTCACCGTTCCGCTACTGACCAAAGGAAATGGTGCTGGAGGCGTTGTACCCTCTTCAGAAACGAAATCGTTCCGTAATTCCTGTCGCCTGCACGTGGTGCTATGGACGTCCCGAGACATGTCCTATCATCCTATGTACAAAACCGTCCACTAACTGGTCCCCGATTTTGATGCAAAGTATGTCGATAATTTCATTTCTATTGCTTCTTTCTTCTTCCTTTGGTTTACTCTCAGTCCACATTCACTGCCCATTACACATTTCACTCCATTCAACAGGTCCTGTAATCCGTTCTCAGTTTCCATGAGGAAAGTACATTAGCGACTCTTTTCATTAATATTCTCTCGCCCACAATTTTGATCCCACTCCTAAACCTACTATTTCCATCGTTGTTTCTCGATATAAAAGTTGAATTGTTGGGAGGAAGACTGTATACTTGCTGCACACCATTTTTAGTCTTAGCATTTTTTCTTTTTTTCCATTCTTAATTATTCTTAATTTTTTTGTTTTTGTACGCACTGCATATTACACTACATTACCTATAGTTTATGCTTATTTTTATGGAAATTGTGCATCATTTTAAGTTGTCTAGTCCTTTTTGTAGTGCAACAAATCCTAAGTAGCCTTAACTTTTCTTAAGTTTTGCTCCCATTATTAAGTGTAAAGTCAGAACTGCCTCTGACACCTTTATCTTTCCTAAAGTCAAATTGATCGTTACCTCACAGATCCTCAATTTTCTTTTCAATCTTCCTTGCCGCGCGGAATTAGCCGAGCGGTCTAAAGCGATGCAATCATGGACTGTGCGGCTGGTCCCGGCGGAGGTTCGAGTCCTCCCTTAGGTTAAGTAGTGTGTAAGTTTAGGGACTGATGACCTTAGCTGCTAAGTCCCATAAGATTTCACACACATTTGAACATTTTTGAACGATCTTCCTTATGTTATTATTGTCAGCAATTCTGATGCATGAGCTGTTAAGCTGATTGTGCCTATGCCCTTGCCTTTAGTATCTTCGACACTGTAAATGATATTTTTCGGAAAATCTAATGGTATGTCTCAAGCCCAATACATTCTACATATCAACTGGGTTGCGACTTCTGGCATCAATTTCAGATAGTCTGCAAGTCTTCGAAAGCTCTTACAAATACTCTCTCTAATACGCTTCCAAATCGACGCTCATTTCTTCTTCTATCACGTCAGTGGTCAGTTACTTCCCCTCATATAAGTCCTCAGTACACTCTTTCCATCTATTTCTCTTCAGCATTTGACAACGGTTTTTCCTTAGCATTTTTAATGTCTACGCCCTTGCTTTTAATTAGTCGTAAAGTTGTTTTAATTTTTCTGTATGCTGAATCTGTCCTTCCGACAATCTATTCTTTTTCAATTTCTTCACATTTTTCCCCGCAGACATTTCGCTCTAAGTTTCCTACACTTCCTTTTGATTTCATTCCTAGGTGATTTATGTTGGCGTTTTCTTTCCTTTACCTGGGTATTTCTCCTCCCTATTGCTCAAGAACAGACGTATTTATTTCGTCACTGGAGGCTTCTTCGTAGTGCCCTTCCTTGTAACTTAGTAAGGATAACATTTATCCAAATGAACTTTGTTACAGATCTTTCTAAAGAAGAGATATTTTAGTGTCATTTGAAATGGAAAACATGTTACAATTAATAAATATTAGTGCAGCTGCTTGTTATAAGCTGTGCAGTAGCCATATAATTAACAGCTTGCAGGAATTCCTTTTGCTACTATCATAGCGTTTTATGTTCGGGGAAGGCTTTTCACTAAGTTTTAATACACCAAAAATAGAATGTGTTTATATTCTTGTTGAAGCACAGCGCTTTTTAACAAATAGCTACGGCACCCAACTGATGCCGTAGTTCTTCCCAAGTATATTATAAAAGTTTAGGTTGAATATCTGATCAGGCGCAGGCCAGAAAAACCACCTGATTTTCTTCAAACCACGATCAGTGATATGTGATTTGTAGATATCAGCATGGATACAACCGAGCGACAGTAGTGAATTCACTACACATTTGAGAAAACCGGTTCGTAAACCATATTTAGGTTTTCCACGGTTTCCCTAACTCAGTAAATGCCAACACTGGGGTGGTGTAGCGTCTGTGTGAGTGGGAAGGGGATTGACTTGGAGGCAAGACAGAAGGAGCTATTTGCTAGACAATTTTCGAGGTAGACACATCACCACCACTGTAGGTCTGGACAAACACTTAGTGTGTCGGAGATAATGGCACAGAGGAAGTGACATACTAGAGACTTTATGACTTACACTACACGGAGGTTTGCTGATGTCGGAAAACTGAACATTACTAAAGAATGCTCTTAAAAATTACCACTTTGACAAGTGCATGTTTACTTCAGCATGGCGAAGAAGGGCATTACATAACATGAGCAAAGGGCTACCAAATAATTTCACTGGTGAGACAATGGATCCCATCTCTGCAGAGATAAAGACCACTCAGAAAAAAATTTGCATACTAGTAGGGCAGAGTTCCTCTTAATATCAGACCCTTTGATGCTAGCTGACATTTAAAAAAAAAAAAAAAAAAAAAAAAAAATGTATTTCGCTGCTAGTTCTCAGGTGAGATCTGCCACTTACAAGGTGTCCAGCGAAGGTGTCCCTGATTTCAAAATTAAATACCTTGAAAATTAAAATCGATAGGCGAGTGCGAAAAACTATATGTTTATTGTAAGGGAGGATTGTCTAACTTGTAAGGAGTTAGCGTACAGAAGGAGAGGTTAAAATCATGTATTCCATTTAACAACGAGTTTTCCTGGTACTGGAATATCACAAGTTGGAACACAATCCTACGACTACAAAGTCACAGTTTTCATACACGATTTAATGTTCCAAAAGGACCCGACGCGAAAACCTTTCGCAAGTTGTTCACCAAATTCCAACGGACAGGCAGCGTGGCTGATGATCTAGGCGGAAATGTTGGCCCCAGGCAAGCAGTAGTTATTCCTGAAAATGTCGCCACGGTTTCTGAAATTATTCAGAAAAATTCAAGGAAATCTATTGAAGAATTGCAACACCGACTAGTTTGAAGCGTTCCAGTGGGCAGAAAATACTGTGACAGAGTGTACACATGTTTCCATTCGGAATCCAAAGCCATCAGGCTGTACCTACACGTGCTGTGCGATAAAGGGCTGACTTTGCGAACCACATTCTCACATTGGCTGCATCTGGTTCACAGACGAAGCTCACTTCCACCTACGGTGACCAACAGTTGGTCATGATTTTAATTCAGGTGACCATGATCTTAAAATGACTTTAAGGGAGATTCAGTCGCAATAAATTTCAAATGAATAGCTACGTTATATTTTCTTCGAATGGGTGACAATGGAGATTTCAGTGCTGGCCCATTCGAAGCGTTGCGAAATGTTATGTTGTGAGAGACGATTGAGAAAATAATGTAACTAGTGCGATTAAACATAAACGTCTCTGTAATCCGCTTTAGGAAGTCCTTGTTACTTCCGTCTGTTATTTATACCACAGCTGCTGATAAGTACTATGCGAGCGGATCCGTGGGTTGCCAGTAGACCTAATGACCGAGAAAAAAGTAAACATTCCCCCTCTCAGGACACCTCCAGACGAGTAGATCAGTCATTCTCTCTCTGCTCTCCGCATTCCATTGACCGAACCGCCTTATTTATGTAGAAGCATGAATGAAAAAAATACTATACGTCGACAATAGTATCGATTATTATACTAAGACTTTTTTAGATCTGTCGGTAAGGGAATTTGAACTATCGATAGTAATTTGCGGGATTAGTGTCTATAATAGTGCTCACTGACGAAATAAACGAGAGAAACAGTAAGGGAGTCGGGAGGATTTAAAAAGTTTCTATCATACAGGAGATCCCGGCAAAAGTGGGAGAGTTGGTTACAGTACTTCCACAGGAATGGATTCATGAATAAAAAACTGGCGATTTCAGAGTTCCAAAAAATCCCCATTTTTGTGAAACGAAACCAACGTACATTCCAAAAGCTACTGTTTGGGCTGCGTTATGTAACAGTGGTATTACTGCCCCTTTTCTCATGCGAGAAACGATCACTAGTGAACTCTACGTTGCAGTTTTGGAGGATCGACGATGCACCGAGTGGTTCATGCAAGATGGGGCCAGACAACATCGTCCCCAACAGATTTCTCTCTTTCTTGATGAATACTTTGCGAACATAGTCATTATATTGGATTATTGCAAATTTACCAGAGCAGGGATAGATTGGCCTCTATATTCGCCCGATCTCACTCCTTGTGACTAATTTTTGTGGGGCACATTGAAAGACACTTGAAACTTCCCCTTTGAAAATTAAGCATGACTGTGCTGGTAAACTTCCACGTTATTTGAGTTTCAAACAACTGAGCAAAACTGAACGTACTCAGACATTTCTCTCTTTACTTATTCTGATCATCACTAAACTGACAATATCTTTTTAGCGCAACGCAATCTGACTTTCAATAACCCCGACAAAAGAATGGCCCTGACTAACAATAACCTCTACCTTTCAGAATCATTTACCATAAAAAAATCTTCGTTACTCGAACTACTGCAATACAGCGAGCACCAATACTGCCAGCTAAATAAAAGATTCAAACTACTGAAGGCACTACCTACTGATAGGCATAGTTAGCAAATGAAAGATTTTGATAGAGAACAAACAATGTATTTACCTTAATAGTGTTCAAAAGTCATAATATATATCAGTTCATGACATCCATTCTTACAAATTTCCTTTTTCTGACGGACACACGTCCAGATCGTCCACTCTCAAAACTCTTGCATCTCTCTCCCCACATCCACCACTGCTGGCGGCTCGCCTCCAACTGCCCAACGCTACGCGCTTTTCACATCCAACAGCCCAACACTACACAAGCGAATCTTCCCACAATGAGTGCAACCAGCCACAGACTGCACACAGCGCAGTCAGCGATTTTCATGCAGAGCACTACGTGGCGTTACCAATATAAAAACCTAAACAGCCTATTTACACACCGTCCATCGGAACCATCACACCACGCTGGAGGAGTCTCAATCTGCGACCTGTGTGGCATTTGAATCCATTTCCGTTGACGCACTACAGGATATGATGGCAAATTTCATTGTTCACTTGAGTCACCTCTGCTTGCAGAGGACGAGTTTAATTATGCTCACTGATAATGTACGAGCTGCTCAGAGTACAGCGCCATCTCTTAGCAGCTTTTCGAACTGTCTCGAAACTTCTGTATAAATTTCTTACAGCTTTTGCAATAAACGTATCTTTTGCCGCCCTCCTCTTTCGATCTTACTTTTCAGAGTTATTTAATGTTAATATCAAGGACTCCATCGCTGGACACACTGTATCAGAGGTTCCTCAGTACTTCGGTTCCGATTTGCCGACTGACCCTTATGATGGTTCAGCTATGCCTGCGGCTACACTCCCGGCATTTCTGCTCTTTTGCCACACAACACAACCAGCACCCAGATACACTGCTTGCTGGCTCACGTGTGCCGCCTTTATCAACCAACCGGCCATTAAGTGCCTGGTGATGACAAGAACTAAACCGCTCGCAGAACAATTTATCTGCAACCCTGAGTTAATTGTTAATTCAGTTAGCATATTTATTTTTTACTTTTAATTATTGTGTGAGTAACGTATACGTGTATTAGAATAAATTTCAGGAAGCAATCACCCTTGCTGTCGTCCAGAACATAATATTTTGTGAGCTACAATGTACATAAATTCTATTCCTGCACATGGTGCGTCTGCCAACGGCCCTGCCGCAGTGGTAACACCGGTTCCCGTCAGATCACCGAAGTTAAGCGCTGTTGGGCTTGGCTAGCACCTGGATGGGTCACCATCCGAATCTGCCGAGCGCCATTGGCAAGCAGGGTGCACTCAGCCCTTGTGAGACCAACTGAACACTTACGTGACTAAGAAGTAGCGGTTCCCGTCTCGAAAACTGTCAACGGCTGGGAGAGCGGTGTGCTGACCAAATGCCCCTCCAAATCCGCTTCCAGTGACGATTAGCGGCAGAAGATGACACGCTGGTCGGTCGGTACCGTTGGTCCTTACCGGGCCTGTTCGGAGTTTAGATTAAGCATCTAATCCTTTCATTTGATATTCATTGCAAATGCTACACGCAAGTGATGATAAATGATCAATAAATGTCATTGATATAACATATGTTTCATCATGAATTTCCGGAGAGGCTCTCCATAGACTGTTTGTATAAAGCGTTTTTGTACTTATTTGCTGCGCTTAGCTTTTAAATAGTTTTTCTGGGAAAACCTAGCGTAGTTTTCGCGTCTCGTATTTCAGTGAGTGTTTCTTGATTATCAGAGTAGCTCATCAGAAGATTATCTTGGGAATTTGTCACCGTATAGAGTAGGGTAAACAGTCATGTGTAGGGACTGTGGTTGTTGTGAGCGGACGCAAGGAGAATTGGCCACTCTTCGGGGGCAGGTGGAGGCTTTGTCTGTTAGGCTCATCGAGCTCGAGGCGCAGGCGTCGGCTCGTAGTGGCGTTGGGGCAACTGTGGTGAGACCTATGCCTACTTCGGTGGCCTTGGAATCACATGGAACCCCTGATGTCGCTGCGTCTTCCGGCAGTGAGCATCTTACCGGTCAGCCATCACTCCAGGGTGAATGGCGGACAGTGGTGGGCTCGCGCGTGCCTGGCCGAAAGGCGAAGGTGGGATCTGGCCGCGTGGCAGCTGCCTTACCCCTTTCCAACAGGTACGGGGTGCTTCCTAGTGGTGATGACATCGTTTCCGAGCCACCACAGGATGCCTCGCCTGTTGGGCCAGTGGCCGATTCTCCGGCAAGGTCCCGACAGTCACAGAGGGCGGGCCTATTAGTTATAGGGAGCTCCAACGTTAGGCGGGTTATGGAGCCCCTCAGGAAAATAGCGGGTAGGTCGGGGAAGAATGCCAGTGTGCACTCGGTGTGCTTGCCGGGGGGTCTCGTCCGTAATGTGGAGGAGGCCCTTCCGGCAGCTATTGAACGCACTGGGTGTGACCGGCTGCAGATAGTAGCACATGTCGGAACGAATGACGCCTGCCGCTTGGGTTCTGAGGCCATCCTTGGTTCCTTCCGGCGGCTGGCTGATTTGGTGAAGACAACCAGCATCGCACGCGGAGTGCAAGCTGAGCTTAATATCTGCAGCATAGTGCCCAGAGTCGATCGCGGTCCTCTGGTTTGGAGCCGTGTGGAGGGTCTAAACCAGAGGCTCAGACGACTCTGCGACTATAATGGTTGCAAATTCATCGACCTCCGTTATTGGGTGGAGAACTGTAGGGCCCCCCTAGACAGGTCAGGCGTGCACTACACACCGGAAGCAGCTACTAGGGTAGCAGAGTACGTGTGGCGTGCACACGGGGGTTTTTTAGGTTAGAGGGACCCCCCCTTGGGCGAAACGATAAAATACCTGACGGCTTACCAGAGAGGACACTATCATCGTTGATAAAGAACGTCCGTCCTCAGAGACCAAAAACAGGAAAAGTTAACGTAATATTGGTAAACTGCAGGAGTATCCAGGGCAAGGTTCCTGAATTAGTATCTCTTATTGAAGGAAATAGTGCGCATATAGTATTAGGAACGGAAAGTTGGTTAAAACCGGAAGTGAACAGTAACGAAATCCTAGACACAGAATGGAATATATACCGCAAGGATAGGATAAACGCCAATGGTGGAGGAGTATTTATAGCAGTAAAGAATTCAATAATATCCAGTGAAGTTATTAGCGAATGCGAATGTGAAATAATCTGGGTTAAGTTAAGTATCAAAGGTGGGTCAGATATGATAGTCGGATGCTTCTATAGACCACCTGCATCAGCAACCGTAGTAGTTGAGCGCCTCAGAGAGAACCTGCAGAACGTCGTGAAGTTTCGTGATCATACTATTGTAATAGGGGGAGACTTCAATCTACCAGGTATAGAATGGGATAGTCACACAATCAGAACTGGAGCCAGGGACAGAGACTCTTGTGACATTATCCTGACTGCCTTGTCCGAGAATTACTTCGAGCAGATAGTTAGAGAACCAACTCGTGAAGCTAACGTTTTAGACCTCATAGCAACAAATAGACCGGAACTTTTCGACTCCGTGAATGTAGAAGAGGGTATCAGTGATCATAAGTCAGTGGTTGCATCAATGACTACAAGTGTAATAAGAAATGCCAAGAAAGGAAGGAAAATATATTTGCTTAACAAGAGTGATAGGGCACAAATCGCAGAATATCTGAGTGGCCACCATCAAACGTTCATTTCTGAGGAAGAGGATGTGGAACAAAAATGGAAAAAATTCAGAAACATCGTCCAGTACGCCTTAGATAAGTTCGTACCGACTAAGGTCCAAAGCGAGGGGAAAGATCCACCGTGGTATAACAATCATGTACGGAAGGTACTACGGAAACAAAGAAAGCTTCATCATAGGTTTAAGAGTAGTCGAATCATAGCTGATAAGGAAAAGCTGAACGAAGCGAAAAAGAGCGTAAAGAGAGCAATGAGAGAAGCATTCAACGAATTCGAACATAAAACATTGGCAAACAATCTAAACAAGAACCCTAAAAAGTTTTGGTCATATGTAAAATCGGTAAGCGGATCTAAATCCCCTATTCAGTCACTCGTTGACCACGATGGCACCGAAACAGAGGACGACCGAAGAAAGGCAGAAATACTGAATTCAGTGTTCCGAAACTGTTTCACTGCGGAAAATCGTAACACGGTCCCTGACTTCAGCCGTCGCACGGACGCCAAAATGGAAAATATTGAAATAAACGATATCGGAATTGAAAAACAACTGCTATCACTTAGTAGCGGAAAAGCATCCGGACCAGACGAGATACCCTTAAGATTCTACAGTGATTATGCTAAAGAACTTGCCCCCTTTCTATCAGCAATTTATCGTAGATCGCTGGAAGAACGTAAAGTACCTAGCGACTGGAAGAAAGCGCAGGTCGTTCCCATTTTCAAGAAGGGTCATAAATCAGATGCGAATAATTATAGGCCTATTTCGCTTACGTCAATCTGTTGTAGAATAATGGAACATGTTTTGTGTTCTCGTATTATGACGTTCTTAGATAATACAAATCTCCTTCATCATAACCAACATGGATTCCGCAAACAGAGATCATGTGAAACTCAGATCGCCCTATTTGCCCAAGAAATTCACAGTGCCGTAGACACTGGCGAGCAGATTGATGCCGTATTCCTGGACTTCAGGAAGGCATTTGATACGGTTCCGCACTTACGTTTAGTGAAAAAAATACGAGCTTACGGAATATCGGACCAGGTTTGTGATTGGATTCAGGATTTCCTAGAAGAAAGAACACAACATGTCATTCTTAACGGTTCAAAATCTGCAGATGTAGAGGTAATTTCGGGAGTACCGCAGGGAAGCGTGATAGGACCTTTATTGTTTACAATATACATAAATAACTTAGTTGACAACATCGGTAGCTCCGTGAGGCTATTTGCAGATGACACGGTTGTCTACAAGAAAGTAGCAACATCAGAAGACTCGTACGTACTCCAGGAGGACCTGCAGAGGATTAATGCATGGTGCGACAGCTGGCAGCTTTCCCTAAACGTAGATAAATGTAATATAATGCGCATACATAGGGGCAGAAATCCATTCCAGTACGATTATGCCATAGGTGGTAAATCATTGGAAGCGGTAACGACCGTAAAATACTTAGGAGTTACTATCCGGAGCGATCTGAAGTGGAATGATCACATAAAACAAATAGTGGGAAAAGCAGGCGCCAGGTTGAGATTCATAGGAAGAATTCTAAGAAAATGTGACTCATCGACGAAAGAAGTAGCTTACAAAACGCTTGTTCGTCCGATTCTTGAGTATTGCTCATCAGTATGGGATCCTTACCAGGTTGGATTAATAGAAGAGATAGACATGATCCAGCGAAAAGCAGCGCGATTCGTCATGGGGACATTTAGTCAGCGCGAGAGCGTTACGGAGATGCTGAACAAGCTCCAGTGGCGGACACTTCAAGAAAGGCGTTACGCAATACGGAGAGGTTTATTATCGAAATTACGAGAGAGCACATTCCGGGAAGAGATGGGCAACATATTACTACCGCCCACATATATCTCGCGTAATGATCACAACGAAAAGATCCGAGAAATTAGAGCAAATACGGAGACTTACAAGCAGTCGTTCTTCCCACGCACAATTCGTGAATGGAACAGGGAAGGGGGGGTCAGATAGTGGTACAATAAGTACCCTCCGCCACACACCGTAAGGTGGCTCGCGGAGTATAGATGTAGATGTAGATGTAGACGTTTCTCCATGTGGAACTTAGCATTTTAACAACGGTGCAAGACGTTCAAAATTTTTACAAAAATGGAGCAAGCTACAGGCAATATGTATGAGAACTAACAAGAACAATTTAAGACCAACAAAGACGAGCTTGGATAGGAAAGGAGTGTGATGCGGGGACGCAGTCTTTCTCCCCTACTGTTCAGTCTGTTCATTAAAAACTTTAGCCGCGCGGGATTAGCCGAGCGGTCTGAGACGCTGCAGTCATAGACTGTGCGGCTGGTCTCGGCGGAGGTTCGAGTCCTCCCTCGGGCATGGGTGTGTGTGTGTGTGTGTGTGTGTGTGTGTGTGTGTGTGTGTTTGTCCTGAGGATAATTTAGGTTAAGTAGTGTGTAAGCTTAGGGACTGATGACCTTAGCAGTTAAGTCCCATAAGATTTCACACACATTTGAACATTAAAGACTTTATCAACTATTCAACCTAAACCCTGTAGAATACCTCCGGGAAGAACTGTAGCATCGGTTGGTTGCGGTAGTTATTTTTTTAAAAAACGGTATGTTTCAACAAGAATATAAACAAATTCGATTTTCGGTGTACATCGAAGACACAATCACGCAGATAAAAAGAGAGGCTCAGGTGTGAGAGTAAAATTCATGGTGGAAGGATATCAATGACGACATTCGCTGGTGGCATTTGCTATCCTAAGTGAAATCGAGTATGAATTACAGAACCCACTGAATGGAATGTACAGTCTACTGAACTCAAGAGTATGGACTGAAAGGAAACCGAAGAAGCAGGTACTGGGGAGTAGCGGAAAAACTGGGGACTTCGAAGTAGTCCAAGTGACGGAATTCTGCTACCTTGCAACCAAAGTGCCACGTAATGGACGAAGCAAGGACAATATAAAAAGCAGATTAGTATACGCAAAGAGCGCATTACTGGGTGAAAGAAGTCTACTAGAAACAAACTTTGGCTTTAATTTGAGAGCGGTTCTAGGCGCTACAGTCTGGAACCGCGCGACCGCTACGATCGCAGGTTCGAATCCTGTCTCGGGGATGGATGTGTGTGATGTCCTTAGATTAGTTAGGTTTAAGTAGTTCTAAGTTCTAGGAGACTATGACCTCAGATGTCAAGTCCCATAGTGCTCAGAGCCATTTGAGCCATTTTGATTTGAGGGAAACATTTCTGAGACTCTGTCTCGAGCACAGAATCGTATGGAAGTGGATTGTGAACTGTCGGAAAACCGTGAAAGAATAACATCGAATGGTTTAACGTATGATGTTATAGGAAGATGTCAAAAATCAGATAAAATGAGGAGTGTCTCAGTAGTATCGTGGAGGGAAGGAATATGTGAAAAACACTGACAAGAAGAAGGAACATGTGTCAAGACATCAGAGAATAAAATTTCCATGGTACTAGAGAAAGTTTTAGAGGGGCAAAGAACCGTAGGAGACGATATAAATTGGACTGACACATCAAATCAGAATCACAGGACTGATGAAAAAAAAGGAAAAAAAGAGATTGGTTACTTTAAGCATGGCACGACTATTTTCCGTACCATCCATATCCGATTCGAGACAGAGCTCCATCTTCAGTGATTTGATTGTGACGGTACGTTACACCCACACGTTGTTGCTCCATACAGGTCATATACGACTGTAAACTGTTTCCTTAGCGTGTGGAATATGCCACTATCTGAAATATTTTCATGGACACTGCGTTCATTTTGCAGTCCGTCGTAACCAACAGTCTGACCTCAAGGTGGAAATAACATACCCAGAGTAGCACCACTGCACCGACTGCGACATTCGCCAAAACACGACAGATAAACTGCGCTCACCTCGTATGCGGCAGCTCGATACATGGCCTGCTGAGTGCAACATCATGTGCCGGTTCTAATTATCTCACGCAAACCTCCGCCCATCGCTCCACACATCGTTCTTTCGATCAATGGTCTACCTGTACGGTCAGCATCATGATCATGTGCAGCAGTGTCCTCTCTCCACTCAACAAATCTGTACCAGACGTACAATACAACTCCTCACCTATGCTTTATAAGTAGTTGGTAAAATACTCTGAGTTGATAAGCCGCAGCACGTTGCTCTTCAAATTTCTTCGATGTTCGACGTTTAGATCCCTATGCTGGCCTCTTCTTCAGGATTCTACTGGTCGCTTGAATACTGTCGAAAAATAATGTTGCTTCCACTCATAAAATACTGTTTCCCCTTCGTTTTTCGGGGAAGTGGAAGTTGTTGTTGTGGTCTTCAGTCCTGAGACTGGTTTGATGCAGCTCTCCATGCTACTCTATCCTGTGCAAGCTTCTTCATCTCCCAGTACGTACTGCAGCCTACATCCTTGTGAATCTGCTTAGTATATTCATCTCTCGGTCTCCCTCTACGATTTTTACCCTCCACGCTGCCCTCCAGTACTAAATTGGTGATCCCTTGACGCCTCAGAACATGTCCTACCAACCGGTCCCTTCTTCTAGTCAAGTTGTGCCACAAACTTCTCTTCTCCCCAATCCTATTCAACACTTCCTCATTAGTTATGTGATCTATCCATCTAATCTTCAGCATTCTTCTGTAGCACCACATTTCGAAAGCTTCTATTCTCTTCTTGTCCAAACTATTTATCGTCCATGTTTCACTTCCATACATGGCTACACTCCATACAAATACTTCCAGAAACGACGTCCTGACACTTAAAACAATACTGGATGTTAACAAATCTCTCTTCTTCAGAAACGCTTTCCTTTCCATTGCCAGTCTACATTTTATATCCTCTCTACTTCGACCATCATCAGTTATTTTCCTCCCCAAATAGCAAAATTCCTTTACTACTTTAAGTGTCTCATTTACTAATCTAATTCCCGCAGCATCACCCTGCTTAATTCGACTACATTCCATTTTCCTCGTTTTGCTTTTGTTGATGTCCATCTTATACCCTCCTTTCAAGACACTGCCCTTTCCGTTCAACTGCTCTTCCAAGTCCTTTGCTGTCTCTGACAGAATTACAATGTCATCGGCGAACCTCAAAGTTTTTATTTCTTCTCCATGGATTTTAATACCTACTCCGAACTTTTCTTTCGTTTCCTTTACTGCTTGCTCAATATACAGATTGAATAGCAACGGGGAGAGGCCACAACCATGTCTCATTCCCTTCCCAACCACTGCTTCCCTTTCATGTCCCTCGACTGCTTTCTGTACAAATTGTAAATAACCTTTCGCTCCCTGTATTTTACCCCTGCCACCTTCAGAATTTGAAAGAGAGTGTTGCAGTCAACATTGTCAAAAGCTTTCTCTAAGTCTACAAATGCTAGAAATGTAGATTTGCCTTTCCTTAATCTTTCTTCTAAGATAAGTCGTAGGGTCCGTATTGCCTCACGTGTTCCAACATTTCTACGGAATCCAAACTGATCTTCCCCGAGGTCAGCTTCTACCAGTTTTTCCATTCGTCTGTAAAGAATTCACGTTAGTGGAAGTACTGGGTAAAAACCTCCAAGCTGTCGTTGTTGGGCCTTCGTCATGGGCAAGTACTAAAAGCACATGTTGAAAGGGAGAGGGAATGTTATCCAAAATATAACTGCCGTCGAACCGTCGCAGGTGCTTCCTGATATTTATCGCTCACCGCGGTTGGGCGTTTACTTCCTTGAAGGCCGGCATCCACGATGCCGGAATCCTGTATTCGTCATTCCTTCTACAAACACTACATTCTTTGGCCAGCACTAGTACGTTCTTAGTAATCTACAACCTGGTCACATTCTCCTTGGTGTTCCGCTACTGCAGATTTTACATTTTGTCGTTAACATGCGTAGAGCTCGTGCTTTTCAATCCGTGTTCTTATTGTCCCTGTTCCCCTATACACCGTTTGCTATAGCCGGACGTCATTTTATAGACTTCCGCAGAGAGGATGCGGTCAGTTTCGGCCGTTGTAGGTCGGAAGGACTTTATTTTGAATTGACGGAAAAGTCTAATACTTGCACCATTCTTCCGAATAATTCTGCCTATGAGGTCGATTAAACTACTAACGAGCGGTAATCTTACAATGTAAGAGGGAGGGTTCCTTGTTCTTGTTTGCATTATTGTTACCCCTTCGCTTGAAGGGCCTTTATATGAAATGATGGTTGAAATGGCTCTGAGCACATGGGACTTAACGTCTGAGGTCATCAGTCCCCTTGAACTTAGAACTACTTAAACCCAACTAACCTAAGGACATCACACACATCCATGCCCGAGGCAGGGTTCGAACCTGCGACCGTAGCGGTCACGCGGTTCCAGAATGTAGCGTCTAGAACCGCTCGGCCACTCGGGTTGGTTATGAAATGATCATCATAGCAGTGAGCTATCAATGCTTCACTCAGGAAATCTAACTTTCATTGCAAGGTCTTATTGTCATTGATCCTGAACGCATATGAAGACGAAATGTTCAGAGCTGCTTGTTTCTGGGCTGGATGGTGGAGCGAAGGGACATCTAAATACGTATTTGCGTTGGTAAGCTTCCTGTAAACACTGTGTGCGAGAGTATTGTCACGTATCCTCTAGACTAACATACCTAGGAACGGGAGGCCGAAGTTTTTGGATGAATGTTATTTAGAAAATATTCGGATTTACGTCGCTATTTCTTGTTGTGTGGCAATAAAACAAACGTGTCATCCACATAAAGGAGCCAGCAAGATGGTTTAGTTTCGCTCTACTTAATGTCTTTTATTCGAAATGCCCCATAAAAATGTCAGCCAGTACTGGCGGCCAATGTGAGCACATAGTAACACCGTCGGACTGTTCAAAAACTCCCCTTTAAATTGAAAATATCTCCACCGACAGAAAAATTCTATCAGGACACATATATCTCAACACGGCGCTTTATCTCAACAGCATTCAGCCATCTAGATGCAGCAGTGGAATCCTGGAGAGAATCTCAGAACAGAGATTGGGACATCATGCAGTTTGAAGAGGACTCATATTTTACAGCGACTACGAAAACCCGAAAGCCTGCAGACTCACTGGTATATAGATGACAAATAGTTTGGCTATTTGGACAGCACTGCTACAGTGCAATGATGTCTATCAGTTAATGAGCGAGATCTGTCATTGTGGAGGTTGTGTTTAGCTCTTTCCTCATGTTAAAAATTCACAAGAATATTGCAAATAGTGGACGTGTGAGAGCTTCTTGCCGGGCTCGCTGAAATTACTGGCTCCCACTATCATGTTGGACCTGTAGATGTTCTTATGTCTGTGATGTCAGTGCACCCCTCGTTCATCTAAGATTAACAAAGAAGTCAGTATTCTGCTGGGTGTTCTCAGCATCTGTTGTTGCGTCCATAGAGTATGTTTACCTATGGAATGATCTTAGCCCACTGTGCATATTCTCAACATCAAACTAGGCTAGTCATGTGATTCTGGGGCGACACTGCAATTTCCTGTGATAGCGAAATTTGAATATTACACGTATTCGACTTTTTTGATGTACCTTTCTGCACCTATGAGTTTTAGTAACAGCTGTAGTGCAGTACTGTTGATGCCACGGATGTGAAGAGAAGTTTGTGAAAGCAGAAACAGCTACTTTTCATAGGTATGTACAACAGATTTATAATTGTAAATGTCATATTGATACGAGGCACTTTTATATGTCGAAAAACATCGAGACACAGAATTATAAAGTCTTGTATTGTAGAGAGAATTTCTGCGGTTTTATGACCACGTGTTTACGAGACAAGTGCTAGATAAATTTACAAGTGTGTTCCAGTAAACGGCATGGTGCTACGTTCATTGCAGATAAAATTTATACATGTTAGTCTGATTAATTTCCTTCAATTTATACAGGTTCTCAAACCCTTGCGTTTATCTAAGTACTTCTGCGTGAGACAGTTTCCTAGACAGTGTAATTGTAATGTAATCAATTAGAACAGATTCGACAATATGAGTAAATGCAGTAGAGAACCTCAAAAAGATACTGTTGGCTGTTACTTCTTTCATTACTCCATTTTCGAACATTGATCTAGTATTTTTTAGTTTTTTTTTTTTTGGGCTTACTCTATGGTTATTCTTTTCTGATAAGATCTGATAAGATGGCGAAGAAATGTTAGGTACACTATTTGATCAAATGTATCCGAACACCTGGTAGAAAATTGCCTACAGTTTCGTTGCGCCCCCCATCGGTAATGCTGGAATTTAGTGTGGTGTTGGCCCGCCCTTAGCCTTGATGACAGCTTCCACTCTCGCAGACATACGTTCAGTCAGGTGCTGGAAGGTTTCTTGGGGAATGGCAGCCCATTCTTCTCGGAATGCTGCACTGACGAGAGGTATCGATGTCGGTAGGTGAGGCCTGGCACGAAGTCGGCGTTCCAAAACATTCTATAGGTGTTCTATAGGATTCAGGTCAGGACCCTGTGCAGGCCAGTCCATTACAGGAATGTCATTGTCGTCCAACCACTCCGCCACAGCCCGTGCATTATGAAAAGGTGTTGAAAGATGCAATCGCCATTCCCGAATTTCTCTTCAACATTGGGAAGCAAGAAAGTGCTTAAAACATCAATGTAGGCCTGTACTGTGATAGTGCCACGCAAAACAACAAGGGGTGCAAGCCCGCTCCATGGAAATTACGACCACTCAGTAACACCACCCTCCATGATGATGATGATGATGATGATGATGATGATGATGATGCGTTGGGTTGAAGCGGCGCTCGACATCACGGTCATCAGCGCCCTGTCGAAAAGTCAACATGAAATCTCATAGGTGGGGACGAAGGCTGTCCCCACATGCAGAGCAGTTTATAACGTACTAAAGTCTGCCACCCTTCCCCACCAGTTGGAATGAGGGCTGATAATTCACAAAATTTCACCACTCTGTTAACACTGGTATCAGTATCTACCAGGACCGTGGGCAGATCTCCAGTGAGACCAAGAGCTGTCCTAATATCAGTATACAGGACACACGTAGCCACAATATGCTGAACTGAAAGCGGCACGCCACAAACTTCACAGAAAGGTGGATCCTCCCCCCGGAGGAGGAAGCCATGTGTGAAAGGGCTATGTCCGATGCGCAGTCTGGTAAGCAAAACCTCCTTCCAGTGGCGAGGCTGACACGAAGTCCGCCAAGCTTTTGTGGTCGGTTTGAGCGACCGCAGTTTGTTGTCCGACACCTGCAACCATTCAGTCTCCCACTGACGCATGATGCATCTGTCAGAAAATAAGATAATGGCGTGAAACGGGATGGGACATTGATGGACAGAACCATCCCAACATGCTTCCTTGGCAGCTTTATCAGCCATGTCGTTACCCTGTATTCCAATGTGGCCAGGTACCCAGCAAAAGATCACCTCCTTGCCACGGCGTTGGAGCCGCTGTAAGCAGTCATGGATGAGCTGAATCAGCGGGTCTACCGGATACATTTAGTGAAGCGCTTGCAGTACACTAAGAGAGTCGGAACAGATAAGAAAACTCGTACGGTGATGTCTGTGAACCCTCTCCAGTGCCATTAGAATGTCATATGATTCCGCATCATAATTTGCAAATTATCCCTTTCAGGGAAAACCACAGAACAACCGAGAGCATTCCCCTGCTGGGATCCATCTGTATAAATAACGATAAAAGTCTGGTACATACTTAAAATAGACGAAAACAAAGTTGTAAAAACCATATCTGGAGTACAAGCTTAAAATCACTTTGTGCCTCCGAAGACACCAAGGCGGCAGTGCGTTCCATCCCTGGGTGTGTATTTTCATGCCTGAGAGATCCAGATCCTTGAGGCAGTCCGTAGCACGTATACCAAATGGCTGGGGGGCTTGGGGCCGATTTCTGAACAGTCACCCTCTTCCAATTTTACTGTTGGCACTTCACGCGCTGGCAGATTACGTCCACCGGGCATTCGCCATACCCACACCCTGCCATCGGATAGCCACATTGTGTGCAGTGATTCGTCACTCCACACAAAGTTTTTCCATTGTTCAATCAACCAATGTTTACGCTCCTTACACCAAGGAAGGCGTCGTTTGGCATTTACTGGCGTGATGTGTGGCTTATGAGCAGCCGCTCGACCATGAAATCCAAGTTTTCTCACCTCCAGTCTAGTCCGACCCCGGTAGCTGAGTGGTCAGCGTGACGGAATGTCAATCCTAAGGTCCCGGGTTCGATTCCCGGCTGGGTCGGAGATTTTCTCCACTCAGGGACTGGGTGTTGTGTTGTCCTTACCATCTTCATTTCATCCCCATCGACGCGCAGGTCGCCGTAGTGGCGTCAACTTGAAAGACCTGCACCAGGCGAACGGTCTACCCGAAGGGAGGCCCTAGCCACACGACATTTCATTTCACCTCCAGTCTAGCTGTCATGGTACTTGCAGTGGATCCTGATGCAGTTTGGAAATCCTGATGTGATGTTCTGGATAGGTGTTTGCCTATTTTTACGATCCTCTTCAACTGTCGGGGGCCTCTGTCAGTCAACAGACGAGGTCGGTCTGCACGCTTTTGTGCTGTACGTGTCCCTTAACCTTTTCCACTTCACTATCGCATCGGAAACGGTGGACCTAGGGATGTTTAGCAGTGTGGAAATTTTGCGTACAGACGTATGACACAAGTGACACCCAGTCACGCGACCGTGTTCAAAGTCAGTGAGTTCCGCGGAGCGCCCCATTCTGCTCTCTCACGATGTCTAATAACTACTGAGGTCGTTGATATGGAGTACCTGGCAGCACAATGCATCTAATATGAAAAACATGTTTCTGGGGTGTCCGGATACTTTTGATCACATATTGTACTTTAGTTGTCTATAAAAAGCAGAAGGGTAAGTAAAGAAAACTTGAAAGTAATAATGGACAAGCAAATGGTGTATATCACTTTCCGTATTTACTATAACAATTTCATACTTCCTACTGCGTTGGTTTTTCATGACACTTCGGCGCCGACTACAGTGTCATTGGAACGTAAATAATTAGATGAGACATTCTACAATATGTGTAAGTGGGATAGAAAACGTAAAAAAAAAAAATTGTTGGCTGTCACTTCTTGTCCTGTTACCGAAAAAAATAAAAAATAAAGTGGAATCTGAGCTATGATACCGTGGCAAAAAGCGTAATACCATTGCTCTTCACATTTTTAAGCCAACTTCAGTTCCTGGTATCAGATTGTCAAAATGTTTGTAAAACGCTTGTACGAAGTTTCTTGGTATTCCTGAAGGTGGTCTGTCTGTAGCAGCGAAGTAATAACATTCAAAATATGGTAAGCACTCTACGGGCTAAAATGCGCCGTCCCAGAATAATATGACTTGAATGCAGGAGATGTTGCGAGCAGAATTCTCGTTCTGAGCATTCAGATTCTCACTCCATAGATATTTATACTCTGTGGTTAAGAAGTCGGGTTTTACTTCCAGAGGAACGTTCACCACACGCTGTTGAATTCGGTACAGTCCTATTCAATTATAAAGCGTACATCTAGGCTTCAGCCTGGAGCAGTGCAGCCCCGTATACGGCACTTCTAACCCACCAATTACCTTCCACGCGCCTCGCCTTAATTATGGGTGTGAGGTTGATGTAGGAGGGAGGGCGGGGGAAGGGGGGGGGCATTCGCTGAGTATGGATCAACAAGCTTGTAGCCCTCCCACGCCGCTGAGAAGACATGGTGACCTGCTTCACGAGAACGCACAGGCATTGATGCGTTGGAATGCTTAAACAAACAGCGATAAAATTTCAGACTTGGTGCGTCCATACGTAAAACTTTTTTTTTGTACATTTTTCTTCCTTTCTCAAAATATTCGTCCTTAAAAGTTATACATTTTTCCATGCGTCCGATTCAATTCCGTAAACATATTTTTTTCTATTGTGTGTTGGTACCTTACACGGATGATCTTGGGAGAATTCAACAGCATTCTGAAGTACTGAAGTCCATGCAGTTTTTTGTTTGACATAAGCGAATCAAAAAGGACCGTCAGGCTACAAAGCAAGTGAATAATGGCAATGAAAAGTTAATCCAACGAAGGAAATGCAAAATCATCACAGCGAATCTTAAAAAGAAACGAAACGTGGATATGTTCGTACGAGCCGGAAAATAGGTGTGTCACCTGTGTGAATGTTCGAAGAAAACCGAAAAACGGATTCCTTCTCGAAGCAGTTCCAAGAAAGTGATCACATGTTTTTTTGGTCACACTGTACATGTGACAACCATTGCAGTTCATGATGAATAGTATACAATGGTTTCATTGCTCCAAGTTATGAACGAAATAAGAATAAGCAATTGTGACTGCTCCACCATTTTTCATTATGACGATACCAATTGTCAAAAATCAACTGTCTGCTGGAGAAAATGGTTCAAATGGCTCTGAGCACTATGGGACTTAACATCTGAGGTCATCTGTCCCCTAGAACTTAGAACTACTTGAACCTAACTAACTTAAGGACATCACAGACATCCATGCCCGAGGCAGGATTCGAACCTGCGACCATAGGGGTCGTGCGGTTCCAGGCTGTATCGCGTAGAACCGCTCGGCCACTCCGGTCGGCTGTCTGCTGGAGAAACGCATCGATTAGTATCTAGTTAGCCATTTTCACTTTATTGGTGATCTAATAACTTCAATTTATTCCCTTATGTCAAACAAAAAATACCTAGGTATTAATTTTACATGTTGTCGTCAACTCAAGCAGTTGTTGAATCTTCCCAAAAAGTTATTTTGAGGCAGCAACATCAAAATGTTTCTAGAACCGATTTGAACCCAAACTCAAGTGTATACATTTTAAAGGCGAATAGCCTGAGGAACGCTCAAAATATTTGCACCATTTTGTATAAACTGGAAAGGTAGTCATCAAGGTCTCCGTCTTTTTGGAGGCAGCACAGATCAATCCTAATTATTTCAAAGTCAGTGCACTTTTTCTAATTTTCTTTATTGACGTACTTGGCATTGAATGCGAATGTGATTATTCGTTCAGTCCCTGCATCCCCTGCGAGGACTGCGAAGTTGCAATTTACGTAAGGCACCGTGTGTTGAGACATACTTTTGAATTTTGTACATCGTTAGACTCTTTTCATTCCTGGCGATTACGTGGCCGTCAGCGCAACAACTACTGTATCAACTTGAACTAATAGCTGTAAAGAGTAGATGTGCTTTCTATCAGCCAGTTGTGATCAGGCAGTGTTAAATCGTGTGTCGACGTTGTGTCACATCGCAATGGAGCTCTGAACTGAACATCACTATATCATGTTTTCAAGACAGTCTCCAGTATGTTTTGAAGAAGAGAAAAGTGCGTGCAAAATTGTACCTCACACATTGAGTCCCAAACAAAAACGACGACATGTGAACAGTAGCCAGGATTCGATCAAACGAGAAACGGCGATAATTCTTTTCTGTTGAAACCCATCACGGGTGACGAACCAACCATAAAACGTCGAAGTGCAGACTGGGTCTCTTATGGTTTGCCAAGAACGAAGAGCGTGTGAACGTGACGCGCTATTTGAGAAACATCCCAAAGAAACAGTTACTACATATAAAACCTTATGCATTATAGCCACCATCTTAAATTCTCTCTGTTTTTTTTTATTAATCCAATCTCGAAGTTTTCTGAACTGACAGAGCATGTGTTTTACACATACACACACACACACACACACACACACACACACACACACACACACACAGAGAGTAATGGCTCATTTTAAGTCCACATCAGGACAATGTGAGACCCGAACTGACTTTCACTTTTTCGAAATAGCGACAATACCCCAGACCAAGGAGGACATCGGGCTATGCTTTAGTCGATATATATCAAGGATATAGGACAAGGACAATCAGTTACATAACAAGCAACAGAAGTGCATCATTTTCGAAGCTACTGCAGCATACTATCAGAGAGAGAGAGAGAGTGAGAGAGATTGGGGGGGGGGGGGGGAGGGAAGGGGAAATGAGAGAAGGAGCCAGATCGGCGCTGAAAGCTAGAAATCTTCGTCGCCACTGGCGATTCCAGCTGATGTGTCAGTTTTTACTGTCATGTATCTGCCATAAAAAATGCTCTAGAACTGAAATGCGAAATCTATGCATGAGAATGCCCTTTTCAAGCCTCTCACGGACGATCTTGCTCTCGCGCGTGACTGAAGTATTTCGTTGTCAGTAGCCACAGAGAGAAGAATGACCACGTTTCTGTTCAACATCCGCCCATTACACAGCCAACCAAGCGAAGCGTGAGGTACGCGATCTTTACTTGTGATGAGCTTGGATGACAGTAGTCTGTAGGTTCCTCAAACTCCCGAGAAGATACTGTGATTCAGAAACCGCTAACATGTCCCTTAAAAGTTTCTCTTTTCATAATAACTTAAATATACTAACAAGGGGAGGCAGCCAATTGTGAAATTCAGATTCGATTCATACTGCGCAGAAAAAAAGCTCATGGCCAGAGGTGTAATGTGGCAAAGCACCAAGATGCACTTCTCAGCTGTTGTCGAGAAAATCGACAGTTAAAAGAAACTGTTGCGGTGAAATACTCTCTACGATTAATAATTTTCTACAGCGTCGTGGCGCAGCTGTAAGCGCTCGGGTTCGTAATCCGAAGGTCGCCGAATCGAATCTCGCGCCATGCAACTTTTTTATTATTATTTGTTTTTTGTAATTCAAATATACGAGGGGCGTCCAGAAAGTAAGCTCCGATCGGTCGCTAAATGGAAACGACTATGAAAATCCGATAAAGCTTTGCACAGATGTGTTGAGTAGTGTCTCTAGTATAACCCCAGTTAGCATCACGTCGCTCTTCTCATTTCTGAGCTCGCAGTGAGCGCGTAAAGATGTCTAGAAAATAGTGTCTGCCGCCAAGTACGAGGGCCTGGTGAGAAATTTCGCCTGAAGCTATGCAGCTAACATTACATAACTGTCGTGCTGTTTCTTCTTCAAGACAATTCTCAGCCGCATTCTGCAGGGGCAATGAAGATGCTCCTGCATCATTTTCAAATGGAAATGTGAGATTACCCACAATACAGTCTGCAATTGTCTCCCCCTGAGTTTCATCTCTGGTCACATGAACCGCTGTCTTTGAAGACAACATTTTGACACAGACAACGAGGTGTAGGCCAGCGTGGAGAATTGGCGGAAAGCACTGGCGGCTGCCTTCTATGATGAGGCTATTGAAAAGTTGGTACAACGCTGTGACAAAAGTCTAAGTCAGAACGGCGACTACGTAGAGAAGTAGCTGAAAGGTGTAGCTAATTGTTACAAGTAAAACATTTCTGATGTTCACTGTGGTTTCAATTTGGCAATCAATCGGAGCTTACTTTCTGAACAGGCCTCGTATATATATATATATATATATATATATATATATATATATATATATATATATATATATATATATATATATCGTCTTGGATAGCCGTCTCTTTCCGGGAAACAAATTTTGTGATTTTCCATTGCCGAATCCCATGCTTCTTTTTAAATTCGGTGACCCATGTTTTTGAAGCTTTGAAGTTGAAATCTGGGAACTGACTTGCAGCGACCAAGGCCCACTGCTGCAGGTTTCTGGTAGTAACTGGCTGGAAGTTTTGTCGAGCTTCTACGAAGCGATCATGCACCCATGAATCGATGGTACAATATTTATCAAATTTGCTACAGCCACGTTTGATTTGCTCTTCCCACCTGGATAAATAGCCCATATTTGTCAAACGAGAGCACCCCTTTTTTTGTAGAGTTTTGAGACTCCAGCCTGGATGTTCTTTGGCCAGATTGACAGCTCTAATTTTGTAATCCAGAGAAATGTAGTCGTACCCTTTTTTTTTTCTTCTCGTCCGGCTCGTATTCGTTTGATGATTCGTTGGCAATGGGACACGGTTCAACGTCTTCGTAGGCATTATTATCGTCGATTTCATTAATGTCTATCAGTTCCTCATCATGAACGAGGGTTTTTTCGGCGAGCATTTGCAGCGTATTCTGGAACATTTCTTCCCCAATTACGATGGCTTCTTCGTTGATTGATGATGACGGTTCTGCTGCGATGCGATTACTGTTACGAAGGAGACTTTCAAAATACATCAACGCATCTTTCAATTGTTGTTTCGCCACTTCACTGTGTATAGAATCTTCTTCTATCACATCACTTTCATGCGAAGGGCCCGGATCGCTCTCCATTTGTACCGCCTACATTTTTCCGTTTGTTTAACAGGGTGTACCAAAGCTCTCACGTACGCACTTATTTTCGACGATGTTATAAGTTGCGCTAGGGACCGCATCTACCTTCTTTCGAAGTTAGCAGGCAACTACGCTGTTATGCGGCGGCTCGTTTCGGCCCAATCAACATCTGTCCTTCAAGTGTAACGAGCGAGTAACGGAGTTTATATTTCATACCTGCCACAGCAAATTTGTGTTCGTGGGGTCTCTATTCTAATTCGAAAGTTTGACTTACACTATACGGATTCGTTTCGAAATATCGTTTCTACGTCTTCCGTTAACTATACGTGGTAAACATTATGAAGACAATTAATAACATTTGTGAAATACAACTTTGTTTGTTTTTCCACGACAAACGACTTTCAACAACTTATTATAAGCATAATTGTTGCAACTGATTGCTGGGAATTACATATATATTTGAATTACAAAAAACAAATAATAAAAAAAGTCGCATGGCGCTAGATTCGATCCGGCGACCTTCGGATTACGAACCCGAGCGCTTACCGCTGCGCCACGACGCTGTAGAAAATTATTAATCGTAGAGAGTATTTCACCGCAACGGTTTCTTTTAACTGTCGATTTTCTCGACAACGGCTGAGAAGTGCATCTTGGTGCTTTGCCACATTACACCTCTGGCCATGAGCTTTTATTATGCGCAGTATGAATCGAATCTGAATTTCACAATTGGCGGCCTCCCCTTGTAAGTCTTAAATACTACTTTACAATAAACATCGTCAGTTTGATGACTGGTACTCCCCTAGATCCCCCATCACTTTTTTCCCATCTCATGAAATGAACTATCACGTTTGGCGGCAGCTACTATAATACCAAAAGACTCTTATTAGATTTTTATTTACGAATATGTACTTTCGCGCCAGGAACAATTGCAAAGAGTGTGCGCCTTGAGCTGAAAAATAATCGTTAGTTTATGAACACATTTTCGTAAATGGACATGTCATTAACCTTGCTCGCTGTTGATTACAAATGTCACGGAATGGTGATACACTTCGACGCGATTGCTGGATGAGTTGCTGCCAGGAGTTGCTTGACAGAAATTCTTAAAATAAAGAAGCATCAATTAGTATTACCAACCTATAGCAACTTCTGTGCAGCAAGTGAAACACTCAACAACCACCGACATCCGTGAACCAACGGTTGGCAACGCGCTGCAAGGAATGCCGGTCGCATATGCGAACCGCGTGCTTTGATACTTGCCATGTGAAACCCGGAGCAGCGTGAATAGTCCGGTACCCCAAGCTGTCGAAGCAGGAAAACGGCTGCATCACTCCGCGATCGTAGCGGCTACTGAAGAACCGATGTCGGACTTTACCGGTTGTCTGTGTAACCAAACTGACCGAGCGCTCACAACTACGGCGAGTCACGAGCATGCGCCATACGATGCTGACACCTCCTGACATCTCTCGGCGAACAGCGGTACTACGTCCGTTGCGCGCTCAGTTACCCGACATCAGCTGGTTCCGTCAAAACAAATCTTAATTGCGTCTGTAAGACACCGCCTGACATTTATCGCATGCATCCACAGATTTAGTTATTTTACAGCTTCTGTTTACACTAGCAGAACGGACATACGTCACTGTAATTTGGCCCTGTTGGACTTGTTATTTTTGTACTGCATCATCGCGTTCCTATCCTTCTCACAGAAGCTGCAGGGCACTCAGCAAGCGAGCTGCGTCAGCGGCGGCAAGGTCACGCACATTCAGCGAACAGGGCATTATAAAAAGGCATGTCCCAGTCACTGCGTATATTCGCGTTACACTACAACATATTTTGACATTACAGAAACTGTTATTCTTTTATAAAACAGATCTGTTGCCGCGAGCGACAGTTGTACCAGCTTGAAATTTTTATAACAGTTTCTTCTTTATGCATCGGAAAGATGACCATGATTGACTCATAAACAGTACATATACTTAAATCCAGTTACGACATAGAAAGGTGAAAAGAAATGATTTAAACTACAGTTAAATTAAACAAAATTATCTTCCGAAAATTACCGTTTCGTTGCGGCCGCCACATTACGCAGTAACAGTATCTACTCCGATTTTTAATACCTTGTCACAACACTGAATGTCCCAGGTTTCTGGTTTAGCCTCTGTTTCCATTATTCCTGCGTAATGTGTCATTTATTAGAACCAATAAAAGGGCAAGAGTAATAAGCTCAGCTGTGTAAGTAGCCACGGATTTCCAAAGAAGTGTCGAATTACGCTCATGTTTTACATTTTTTAGTTCAGTCTTTTACTTTAATTCGCCATCAACTATTTTTTTCACATACTGGACTTCTACACCTACATCTACACACACTCCACAAGCTACTGCGTAGCGGACGGTACCCTGTACCACTATTAGTCCTTTCCTTTTCTGATCCACTCGCAGACAGAGCGAGGGAAAAACGACAATCTATATGCCTCCGAATGAGCACTAGTTTATCGTATCTTCGTGGTCCTTACGCGAAATGTATGTTGGAGGCAGGAGGATCGTTCTAGTCAGCTTCAAATGCCTGTTCTCTAAATTTTCTTAAAAGTCTTCCTCCAAAAGAGCGTCGCCTTCCATCCAGTGATTCCCATTTCAGTTCCCGAAGCGTCTCCAAAACACTTGCGTGTTGTTCGACGCTACCAGTAACACATCTCTGAATTTCTTCTGTGTCTTCCCGTAATCCTACTTAATGCTTATCCCAGACACTCGAGCAGTACTCGAGAACAGATCGCACGAGCGTCCTGTATGCGGTCTCCTTTACTGATTAACCACACTTTCCTAAAATCCTGCCAGTAAACCGAAGTGGACATTTCGCCTTCCCTGCCACAGTCCTCACATGCTTGTTCCATTTGATACAGCTTTGCAACATTACAAACAGATATTTAAATGAAATAACTGTGTGAAACAGGACGCTATAATGATGTATCCGAACAATGCTGGTTTTTTCTCCCACTCATTTTCATTAATTTACATTTTTCTACATTTAGAGCTAGTTGTCATTCTTCAGACCATATAGAAATTTTGTCTAAGTCATCTTGTAACTCCCTGCAGTCACTCGTTTTCAACACCTTCCCGTACACCACAGCATGATCAGTACACAACTGCACATTGCTGCCCACCTTGTCCGCCAAATCATTTATGTATACAGAAAATAACACCGAGTGCGGTGGCGCAGCGGCTAGCACACTGGACTCGCATTCGGGAAGACAACGGATCAATCCCGCGTCTGGGTATCCTGATTTCGGTTTCCCGTGATTTCCCTAAATCGCTCCAGGCAAATCTAGGGATGCTTGCTTTGAATGGGCACGACCGACTTACTTCCCCGTCCTTCCCTAATCCGATGAGACCGATGATCTCGCTGTCTGGTCTCCTCCCCCAAATTACACACACGCAGAAAATAACAGCGGTCCTATCACACTTTGCAGAGGCACTGCTTACGATACCCTTGTCTCTGATCAACACTCGCCGTCGAGGACAACGTACTTGGGTTCTATTACTTAAGAAGCCACTCACATGTGTGAGAACCTATTCCGTATGCTCGTACCTCCGTCAGTAATCAGCAGTGGCGCACCGCGTCTCATGTTTTTCGGATCTAGGAATATGGAATCTGCCTGTTGCTCATCATCCATAGTTCGGAGTATACGAAGTCCGTACAAAAATTCTGGAACTTTCGTAATTTCGCGCCAGTGATACGTCGGAGTGAAATGCGGTTGGCATCCCTGCACACCCCTGTGTTTAATATGCAACTGCTGGAAGTTTCATTGTTGTATGTCTGTATTGAAACGTTGTGTCACACAGTTTGCGGATTTCGAGACGGTACAGTTAGAGGAGCAACGCATCTCCATTAAATTTTGAGTAAAATTCAGGAAATCCTTTACAGAGACACATCAAATGATGCAAGAAGCCTACAACGATGAGTGCTTAAGCTGTATCCTGTGTTACGAATTGTCCACACGGTTTAAAAATGGCCAGCCGGAAGTTAAAGATGACTCTCGTTCAGGACGCCCTTCGACGTCTACCGACGACGTCCATATCAGGAACGCCAACGAAACTGTGCGTGTCAGTCGAAGACTGTCTGTCCCATAGATTGGAGAAGACTGTAACATTTCAGTTGGATCATGTCATGAAATCCTGACACAGCATCTTGGAATGTATCGTGTTGCCGCCAAATTAGTCCCACGGCTCATGAGTCAAGACCAGAGAGACCTTAGCCTCGCAATCTGCGAAGAGCTTTTGGATCGCGAAAATGAGAATGAGATGTTCCTTAAGAGAATCATAACTGGTGATGAGACGTGGGTCTACGGTTATGATGCTGAGACGCTGAAAGGACGAAGATTTGCTACGATAGACGAGATAAAATTCGCAGACGGCGCTTAGAGCGATCCAGCAAAAGGCGTACGAAGACTGCTTCCGAAAGTGAAAACGGCGTTGGGAGCGATGTATCAATTGTGGAGGAGAGTATTTCGGAGACCAAGCACATTAAGTAAAAGGTAAGCGTAGAAAAGTTTTGTGGACAAAGTTCCGGATTCTTTTAACAGACCTCGTATCATGTAAGAAAAGGGCTCTAGGAATTTCACACGAGCAATGCTTTCTAAAACAGCGCTAATTCTTGAACAAAAGGTATTCGGCCTCTAAGAAATTTATTGTGTTTGAACTCAGAATATGTTCTAGAACGCAGCAGCAAACCGAGGTTAAGAGTTTGAGCTCACATCTCATCGATACAACAATTTGAGGCGTGTACCGCCTCTGTAACCGGGCCATTAGCATCGCTGCGTTCACTGTGGAAGGACCCGGATTCTACTCCCGGTACCTACTCGAATTTTTCTGATGTACGGAGGTATGTTATGGTGCCCACTCAGCCTTACGAGGCCATATGACGAGCTGCTCTTATAGACAAGTAGCGGCGTCACCAGGGTTCATCTACTGACAATAACTGTCGGTAACATTGACTACATGCTGATCACATGTCCCACGATCATAGATCGCTCCTCATACTGCGTTGTAGACAACACTCGGTTAGACGAAATAGACCTTTATAAGCCTAATGCATTAGTGCTGCTTACGTTACGATTACTGTAGTAAGACTAAATTGTGATGTTCGAAATCGGTGGCGGTAGTTTTCAAACAAAGGAGAATAGACAGTATCATTGTGTCTGGTCGCTGTGTTTATTCCAATAAGAAATCTTCTGTAACAACCGGAGTGGTTCTTATTCTAATCGTCTTGCCTACCAGTCTTACAGTCCTTTTCACAGATATGTTCTAGAGAAGTCTTCAACTAGGATAACATAGCTTTTAGAAAGCTCTCAGTTCGTGGAAATCGTAATTCTAACAACCCAAGTAAAATGGTCATAAAAGAAAAAGAGATTAGCGCTGCCTTGGATCGAGGAACTGTTTAACATGTTTTTTTTCTATATTAAGCAGAAAATTGGTTGCACATTAAAATATCGGTCAGATTGTTGCCCATGTCGATGCAGGTTTCTCATCGGAAGACATTCCAATGTTCGCATCGCGTAACATCATCCGAGGCGAATTGTCGCAATTTCATCGTGCGGCCTGTGGTAAAAGGGCGCATTTCTGTTGTACTGTAAAGTCGTTTGTCAACAAAGAAAGACAGAGGAATATAGAAAACGTAGAGAAAATAGATCAAAAAGGCTGTATTTCGACCTTACCCGTAAAAGTCTATTAACATGTGCAGTCTAATGCTAGATACACACGAGCGATCTATCATCTATTATGCCCAGCTCGCAGCGTCATTTGATCATGCGTTTTGGCAGTTACGAAAGAGAGGAACCACGGCCGCTACGGCAGTGAAGCTGCGAACTTGCCGTGTAGTGCAAGCAAAGTAGACTTGAGCTGGCCAATAACTATGCACAAGCTGGAAATAACTTTAAACGACGCTAGGCGTCCAAAATAAGAGTTGAATGAGTTTACGACTATTGTTGACGTGTGCTAAACTTTTGAAGGCCAAAAAACAACGAAATTTTTGGAATTTTTCAGTTTTTCGCTTGTAACTAAAAAACGATACAGCCTACAGAAAATTACCAAGCTACCAGAATGAAACAGTAAAAAATTTCTTGTAGAATGATCCACTTAAAAGTTAAAATCGGTACAGTCATTTAGCCATAATCGATCGTGAAAGATCGGCAACTTTTACCAACTTGGTGAGAAACTCAGCTATGGTCACGTTCCAATTCCTGTAACTAAAAACAAAATTCTCCAAATGAAAAATTTACGTATGAAAGTTGTAGAGCGTCAAATGCTGCGTACAAAGTGCTCCTACATTTTAAAATTCGATCACTCCTTTACGAAGAAGCAAATAAGAACTTGGAAGTATTCGTTGCGCTAAATTCTTGCTGAGACCTGTTTGTGAACTGAAATTATCTTTGAAACCCATATCATCCACATCTGAAAAAAATTCAGATTTAAGGGCAATTTCGTTAGGCAGCTACCTACCTAGGTAGTTGGCTCAATGTGTTAATACGAATTAATTGCTGTGGCAGTCCAAGATGACAATAAACATGTTTAAAAATGAAAAGAAAAAACAAAATAAAATAAACGGTTTCATTAACGGAAAAGTACTTTATTATAGTATACCTGCAAGATTTTTTTTTACAAACATTATTAAGTAGCTGTTGTTCTGTCTTTAGACTCACTTACAGTTTATTTTTTGATGTTTATCTGCATTTTGGGGAAGATGGTCCTGGGGAGTAAACGTCTTCGTTTACTTCTTCGTCTTCTTTCGTCCTAGGATCTAAAGGGATTTGCTCCCTGACGATGTCAATCTCATCGTTGATCAGCGTCGAATCAAGATAGACCTTTTCTGTCAGAGAGTTACGGCATGAAAGCCTCTTGCAATCGCTGTATGTAGCGGAGCACTTAACAGACGCTTTTCTGGAGGAAGAAGCTGCTTCTCATGCCTTCTGGCGAGTGTAGACAGTTGTGTTGAGCAGCTCCTGCGAATTTCAGTGGATTCAGCTGATTGTTTCTCCAGATCTCAACCTGCAAGCAGATCCTGAGGCACTGCTACGGCGGCTTCGGTGGGAGGCAAACACGTCAAACCGATAAAGCTCTCTGGAACGGCTGCAGACGAATTTCATTGAAAAGTTTGGTGCTGCGACCCATGTACAAACACACAATGCATGGGGGCTTAATTAAATATGATTGAAAATATTTTTAGATTTTTTTGTTATGTCCGTTTACGCTGTGTCTCGTAATCGGTTGGCCCTGACTATTATTATTACGCAGTCTGACTGCTTAGAACAACAACAAAGAATGAAATGAAAATTTTCACTAACACAATTAATTAATTAAGTCCCCAGCAACTATAAAATCTACGAAGCCAACAAGCACAAGTGTAGCTGTTCTGTATGTGGTAGTATGACTCAACGCACATCTGGCAGGGTTCTTCTTCAACAAGACAAGAATTTTAAATACCAATTATACTGACGTGATAAAAGAAAATTAGAAAAACTATAATTACGCAAGAAAACCAGAATTACACTCTAATACAAGAGCACAAGCCAGATGCTTTGTTGACTGAACCTGTAATGATGCATTATTTGAGACACACAAATAATAAAAGAACATAGTGGTTTTTACCTTCATATATATATTGACGAAATGCACTCTGATCATTACAATATCTTCATTAGAATAACATCTGCTATCTCTCCCATCAAATAACTGGATAAAACATGGAACAAACACTCCTTACTACAACCTCTCGACAAGCCTTGCCCACTCGCACATCTCAACACTGACTGCCACGAGACCTCGACAGGCACTGACTTCTACGAGCTCTCGACAAGTACTCCCTACTACGAGCTCTGCCCACGCACTGTCTACTACGAGCTCTCAACAAGCACTGTGGAGGCGGCTTAATAATACTCTTTGGCGCAATCTCTGGCGCAGTGGCTCAGTGTAGCCACCTTTCAACAATGAACTTCAATACTGCCTCAGTGGCGTTGGGATCCGTGATGTCCGAGGCGACGTGTTGGAGATTCGCGTTCTTTTAAAATTTATTTGTAAATTTGATTTTGCCCTGTCGAAAAAATGTAGGTGTATTGTCACAGCCACAGCAGGCGTGAAGAAATAATACGTGTTTTTGGCTGCTTCAGAAACCTTGGAGTTGTTGGGGTGTAAATGAACGTATCGTGGTTGCCTCTTGCAGGTTTCATAAGGAATACGAGTTCTTCCTTCTCACATCAGTTATACGGTCAGTTAGCAGGACCAAACAAATCAGTATCATCCTCGACAATTGAGACGGACGACTGTCTCAGTTTTTCTATGGCTGTACCAACAACCAAGGGGTCTGCGTTCTCGATGGCCTGCTTGGTCTGATACGCTTTCTGTCTACCTTGATGTAAGACGATTTTTATTAAGTTAGTTGAGTAAGAAACTTTTATTTTAGCATAGTTGGTGATATTGTCTCATCAAATAACTCAGGAGCGGATGACACAGTGCGCGCTCTTCTGTTACATTCTGCTGATTTTATGCTTTCCTCAACACCCTTCTAAGGGTACCCACCAAACACAGTGGTTTAGTTGGGCTCAAAGCGGTTTTTTTTTTTTTTTTGCGTAGTTCACATACTTTTCAAGGGTGGGCGGGAAACACTTCATCAGTATTCCACACAACTCAGTCTAAGAGGAACCCACCGTCAAGAACGCAGACTGTGTTGACTGTGGTTTTAACAGTGACTAGCTTAAGCGGTTTAAAGAGATTTAATTTTCTTCTCTTGCACATTCTTCCGTCACCAGCAAGAAGAGTTAATAGATATGGGGCTAACTCAAAGGAGAAGTATGACACGAACTGTTGTCATGACTTCATACGAAAACGGATAGACGGAAAACTGTACGAGCACTGACAGGGATTGATTCACCACTCATATTGACAGTAAACTTCACGACTCTCCTAGGGGCACTACTCAGCTCGTCTTCTCGTCTTCAGGAACTACACGTCCTTAAAGAGTTTCCTTGAATATTTTCCACGCTTTCTTTACCTCTTGTTTGATACTCCTTTTGTGTTTGCGATAAGCCCAAATAATAAACACTAAACACTATACATCACCTACTTGAATAATTAAATTAATAGAGCTAACTACCTAGGTAGGTAGGTACCTAACTAAGATGCCTTTAGATTTTAAAATTTGGAAGAATGCGGATGATTTGGCGTTCAAAAGCAATTTGAGTTCACAAAAAAATATTAGCAGACATTTAGCTCTACGAATACTCCCACATTTTTATTTTTGTCTTAGCAGAAGAGTGAGTGAATTCTCAACTTTAGGAGTTACTTTTACTCAGAATTTGATGCTATACACCTTTAATACGTGACATTTTTCACTTGGAGTAGCTGTTATTGAGCTACAGGTTTTGGAATGTGAGCGTAAGTCAGTTTTCCACCAAGCTGGTAAAAATTGTCGATTTCTTAAGATCTACTGCGGCTAAACCGCTGGACCGAAATTAACTTTGAAGTAGATCATTCTACACGAAATTTTATGCTCGTTCATTTTGGTGTCTGTTATAAGAGAAAACTAGAAAAAGCACAAAAACTTCGTTGTTTTTCGGTCTTCAGAAGTTTAGCACGTCGAAAATCGTCACAAACTCATTTAACTCTTATTTGGGATGCCTAACGTCGATTGAAATTATTTCAGCTTGTACATATTTATTGGTCATCACGGCTGATTTTCCTGGGCTAATGGTGAGAGGACGAACGCCTCGAAGCAGCCAGCACCCGTGGGAGAATTAGGCACTACATACGTTTTCGCAACCTCAGCAACAACCACCGCCATCGGCAACAGTGTGTGTGTGTTGGGGTTTATGGGCGCTCAACATCGAGGTCATCAGCGCCCATCCATCGGCAACAGCTATCGCCAGCCAGCCAGAGGCGCAGCAGATTTGGATGTGGAATTGTTTATTGAACAGGTGAGGAAATACCCTGAGACATGGGTCACGTTTCCCAAGGAGGATCACGATATGGGTAAAAAGAGAACCGCGCGGTTGAAAGTGTGTGAATTGTGAGAGATTTGCTGCGAAACCGCATGAGGAGATAAATGATGTAGACAAGAATCACTATTAACCCTAGCACCACTAAGCTCGGATCTGTCACATGGATGTCTAAGGGGGCCAAAAATTGCTCTCACATTCTTTTCACTTTTAACATTTTGTTTGTTTGTTTTGATTTGATTATTTCATGAACTAGGAATTTCTTTACTAGGTTGCAACATACTTTCCATAGTTATCAGGAACATTGTAACGTATACAAACACAATAAATAAAGAAATGAATATGAGAAATATTATTATATTTTTATCATGAGACTAACACTTTCGTATACATCATACAATAGCAAACCACAAATAAGAAAACAGAAAACTAAAGTCAGAAATTACAATTAAGTTTTTCCTTCCTACTCACTTTCAATTTCACAACCTTAGCATGTGATTGTTTTTGCAGAATGAGTGGAACTCGCATACTTGGAACACCTGCAACAAACTATAGACACTTTAGTCATCTTATCTTTTTCCTTTTTGGAGTTTTTACTCTTCAGACAGATGTGACATCTTCCTTTTGAATAAAATTCAACAGATCGAACAGTTGCAGTAATGCTGGGCATCGTCTTCCCTTGAACACTTTCCATTGCAGAGATGATAGGCTTTTGTAAACCCATGATACTCTTTTCTCTCTCTTCCACAGCTGGCCTAACGAGCTATTAACCTAATTCTAGCAGATACGGCTTCTTACAGTATGCTTCTTCTTATTCCAGTTTGGGTTGTTTATCATGAAAATTGTTCCAGCATTGAGACAGGCAATATCTATCAGGGTGAAAAAGAGAGATAATGGCCACCTTCTTGTCCCCCGTTTTACTGAATGATGTCGCGTCATTTGATCAATGTTGTCTAGGCCCCCTTTTGTTTCATTGTAGTGGAGATTGATGTTTGCCTCTTTTTTCTCTGTCGACTCATCCACCTTGTTATCATTGTGTTGTGTGGTAAAGAAGTAGGAGATTCTTAGTAGACTTCAGTTTAGAGATGGGTAAAACCAAGGTAACTGGTGCGTTGCCTGTTTTCACATCTGTGAATAAGAACTTCTTTAGCTGTTCTGGTATGTGTATTCCGTTATTCTTCAATGTTCCCACCAAAGTTAACTTGTCATCATTATAAAGCTCCTCGGCTAGGTCTATGGATGTATAATAACGATCTGCTGTTATATTTCTTCCACTTCCTGCCAGCGGATTCACTAGGCGTCTAACAACTGCCTTTGCACTTCGTCCCTCGGCAGGTCGTTCATCTTTCCCTGCATAGACCTCCATTTTTATAACATACCGGGAGTGTGCATCCGATAACATCCTTATCAATATGCCATACTTCCCAGGCTTGTCTTTCATAAAAACCTTAAAGGGACATCTTCCTCGAAATAAGGAGAGCATTTCATCGATCGTCAGATCCTCACTTGGTATGTAGTATTTCACAAACATTTCGTCAATTTTGTCGAAAACTTCACGAAGGGGGCAAAACTTATGCTACTTTCGACTATCAGTTCTTGTTTCTTTATCGTCAAATCTAATCAGGGACAGAAGTTCTCCATATCGAATACGACTCATTGTAGCTATGCAAGATATTCTTTCCCAGTACTTTGCCCCATAAGTCCTCAAGAGGCAGTCTAGTGTCATTATTTGTGCCCATGACGGGGGATTACGTAAAATGGGGAAGGAAATCGGCTGTACACTTTTCAGAGGAAAAATCCTGAACATTTTCCTTTATCGATGTAGAGAACTCACGCGAAACCTAAACCAGATTTGAACCGCCGTCCTCCCGAACGCGTGTCCAGTGAACGTAGCGTCAATTCGCTCGGTCTGCAGACATGCCTTGCCTTCCGTGGTGATCACACATCCTATTAAGAACCCTGTCCAACCGTCTGTAATGTCCAAGGAACCATAATGAAGCGCAGTGATTTCAATGTAATTATTTTAATTTTGAATAAAAATATCGTTTTTGTTCACCTCCTTGTATATTTCTTTCAATTACCTTCTGTACTACAGTGGAGCAGTTCTTTGTATGCATAGTCCAAGTTCCATCGAGCTACGTTACTTGGCAGTGACACATCATGTGAAAATTACTTTCGTCCTTAAGTTTTGTACACCAGCATATAATTTCATGTCACATAGTTCAAGAGAGAAGATGCGTTGTACATGGGAGAGTCACTGGTACGCTGGAAACTACGAATTCGCTACAGCAAAAAGTTATAGCCTGATTTAAAATTTGGCAGTTTTGTGGAACACCGGAGGTATTGGCAGTAAATTCCATCATCGTACAAACTATGTTGTATTTGGACTAATTTGCAATTAGAGTTCTCATAGGGTATCTCTGGATGACATTTAACGGCGAAAATGTTGTCCTTCAAAACAAAGTACGTGATTGTGAACCCAGTACAATATTTTGTTTGGTTAGTAGAGATTATCATGATTCACCCAGTGATTTGCTAATGAGAATTTCGACCCTCTTCACATATTACACTAAAGGTTAGGATAAAGGCTCCTTTGAAAAAAAAATTTTTGTTTACTACTACTACTAGGCTAATTACTGTTTAGCTCTAGAGGACCTTTATACTGAAATGTTTCCCACACCACCTTGTATTGTCTGTATATGTGTGTGAGTAACTGTATGTTCACTGTTGTGGGTAAATACATGCAGCGTACACAGGGCGATGTATAACTGATAGCGATTACACGCTTCCGCTGTTGTAGAAATCTGCTCCAGATGCTGCAGATATCGTGTTGAGCTGAAAGTGGTAACCGATGTACGGAGAAATATTCTTCGGGGCTCTGTTGCATAGCAATCAGATTGCTTTCAGTTCTGAGAGATGTCCAGGTACTATTGTGGATTTGAATGATCCATGAAGTGACTTCTTTTCCGAAGAAAACATCGAACTATTTCACTAGAACTGAACGCTCCCGTCGGAACTGTTCTCAAGCTGGTATTTATTATATTTATTTTATTATAATCACAATAGAAGTATACGCTGGGTGTAGAATATCACGTACCTTCTTGAAATGAACAATATTTTATTGTTCTATTAACTGATTTCCTTCCATATACACATATATTTTACAATGTAAATGAAAAACTCGCAATGGCGTCGGTTTTTACATCACAAGAATGGCTCTCTTCTTGTAAGATTTACTCTTAACAAGAACAAAAGCTCTATATCCTAAGAATAATTATGTGAGCGCTAACCGCCACAGAGTAATAAACAATACCTTTGTCTCTCTCTCTCTCGCACTGTCACAGCAAATTACGCTGCATGATACATCATATTAGGAAAGTCACCAGCTTTTAAACAGCATGAAAACAAAATGGTAACAGTCATGTGAAATATGAAAGATAATTAAGAATTAAATGCCTAAAAGACAAAATAAATCATATTGAACTGAATGTAAATGCGACTGCGAGAATAAACAACAGCGGGGCCTACCGTGGATATAGTACCAACAGTCACCATTATAATCTGTTCATCATAAGAATAAACCCGATTTCAACAAACACAAACGCGATGATTGGTCAGAAGCCGTAGCACATGTACACTGGTGTTGTTACGCTCTTGGAAGTAGGTCCTACGTATGTATCAGATATATTATTACTAAGTTACGTTAAATGAAACTTAAAAGATATTCAAACGTATTAAGTCATCAAAGTTTTTCTTAATCATGCTTTAACTACGTAGTTTTTATTTCAAAAACCGTGTACAGTCACAGCCTCTGCAGCGTTGTGCTCTGATTGTCGCGCTGTTAACGCGCACTATGAAAATGGCTGAGTCTGATTTTATGTTCCGTAGTGATACACCTGCGTGGAACACGGTTAAAAAGTGCCGAGAAATAGGCTGTTCTTAATGTTTCTCATAAATTTACGGAGATAATTGGCTTTGAAGTTTTCCCATTGTTGTAAGTACTGAAGTTGATAAACAAACTACCACTGGACATTTAGTGCAATCGGTAGCGCAATTGGATGTGCGGTTATTCGTGCGTTGGTTCAAATTTCCCCAGGATCATTTTTTTCCTTTTCAGTTTCAAATAACTTCATCTCGTAGTTATGAAACTCATCATCATTTTTATCAATAATGCACGTCGTCTTGTTTCTAATTACATATTAGACGCTAAATTTCTGTTTTCATTTCAAATACAAATTCTTAGTTATCGATGTTTTGTGAAAGACTGTTCGTAAAAATTGTTTAAATTAAGAAAACATAACAATTTAATTTATTAAGGCAAAAATGAAAAACCAAATCCTCTTTATTTGGACTATGTCCATCGTTTTATACCACAGAGGTAGATAAGTATCGTAGAAACATGAAAAACAATCATTCTCACAGCATCGAGCACATCATACAAACTCTACATTTTCACATTTGCTACTGTACCATTACAATATGAACCAAACAGAACAGATCTGGAGCTGCGGGGTTTGGCCCGAGAAGTAGTTGTTGTTGTGATCTTCAGTCCACGGACTGGTTTGATGCAGCTCACCATGCTACTCTATCCCGTGCAAGCTTCTTCATCTCCCAGTACCTACTGCAGCCTACATCATTCTGAATCTGTTTAGTGTATTCATCTCTTGGTCTCCCTCTACGATTTTTACCCTCCACGCTGCCCTCCAATACTAAATTGGTGATCCCTTGATGCCTCAGAATATGCCCTACCAACCGATCCCTTCTTTTAGTCAAGTTGTACCACAAATTTCTGTTCTCTCCAATTCTATTCAATACCTCCTCCTTAGTTATGTGATCTACCCATCTAATCTTTAGCATTCTTCCGTAGCACCACATTTCGAAAGCTTCTATTCTCTTCTTGTCTAAACTATTTATCGTCCACGTTTCACTTCCATACATGGACACACTCCATACAAATTCTTTCAGAAACGACTTCCTGACTCTTAAATCTATACGCCCGAAAAGCTGGAACTACAGCACGCAGCTTTTTCACACGTCACTGCCGAACGCTGCCGGGATATAGAACGGCTCTTCGTAAAATAAGAAGAGAAGAGGCTGTGCGCCTGGTTGGCTTCGTGGCTTTTGTTATTGATAGGCTCGTCATCAACGTAGCAGGTGACACTTCCAGAACTGAAACGTATTTCTCGGATTCGCATAAGGAAGGAGCTAAGAGATTACCAGACGACTGACTATAAGTAATACCTTCAGTGGCTTCAATATTTAACTACACGGTGAGATCCTTCAACACTCTCTTACGTTACACACAGCTTATGCAGAAAAATTACCCTGTGGTTAAGTCAGGAATTTTCATCATTCTTGTTTTTAATTAAAATAGTACGTTAGCTAAAAACGATACTGCTTGGCTGCAGTCCCACGTGAAACGGAAACCCAATGAGGTTCCAGAAAACGCGGAAGAATACATAGTGCAATGTTTACATCAGGTTTATTCTTATGATGAACGGATTATAGATCACGAGAAGAGCGGAAGTTCGAGAACTGGACTGAATCGCGATTACAATCTTTTATTTATTTGTTAACTCCTGATTTTGCGTATGAGCTGCATCCTAGAATATTTTACAGCCCGTGTTTCACAGATGTTTTTATTATTAAGATCTATTCTGTGTATGTTAACAACGCTAAAGCACGACGTGCAGATAGTAGCAGCACAAGCCGCTGGATACATGGCGATCGAAGGTTTGAGCACAACCCGAAATTTGTTCAGCCCCGATGTAAACTGCTGGAGCAGTTAGTGTCGTGCTCAAGCACAGCAATAGTCTGAATGATCACTCCATAGATATTCTTACTATGGTACGACTATTATCTTGGAGTTGTGAAGATCTCTGGCACAACTACATCCTTCACAACAAAAGTTCTTTGGTACTTTTTGAATACGCGCTTTATGGCGTACTGACTTGTGCACTGTGTGTCAACAATGTGAAGGTACTATTATTACACAAGATGCTGAATCGGAGAGAACCAGCAAAACGAGTAAGTACGTTGAAAAAGTGTCTTTTATTATTTGAAGTTAACAGTCTTAGAGAAACAGCTAAGTTAAAATACTTATTTCCGAAACAACATGAAGTTTTTAAATTCCATATGCACACAGCAGTTCACAAAATTTACCACCTCTTGGTAGACAAACTGCCAGTGTGTTCATTATACTTGAAAAGCTATAACACAATTACGTCAGTGTTGAGCTGGTATAGGACCGCAGTAATTGGTGCTTTACAGCTTTCAGTGTCTGGGTATTGTGTTTCAGGTACTCGTAATGTATTATCCATGACGATGTCGTTCTTATGTAAATAACATTAGTTCCATGAAGGAACATTTTACGGTTTTGGCAACAGTTCTCTCTTCCTCTCACTTTACGTGTAATGTTGTTTATTAATGTTGTTTTCAGTTCAACTCCCGATAACGTCAGATACACTTCACACGTCGAGCAAGTCATCGAGTGTATTTAGTGCACACATGTACAAATACGAATTCACATATACCAGGCTTCGAATTTTTTTTGTGGAAAGTACCGTTCCTGAATTAAATTAAAAACAGTTCCAATCCGACGGTTCTGCACAGGCTTTCGAGAAATTTTGGCAAACACTCGGAACAGCCAGCTCTTCGTATTGGGATAGAGAATTAAACGCGGGGGAGTGTGTTTTACACTGGAACACTTAACCAGATATTCACCTCTAGCCAACCCTGTAATAGAAGTTTAATATATTTTCTTATTACACTTTGAGCTGACAGCATTCACTTAATATGTGGTGCAGTCTTTTTCAGAAACTACTCCGAAAAAGTAAGGTTTTTACAAATGTGAAAAACTTTTCCGAGCTTCAACATGGTCATATGCCTAGGAAAAAATATTCTATTCAAATTTGAAAGTGGCGTTATCGAGAAAACCCTGTCAGTACTGTATTTAACAATCTGTGTGCTAGATTAGTAGTCTATTACACGCTAGTAAGTGAAATCAAATTAAGAAGAAGTTTTATCAAAAACCAGTTACAAGTAAAAACATTTTGAAAGAGAAGTTACTGGCAACTAACACAAATTTCCATAATTTCAAGATAGGAATTATTGTTTGCCCTATTGAAATAGATATTATTCGTTGTAACCGTATGTTGATGAAGTGGTGGCGCAAATCCGTCATGTCTTGACAACACTGTAATCTGTGCTCTGCCTGGATTAGATTAGATTAGATTAGATTAATACTAGTTCCATGGATCATGAATATGATATTTCGTAATGATGTGGAACGAGTCGAATTTTCCAATGCATGACATAATTAGGTTAATTTAACAACATACTTAAGTTAATATAACAACTTAATTTTTTTGTGTTTTTTTGTTTTTATTTATTTTTTATTTTTATTTTTTATTTTATTTTTTTGTTTTTTTAATATTTTTGTTTTTTTTTCTTAATTTATATCTAAAAATTCCTCTATGGAGTAGAAGGAGTTGTCATTCAGAAATTCTTTTAATTTCTTCTTAAATACTTGTTGGTTATCTGTCAGACTTTTGATACTATTTGGTAAGTGACCAAAGACTTTAGTGCCAGTATAATTCACCCCTTTCTGTGCCAAAGTTAGATTTAATCTTGAATAGTGAAGATCGTCCTTTCTCCTAGTATTGTAGTTATGCACACTGCTATTACTTTTGAATTGGGTTTGGTTGTTAATAACAAATTTCATAAGAGAGTATATATACTGAGAAGCTACTGTGAATATCCCTAGATCCTTAAATAAATGTCTGCAGGAAGATCTTGGGTGGACTTTAGCTATTATTCTGATTACACGCTTTTGTGCAATAAATACTTTATTCCTCAGTGATGAATTACCCCAAAATATTATGCCATATGAAAGCAATGAGTGAAAATAGGCGTAGTAAGCTAATTTACTAAGATGTTTATCACCAAAATTTGCAATGACCCTTATTGCATTAGTAGCTGAACTCAAACGTTTCAGCAGATCATCAATGTGTTTCTTCCAATTTAATCTCTCATCAATGGACATACCTAAAAATTTGGAATATTCTACCTTAGCTATATGCTTCTGATTAAGGTCTATATTTATTAATGGCGTCATACCATTCACTGTACGGAACTGTATGTACTGTGTCTTATCAAAATTCAGAGAGAGTCCGTTTACAAGGAACCACTTAGTAATTTTCTGAAAGACAGTATTGGCAATTTCATCAGTTAATTCTTGTTTCTCAGGTGTGATTACTATACTTGTATCATCAGCGAAGAGAACTAACTTTGCCTCTTCATGAATATAGAATGGCAAGTCATTAATATATAATAAGAACAACAAAGGACCCAAGACTGACCCTTGTGGAACCCCATTCTTGATAGTCCCCCAGTTTGAGGAATGTGCTGATCTTTGCATGTTACGAGAACTACTTATTTCAACTTTCTGCACTCTTCCAGTTTACAAAAGAGTCTTGCAAAAACCTTGTATGATTGCTACTCTGCAGCTCGTAAGTATTTGTTAAAAGACACTTTGGTGTACACCTTAAGCCCCATGTAAAATTTGTTACAAGCAGCTCATGGTGTACAACAAGATGTCTTTTAACAAATGAGTAATGCCTTATAATGCATACGAAAAATCAAAACCTAGATTTTTAGAGTTGCGACGTTCCAGTAATCAAGATTGTACACCATCAAGCGCTGTAAAACTATGCATTTTATACGACCCTCCTGTTACAGCAGAATAAGAAGATGTAATCACACTATAGCTTTTAATGTGTCTTAAGTTTTATAAGAAATTTTGGCCCGACGTACGGACATAGTGTCAGTGGCATCACTGCTAGCTTACGACAGTAACATTTTAATTTTTACAGGCAACCACTAGAGCGCGTTATTGAGACGTGAAATTACTACTGTTTCAAGATATTACATTTGTAATTGTTATGAGTCGGGGCGTGTATTGTTAGATCCTTACTCGCGTAGGCAAGTTAGAGAATTTAAAAAGCGAAATGGATAGGTTGGAGTTAGATATAGTGGGAATTAGTCAAGTGCGATGACAGGAAGAACAGGACTTCTGGTCAGGTCAGCAACGGACTGTTGTTGTTGTTGTGGTCTTCAGTCCTGAGACTGGTTTGATGCAGCTCTCCATGCTACTCTATCCTGTGCAAGCTTCTTCATCTCCCAGTACCTACTGCAACCTACATCCTTCTGAATCTGCTTAGTGTATTCATCTCTTGGTCTCCCCCTATGATTTTTACCCTCCACGCTGCCCTCAAATACTAAATTGGTGATCCCTTGATGCCTCAGAACATGTCCTACCAACCGATCCCTTCTTCTGGTCAAGTTGTGCCACAAACTTCTCTTCTCCCCAATCCTACTCAATACTTCCTCATTAGTTATGTGATCTACCCATCTAATCTTCAGCATTCTTCTGTAGCACCACATTTCAAAAGCTTCTATTCTCTTCTTGTCCAAACTATTTACCGTCCATGTTTCACTTCCATACATAGCTACACTCCATACAAATACTTTCAGAAATAACTTCCTGACACTTAAATCTATACTCGATGTTAACAAATTTCTCTTCTTCAGAAACGCTTTCCTTGCCATTGCCAGTCTACATTTTATATCCTCTCTACTTCATCCATCATCAGTTATTTTGCTCCCCAAATAGCAAAACTCCTTTACTACTTTAAGTGTCTCATTTCCTAATCTAATACCCTCAGCATCACCCGACTTAACTCGACTACATTCCATTATCCTTGTTTTGCTTTTGTTGATGTTCATCTTATATCCTCCCTTCAAGACACCATCCATTCCGTTCAACTGCTCTCCCAAGTCCTTTGCTGTCTCTGACAGAATTACAATGTCATCGGCGAACCTCAAAGTTTTTATTTCTTCTCCATGGATTTTAATACCTACTCCAAATTTTTCTTTTGTTTCCATTACTGCTTGCTCAATATAGAGATTGAATAACATCGGGGAGAGGCTACAACCCTGTCTTACTCCCTTCCCAACCACTGCTTCCCTTTCATGTCCCTCAACTCTTATAACTGCCATCTGGTTTCTGTACAAGTTGTAAATAGCCTTTCGCTCCCTGTATTTTACCCCTGCCACCTTTAGAATTTGAACTATCAACCGCAAAATGAAACAGGGATAATACAGGATTAGGCCTAATGATTAATAAGAAAATAGATATGATGATAAGCAACTATGGACACGAAGCCAATGCTCACCAAATTAGTGAAAGTTTATCTGTCAACTAGCTCCGCAGATAAAAAAACTAAAAAAAATTATGTTTATTTATAGGAACCATCTACTATTCCAGTTGATGTGCGAGATATATGAGAAAAGTGAAATATAATCAGATGTCCGAAAGAATTTAGTAACGTCAGTTTCAAAGAAAATAGTTGCTGACAGCTGTGAATATTATCTAACCATCAGTTTAATAGGTAATTGTTGCAAAATATTGACTAGAATTGTTTACACAAGAATGGAAAAGCTGGCGGAAGCCAACTTTGGGGAAGATCAGTTTGGGTTCCGGACAAATGTAGGAACATACGAAGCAGTATTGATTCTACGATTTGTCTCTGACGACCATTGAATTATTATTTTTAATTATCAAAGCTACTATTTGTTCGTATTTAAACTGTTGTACTGTTCCTGCCTGCATTACTGTGAACCTCTTGATGGTGGGAGGCTAAAGGGCTTTAAGGATTGAAAGAAATTGCGAAAGATATGACGATTTACTATCACCTTTATTTTTTTCTTCAAAGAAGTGTCACTGGCGAGTTTTGAGTATGGGTAAAGGAATCATTAATGTCGATGCTGAAGTTCAGTCTGCAACTACAGAAGACTGCGGGTCCATCCAATAGAGAATGTGCAGCGACAGATTTGATAGTATTCTTTTTCTTGTCGGCAGCAGATGTAGTCATTTCGACGTCTTCAATTGTTTTATATATTGTATGTCTTGCACGACGACGGTATCTTCTGTAAGGCATCTTGGCAGCGTTCAATGCAGTTGCTTGTGCAGCAGCAGCAGCGCGAATGATCCGCTCGGCGGGCTGCGCTCGCTTTTATAGACGCGCGATAGCGCGTGACCTTGATTCACAGTGCCAGCCGCGCGTTATCCCGGACGGGAGCACTAGAATGCTCCCGTCCGCTGTGCGCTTAGTCCGCGGCTCGCGCGCTGCCAAGATGACGTAGAGCCGCCTTATCGGCGGGTTCAAAGGTCAACTCTTGTTCCCGTATTAAAGTTTATTTCTTTTGCTAAAACACACCAAGGCTTACACAACTTCACCTTACTAACATGCTAATTCAGTTCCAATTGTTACGGTATCCTGAGAAAATGTATTATTAAACAGGCAACTGAAGACCAGACAGGTCAATACGTTATGTAGCAGCTCATTGTTAGTGTATAATATACGCGCAACAAAAAACTTTTGCATCATTCGGTTCCGAGAGTTCGGGAACCGGTGCAGAAAATTGGAATAGAGATCAACATAAACATAATTTCCGCCCGTTTTATTGCTCATGAAAACCACACATTGCATGTTGTACCACTACACAGCGAAACCTTCAGAGGTGATGGTCCAGATTGCTGTACACACCAGTACCTCTAATACCCAATACTATGTACTCTTGCATTGATGCATGCCTGTATTCGTCGTGGTATACTATCCACAAGTTCATCAAAGCACTGTTGGTCCAGATTGTCCCACTCCTTAACGGCGAATCGGCGTAGATCCCTCAGAGTGGTTGGTGGGGTCACGTCGTCCATAAACGGTCCGTTTCAATCTCTCCCAGGCATGTTCGAGAGGATTCATGTCTGAAGAACATGCTGGCCACTCTAGTCGAGCGATGTCGTTATTCTGAAGGAAGTCATTCACAAGATGTGCACGATGGAGGCTCCAACTGTCGTCCATGAAGACGATTGCCTCGCCAAATGCTGCCGATATTGGTCGGAGGATGGCATTTACGTATCGTACAGCCGTTACGGCGGCTACCATAATCACCAGCGGCGTACGTCGGCCCTACATAATGCCACCCCAAAACAGCAGGGAACCTCCACCTTGCTGCACTCGCTGGACAATGTGTATAAGGCGTTCAGCCTGACCGGGTTGCCTCCAAATACGTCTCCGACAATTGTCTGGTTGAAGGCATATGCGACACTCATCGGTGAAGAGTACATGATACCAAGCCTGAGCGGTCCATTCGGCATGTTGTTGGGCCCATCTCTACCGCGCTACATTGTGGCGTGGTTGCAAAGGTAGACCTCGCATCTTGCAGGCTATTGCGCACAGTTTGAGTCGTAATACGACGTCATGTGGCTACACGAAAAGCATTATTCAACATGGTGGCGTTGCTGTCAGGGTTCCTCTGAGTCATAATCCGTAGAAGCGGTCATCCACTGCATTAGTAGCCCTTGGGCGGCCTGAGCGAGACATGTCATCTACAGTTCCTGTCTCTCTGTATCTTCTCCACATCCGAACATCATAGCTTTGGTTCACTCCGAGACGCCTGGACACTTGTCTTGTTGAGAGACCTTCCTGGCACAAAGTAACGATGCGAACACGATCGAACCGCAATATTGACCGTGTAGGCATGGTTGAACTACAGTCAACATGAGCCGTGTACTTACTTCCCGGTGGAATGACTGGAACTGATCGGTTGTCGGACCCCCCCGTCTAATAGGCGCTGCTCTTGCATGCTTGTTTACGTCTCTGGGCAGGTTTAGTGACATCTCTGAGCAGTCAAAGGGACTGTGTCTGTGATACAATATCCACAGTCAACGTCTATCTTCAGGAGTTCTGGAAACCGGGGTGACGCAAATATTTTGTTGTTGTTGTGTGTAATTTATTCAGTTATATTATTGCAAATTCAAACAAAAATAAAACTATTATTTGTAATTTTGTCGAAGTTACGGTGAGAAAAATCGTTTATTTGCAGTGACTAGTTTCGAACATGAAGTCCATTATCATACCATCGCCTTCATTGTAAATGTTGAAACAGAATACAACCAGCACATCTGCAAATAGCATGAGTATCATCTATAAACTCATGTGTCAACACTGATAGTACACTGTAAATGAGTTTATATATGTCAATCATGCAAGCAGATTTTGGCTATTTGCAAATATTCTGATTGTGTTACGTGTCAGTAATTACAATGAAGACGATGATTTGATAATGAACGTCATGTTCGAAACTAGTAACCGCAAATAAACGATTTTTCTCACCGCAACTTCCACTTAATTACAAGTAACAGTTTCAAAGAAAATAAGCTGTTGATCAATTTTGCTCCTGTATCATGCTGGAGTTTCACGAATCAAACAAAATTTTCTTTTCGCTGTTTATCGACTTCGCTTTACTATTGCACTATCCATTGAAAAAAAAACTACATTTACTTGCGCATTGCCCTAGATAAGAAAATTTCTCATATAAACCGTCTGGTAAAAGACTTCGTTCATTGTGTCTAATGATCATTTACATCTCATGAATTGTAACCGTCATACTCGATTTTCAAAGTTTCTCACAATTCCTGTAAGGGCTTAAAGCCAAATAGCCAGACTTTTGTCACTACGGCGCTTATCGCGATCTATGTCATGGATACAGACGCTACACGTGATCTGTTCCAGTACACCGACGGAAGTGACTGGGTCCAGCACTCTGTCAGGGTAGGCACTATTTTCTGTTGCCACTATTGTCTGTGCATTCTTGGCAGGTATTTCTGGGCTCATGGCGTCATTTTTCAAACTAAGGTCACTAATGGTCACCGCCATCTTCGTGCCCACCAATAATTACAATTTGAAAGGAGATGTACTAAAACTAACCCGATCCGAAATTACTGTTGTACAGATGGACAGACAGTATGTATTTTTGTCTCAACCTCGTCTCGGGGACACACAGACAAATCAGGAGCAAGGTTTGTTTTATACTTCAACTTATAACTTAATTCCCTAACAAGATATATGAATTATCACAAGGTATCTGTTAGATACCGACAAAGTTGTGATATACGGACTGTAATGAGTGTGTGAATGTACAATGTGTACTATAAAGTTTACCTGTAATTAATGTAATTTCTAATGCCTATGCTGTATATGTGATATTGTATGCAAATCTGTAGTTACTTACTTCTCTGTCTAATCGGTTAATGCCAAACGCCAATAAATCATATGTATATAGAAAAACATAGCGGTAACTACACAGCCTGAGGTATTGTGGTTGCAGTGGCGGGTAAATTACTTTTCGCTGGAGTCCCTTGACTCTCTTTTCCTTTTCACTCTCAGTTAAAAGAACCATTGATTGGGCACCGCTTGTAAATGGAGGTCACTTGTCCTCGGGCGATACGTTGTACTGACTGGCTGCAGTGAATGCCTCGACCACTCGGAAAAGTACCGGCAAGGACAGCAACGCGTGGCTTTGTGCTCGTAAAAAAAAACCTCAAGCGTAAGCTTAGAGGCAACCGCGCATGCTGTGAATGTAAACAAAGTCTGAAGTTTAATACACACACTCGGGCAGCAGTCATTCCAACAGAACTGTACGCCGAGGACGTTGTATTCAAGAGGATCCCTCACCGTAGAGGAAAACAATACTCTATAGAAGTTCATTCTTTCGTATTCCATTTTCACTTGCGTGATTACAGAAATGGTTCTCAGCCTTTCCAATCAACTTCGTACCAGGGTACAAATGAAACTAATTTATACTCTGAATAGTCAAAAAGTTACTATAGTATAACATTACTTATAAAATTACCTTTTCCATTCTTGACAAAATGCGGTCGTTCTCATCGCCACACAAGTAGTCGCTTGTCAGGAGCTATGGCATGGGCTTCACATTTCTTGAGATTCGTTAGTAACCTTGTGAGTGAGAGCACTTGATATTCATTTTGTGCCACAGGTATTATTTTCGTCATGGCCAGAAGACACTCGACGCAGTTCCAAACTGTCGCCCAAAGAGCAAAATAAGAGCGTACGTAGTATCAGACCAGTTTTCTAACTAGATTGAAGAGTTTCTAACAAAGGCACTGACGGAAAAAATCGCAACACGAAGAAGGAGTTGTGCGACATGAACAAAGGTTGGTAGGCGTGTTTCTACATCTCAAAGATGATGTATATTCAGATTTCGCACCAGCTCCATAAGCGCCACTATGAAGATGTAAGTCAGATTTGCTTTAAATACAAGTTGTAACGGTCGTGAGCGTTAGTTACCTTTGAGATTGGACGAAGCGAGTCGAAGTTAAGCAAAGAATGCCTTTAACGTGACAAAGACGCTATTATCATCACTTTACTGAGTGTAAGCGAGATCGTGTAAGAGGCCTACGAGAAGCTGGATATTACTTCTTCGATACTGCAGAAAGACTTAGCAGCAATGTAGCCACTGTACATGTTTACTGGTAGCTGTGGTCACGACAATGTGCCCTCCGGACGGTTAAGTGGCATTTCCGAGAGGGAAGACCCTCGTGTTCGGCGTATGACTCTGGTGCATCGTACTGCATCTGCATCAGCAATCTGAGCAGCAGTTGGCACCACAGTGACACAACGAATTGTTATAAATCGGTTACTACAAGGACAGCTCCGAACCTGACGCCCTGTAATATACACTACTGGCCATTAAAACTGCTACAGCAAGAAGAAATGCAGATGGTAAACGGGTATTCATAGGACAAATATATTATACTAGACCTGACATGTGATTACATTTTCACCCAGTTTGGGTGCACAGATCCTGAGAAATCAGTACCCAGAACAACCACCTCTGGCTGTAATAACGGAATTGATACGCCTGGGCATTGAGTCAAACAGATCTTGGATGGCGTGTACAGGTACAGCTGCCCATGCAGCCTCAACACGATACCACAGTTCATCAAGAGTAGCGACTGGCGTATTGTAACGATCCAGTTGCTCAGCCACCATTGACCAGACGTTTTCAGTTGGTGAGAGATCTGGAGACACATTTCCTGTATCCATAAAGGCCCGTACAGGACCTGCAACATGCGGTCGTGAATTATCCTGCTGATACGTAGGGTTTCGCAGGGATCGTATCAAGAGTAGAGCCACGGGTCGTAACGCATCTGAAATGTAACGTCCACTGTTCAAAGTGCCGTCAATACGAACAACAGGTGAGCGAGACGTGTAACCAATGGCACCCCATACTATCACGCCAAGTGATACGCGAGTATGGCGATGACGAATACACGCTTCCAATGTGCGTTCACCGCGATGTCGCTAAACACGGATGCGACCATCATGATGCCGTAAACAGAACCTGGATTCATCCGAAAAAATGACGTTTTGCTATTCGTGCACCCAGGTTCGTCGTTGAATACACCATTGCAGGCGCTCCTGTCTGTGATGCAGCGTCAAGGGTAACCGCAGCCATGGTCTCCGAGCTGATAGTCCATGCTGCTGCAAACGTCGTCGAACTGTTCGTGCAGATGGTTGTTGTCTTGCAGACGTCCCCATCCGTTGACTCAGGGATCGAGACGTGGCTCCACGATCCGCTACAGCCATGCTGTCATCTCGACTACTAGTGATACGAGGCCGTTGGGATCCAGCACGGCGTTCCGTATTACCCTCCTGAACCCACCGATTCCATATTCTGTAACAGTCATTGAACTCGACCAACGCGAGCAGCAATGTCGCGAAACGATAAGCCGCAATCGCGATACGCTACAATCCGACCTTTATCAAAGTCGCAAACGTGATGGTACGCATTTCTACCCCTTACACGAGGCATCACAACAACGTTTGACCAGGCAACGCCGGTCAACTGCTGTTTGTGTATGAGAAATCGGTTGGAAACTTTCCTCATGTCAGCACGTTGTAGGTGTCGCCACCGGCGCTAACCTTGTGTGAATGCCCTGAAAAGCTAATCATTGGCATATCACAGCATCTTCTTCCCGTCGGTTAAATTTCGCGTGTGTAGCACATCATCTTCGTGGTGTAACAGTTTTAATGGCTAGTAGTGTACACTCCATTGACCCCAAGCTCCACCATTTGTGACTTCATTGGCGTCAAAGAAGAGCTTATTGGACGGCAGGGTAAAGGTCTGTTATGAAATCTGGTTCCGCTGCAGTGACAGTTATGGCCGTGTGTTGATTAGACGAAGGCCAGTTGAGCTGTATGAACCAGTCTGCGTGCTAGACACAGTGGGCCTACACATGAAGCTATGGTATGGGATGAGTTTTCGTATGACAGCAAGAGCACTCTCGTGGTTAACCCACGGCCCCTGACTGCAAATTTGTACCTTAATCTGACCATTCATGAACTGCATTCCAAGGGCGTGAAGGGGGGGGGGAGGTAAGGGGGGGGGGTGTTTACTAACAGGATAACGCTCGCCCACATACCGCTGTTGTAGCCCAACATGCTCTACGGTCTATCAACATGTTTTCTTGGCTTTCTCGATCACCTGATCTGCCTCCAATCGAGCACATATGGTACATCATGGGATGTCAACTCCAGCGCCATCCACAGCCAGTACTAGTTATCCCCTTATTGACCTACAGAATGCAACAGGAATAGAACTCCATCTCACAAACTAACAGCCGGCACCTGTACGACACAATGCACGCTGGTTTGCATGCTTGCGTTTAACATTCTGGCGACTACACCAGTTATTAATGTACCAGCATTTCAGGTTGGCAGTGGGTTATGTGGGTGATCTTGCAATTCTAATCACTTATATATATTACCTAGCAAAATATATTCCCGAAATTTCACTACTATACATTAATTATTTTTTGGTGCTGTGATTTTTTTCTCGTCAGTGTGGATACAATATATCTTTCCTGACGGAGATGTCTTTAAACGTAAAATTAGTTTCGGGCCTAACCCAACAGAGCATTAAGGGACCATTACTATTCACTTTATATGTAAGTGAAAGTGGAGAAGGTCAGAATATCCATAAGGCCATTAAATTCGCGGGTGATGTTGTTTTACACAAAGAAGTCGCAACGTTAGAAATTATAGCGAAATGAGATCGACGCTTGTTGAAGTAATTTTCAATTGGCACTCAATATAAACAATTGAAGGGTTCACTGGGAAAAGGGGGTAAGTCAGTTCATCCTAATTTTTCAGGAAAGAAGATTTTAACATCAAACCTTCTGTACCAAATGCAGTTTTTAGCCAATCCTCTTGAAATTTATGTTTAGTGTAGTCAGATACCTCCACAAATTTTTCGTGTAAACGCACTGTAACAACCCAAAGAAAATATTGTATCGAATAATTTCAATTTTTTGTAGGAAAAAAGGGGGTAAGTCATTATAAAAGGGGGAATATCAGTAAATCTTGCTAATTCGTTAACTTGGTTAAACCCAGTACAATTAGAACTAACTACCAGTATTATTTAAGATGTCATTAAAATGTAACAAATGAATATGCAAAAATTTATTAGTTACGAAAAAACCATAAAAGTCATAAGGCCAAAGATGTTGTTGTTGTTGTTGTTGTTGTGGCCTTCAGTCCTGAGACTGGTTTTATGCAGCTCTCCATGCTACTCTATCCTGTGCAAGCTTCTTCATCTCCCAGTATTTACTGCAACCTACATCCTTCTGAATCTGCTTGGTGTATTCATCTCTTGGTCTCCCTCTACGATTTTTACCCTCCACGCTGCCCTCCAATGCTAAATTGGAGATCCCTTGATGCCTCAGAACATGTCCTACCAACGGGTCCCTTCTTCTTGTCTAGTTGTGCCACTTTCCTCATCTCCATTTTCCATGTTCACTTCCACAGTTCAGTTAAAATGTAAAACAAACTAAACAATTCACACAACACACAAAAAAATGGCTCTGAGCACTATGGGACTTAACATCTGAGGTCATCAGTCCCCTATAACTTAGAACGCCTTAAACCTAACTAACCTAAGGACATCACACACATCCATGCCCAAGGCAGGATTCGAACCTGCGACCGTAGCGATCGTGCGGTTCCAGACTGAAGCGCCTAGAACCGCTCGGCACAACGGCCAGCCACATAACACGCAAAACACTAAGTTAATATAACCAGCAGCACATACTCAACACCTAATAATCATAGACAATGGAATGTAAACAACAGCTACGATCAGTACTGCCAACTGACTAACCCTCTTTTTTCCCAGTTTCACATTGACTTACATTCTTTTTCCTGTGGACGGTATATTTTTAAACCGCTGTAACTTTGAGACTATCCCCCTTCTTTCCATGAAACAAAAACTGATAAAAGCTGTTGAAATCTTTCTGAAACTGTAATAACCCAAAATTTCATTTTTTTGACTTAAACCCTTTTCCCCGTGGACCCTTCAATTGTAACAAACTGCGCATAAATAAGAGGAAACGATCGTTATTGTTCGATTGCACGATTACCCAACAAGCACCAGAAGGAGCGGCATGCATTAGATATATGCGAGTATGCGCACAAAGTGATTTAAAGTGAATGACCACATAAAACAAATTGCAGGACAAGCGGATGCCAGACTGAGATTCACTGGAAGAGTCCTCAGGAAGTGTAAGCCACCCGCAAATGACATAGTTTAGACTTGAACATTGCTCGTCAGTCTGGGACTCGAGACAGAAAGGACTGATGGTGGAAACAGAATTTCCAGAGAAGAGCGGCACGCCTCGTCACAGATTCGATTATTTAGTGCGAAAGCGCGCAGTGTGGTTTACAGTTAAAATTTCTTGAGTATAGTTTCCTAGATGAGTCATGCAATGTATAGCTTCCTCCCATATACAGCTCACGAAAAGACCGTGAAGGTAAATTTACAGAGATTCATACCGACATTAGTTTTTCTCGTGCACCATTCGAGACTGGAACAGGAAAAGGGGCAAATGACAATGGTATACGAAGTACTCCCGCCTACTCAGTAAGGTGATTTACAGAGTATAGCTATACACTGAGGTGATAAAAATCATGGTATACCTCCTAATATCGTGTCGGAGTTTTTCCCGGCGTACTTCAGCAGCTCGACTTGGCATGAATTCATCAAGTCGTTTGAACTCCTCTGCAGAAATATTGAACTATACTGCCTCTATACCCATCCATAGTTGCGAAGGAGTTACCGGTGCGGGATTTTGTGCACGAACTGAACTTTCGATTATGTCGCATAAAAGTTCGATGGATGGCCAAATCATTCGCTCGAGCTCTTCAGAATTTTCTTCAAACCATTCGCATGCAACTGTGGCCCGGTGATTGTTGTCCAAGGTGAGAGATAATACCTACAATTTGGTTTTCTTGGCACATTATTTAAACTGTGGATTTCGAAACACTGAATTTCCTATCGATTGCCGATAAGGAATGTCCAATTCGTCTAGCTCCAACTACCATTCTGAGATCAAAATCTGTTAATTCCCGTCGTGCGACCATAATCAGGTCAGAAACCTTTTCACAAGCGTCACCTGAGTCCCAAATGACAGCTTCGCCAATGTACTGCCCTTTTATACCTTGCGTACGAGCTATTAACGCCATCTTTCTATATGCATATCGTTTTCCCATGACTTAAGTCACCTCAGTGTTGACGTTGATGTAGATGGCTCTCTGTCACCTACGATAATAAACAGGAGTACAAATGGCTTTGAGCACTATGGTACTTCACATCCACGGGAGTGCAGAATGAGCGTAATATGATATGTACGTTCAGAGTGTGCATGTACAGGGTTATTACAAAGATTGAAGCGATTTCACAGCTCTACAATAACTTTATTATTTGAGATATTTTTACAATGCTTTGCACACACATACAAAAACTCAAAAGTGTTTTTAGGCATTCACAAATGTTCGATATGTGCCCCTTTAGTGATTCGGCAGACATCAAGCCGATAATCAAGTTCCTCCCACACTCGGCGCAGCATGTCCCCATCAATGAGTTCGAAAGCATCGTTGATGCGAGATCGCAGTTCTGGCACGTTTCTTGGTAGAGGAGGTTTAAACACTGAATCTTTCACATAACCCCACAGAAAGAAATCGCATGGGGTTAAGTCGGGAGAGCGTGGAGGCCATGACATGAATTGCTGATCATGATCTCCACCACGACCGATCCATCGGTTTTCCAATCTCCTGTTTAAGAAATGCCGAACATCATGATGGAAGTGCGTTGGAGCACCATCCTGTTGAAAGATGAAGTCGGCGCTGTCGGTCTCCAGTTGTGGCGTGAGCCAATTTTCCAGCATGCCCAGATACACGTGTCCTGTAACGTTCTTTTCGCAGAAGAAAAAGGGGCTGTAAACTTTAAACTGTGAGATTGCACAAAACACGTTAACTTTTGGTGAATTGCGAATTTGCTGCACGAATGCGTGAGGATTCTCTACCGCCCAGATTCGCACGCTGTGTCTGTTCACTTCACCATTAAGAAAAAATGTTGCTTCATCACTGAAAACAAGTTTCGCACTGAACACATCCTCTTCCATGAGCTGTTGCAACCGCGCCGAAAATTCAAAGCGTTTGACTTTGTCATCGGGTGTCAGGGCTTGTAGCAATTGTAAACGGTAAGGCTTCTGCTTTAGCCTTTTCCGTAAGATTTTCCAAACCGTCGGCTGTGGTACGTTTAGCTCCCTGCTTGCTTTATTCGTCGACTTCCGCGGGCTACGCGTGAAACTTGCCCGCACGCGTTCAACCGTTTCTTCGCTCACTGCAGGCCGACCCGTTGATTTCCCCTTACAGAGGCATCCAGAAGCTTTAAACTGCGCATACCATCGCCGAATGGAGTTAGCAGTTGGTGGATCTTTGTTGAACTTCGTCCTGAAGTGTCGTTGCACTGTTATGACTGACTGATGTGAGTGCATTTTAAGCACGACATACGCTCTCTCGGCTCCTGTCGCCATTTTGTCTCACTGCGCTCTCGAGCGCTCTGGCGGCAGAAACCTAAAGTGCGGCTTCAGCCGAACAAAACTTTATGAGTTTTTCTACGTATCTGTAGTGTGTCGTGACCATATGTCAATTAATAGAGCTACAGTGAATTTATGAAATCGCTTCAATCATTTGTAATAGCCCTGTAAATGAATACCGTCACAACAAACACAAAGCTCATAAATTTCAGATGCTCTGTCATGCATTCTATGTGTAATGTACGAAAAATTAAATCACACCACATAATGTGACGGTTTAGCTGATATATTTTACGCCCTTATTTTCTGCTGCCTAAAAGGATATTTGAAATCGCATAATAAAGTTCGGTATTAGTGAGTATATTGACTTCGAAGGTGTGGAAACCTCAGAGACGGAGCCCTTGGTAAAACGTAGTTTTCTGCATACGTCAACGTAGCGATGTGTCTTGGATCTCTGTTCATTATGTTGAAAGCATTAGGAAGCACATTCTTCCTCTCTCTGTCTCTTCTCTATCTTTATCTGTCTGTGTCTTTCTCTATCTACAGTCGAGATGGGAAATGATGGTTCAGTGACAGTGATATCGTCTCATACATCTTTACTACTCTATGTCTGCAGGTCAGTGCTGTGTTATTTTTGACGGAGGGCTGATATGTAAATGAATATCATATTATTTGGGTTGTGTTCATAGAAACTATTGGGAAAACTTTGCAGAAAAGGAGGGTCTTGTACATTAATGAGTGATACTCTCAAACAACCGTGACTGAATTGTACGCATGATTTCCTGCGGGACACAGTGAGTTATCTCGAGTGCTCTTGTTGACATGACCGCAGCTCGTGGTCGTGCGGTAGCGTTCTCGCTTCCCACGCCCGGGTTCCCGGGTTCGATCCCCGGCGGGGTCAGGGATATTCTCTGCCTCGTGATGAGTGGGTGTTGTGTGATGTCCTTAGGTTAGTTAGGTTTAAGTAGTTATAAGTTCTAGGGGACTGATGACCATAGATGATAAGTCCCATAGTGCTCAGAGCCATTTTTGTTGACATGTTTCCATGGTGGTGGCTGATAAGAAAACTACAGCACATCGGATATGACGTTTGCCCCGTGATTCGAGTGGCTACATTATCACGTGAATGATAAGCTGCAGTGAATGATCGTGAGTGGGCAATAATCGTAGAAGCGCCTCTAATGATAGCGAAGCACAAGTGAACGTAGTAGCAGCTTTGCCATGCATAAAAGATTCAAATTCAAGTCTGGAAGTAGCAGTTCCGTAATTCTTCTCGTCTGTAGTACATCTTATCACTCACTGTCATAGTAATGATAATAATAATATTAATGTAATGACTGTAAGAAGCTATAACCATTACAGCACTGTTAACAAATACACTGATCAGTCAGAATATTATGACCACCTGCCTAATAGCCGGTATGTCAACCTTTGGCACGGATAACAGCGGTGAACCGTCGTGGAATGGATGCAGTGAGGCCTTGTTAGGTTGCTGGAGGGAGTCACCTAATTCAACTAATTCCCGTAAATTCCGTGGTGGGTGCGATGAGCTCTGACGCCATTTTCAATCACATCGTAGATGTGTTAAGATCGGATTCCGATCTGGCGAGTTTTTGTGGAAAGCACATCAGTTGGAAGTCGCCATTGTGTTCCTTGAAACACTCCATCACACTCTTGGCCTTGTAACATGGCGAATTATCTTGTTTAAAAATGCCACTGCCGTCGGGGAAAATGATTGTCATGAAGGGGCGTACGTGGTCTTTAACAAGTGTACGATACTCCTTAGCCGTCATGGTGCATTCCACGAGCTCCACCGGTCCCAAGGGTTCCCACGTGAATGCCGCCCAGAGCATAGTGGAACCTCCAACATCTTGTTTCCGTCCCGCAGTACAGATGTTAAGATGGTGTTCCCCTGGAAGACGACGTATTCGCACCCTCCCATCGGCATGATTATCGGTATTTGTTGACTCAGCGGAATATTAATTATACTATATAAGTGGCAAGATAACTAGAAACAGATGCTTATTCGGTCTTCGATACTGAAAGAAACAGAGGATGCAGTTTGTCTGCGAAACACATACAGTAGCCGAAGGCCTAAGCCAGCCTCTTCCTAACGCAGTATTTTATCACTTTTTATCTCGATTTTATTTATTTAATCGTATGGCTAGGGCCCCCCATCGGGCAGATCGTTCGCCGGGTGCCGGTCTTTCAATTTGACGCCACTTTTGTGACCTGCAGTCGATGAGGATGATAGGATGATGATGAGGACAGCACAACACCCAGTCCCTGAGCGGAGGAAATTCCCTGACCCAGCCGGGATTCGAACACGGTCCCAGAGGACTGACAATCCGTCACGCTGACCATTCAGCTACCGGGGGCGGACATCTCGATAAAACATCTGAACTGTGTACAATTGGGCAATTTATTGTGGTGCCACATACTTACCCCTGATGTTGTGGTGCACGTTTGCGAGAAGCAGAACTGGAATAGTGGAAAGCTTTTGTTTCGTCCTTTGGAACGCAAGGCACGTAAATACTATGGGCGAGTTTCAGTTGCATTAACGTACTCCTTTGTTATTTCCTTCCTGCATCCGTCCAGTAACTTTAAATCAGTGTTAACACCTATGATAGCTCGCTTGCTGATGTAAGTGATCAAATGGTTCAAATGGCTCTGAGCACTATGGGACTTAACTGCTGAGGTCATCAGTTCCCTAGAACTTAGAACTACTTAAACCTAACTAACCTAAGGACATCACATACATCCATGCCCGAGGCAGGATTCGAACCTGCGACCGTAGCGGTCGCGCGGTTCCAGACTGTAGCGCCTAGAACCGCTCGGCCACTCCGGCCGGCGCTGATGTAAGTGAGAAGGAATTTTTATTCATTAATCTTTACTGATGATGGCCTACGCAACTAAATGGGCCAACTATTTTTGTACATTACAGTTAAATATACGTTTTATAGTTATTTCTTAATATTCGCCATTGTCTAGTGGCGCCTCACTTTACGTCATCTCGAACGTCGCTTAGTATTGTCTACAGAAATGAGTGGCTTATGAGGACTTGCTCAGTCAATGAGCCCCATTCTTTTTAAGTACCATCGCACAGTCATTGTGTTAGGTGGACTGCTGGTAGCCATTTGGAACTCACGAGTGGGTCCTTCCGCTGATTTCATGTGATTTTTTACAATCACCCTCCACGATGCTCGACGGCATTGTTCATCAGACATGATGTCTGTCTGATCTTTAACTGTGGTTGTTCCCTCGCGTTTCAATCTCACAGTCACACCACCGACAGTCGACTTGAACAGCTTTATAAAGCTGGAAATATTCCTGATGGATTTGTGACTCAGGTGACATCCAACGACTAGATCACGTTCTAAGTCATCAATCTCTGCTGACCGACCCATTCTGCTTTTACTGCTTCTCTGCTGACAACTCAATATGCATGCCTCCTTTTTTATACTTGCCGCTCCGCCTCTCGTGCGAAATCCGTATACTCTTAACCAGGTAGTGTATTTCTAAATTTTAATGATGAAGAAAAGTGAAATAGACCTAAAAAGGGGCAACTGTCTCTAAACTCTTTCAGATGTTTTCATGTATATTGTGCGAAGTTAACATTTCTTTGTGAAGAAATAGCTAAACATTTCAGTACCTAATTTTACCCTGTTCTAATAATTCAAGTAGCACACACCCCTCTAATTTGGTAATTGTGACACTACATTAAGCATCCAGATTTTGGTTGACACGTTTGCGCGTCGCAAGGGAACGAGAACATTACAGAGAACCCAACACTATGACAGTTCATTCTTCTCCTCTTATTACCATCACTGCTCTTATCAACTAGACCGACTCATCCAATCGAGAAGTCTCGTCACGTTACAAAGAGGTGATTTTCTTGTATTTGTATTAATTCTCTTGTGGGTCTGCGCAGGTGTCAGCGTCCTAGGAAAGTGTAAACAGTGTCGTTAACCCGCGGATCGAGAACCTCACCATGCCGTTATCTGCCTGCTAACGACTGCCGCAGGGGTGCTTGACATCTCTCCATTCATACTGTGAATGACCGGCTGCTGCTCTCAGTATCAACACAGTCGGGGTTCCTCACCTTCTGTACAAGGTGACTCACCAAACAGGTGACGCACCGAAAACTTACAGCCCTTTCATTTTGTAAACGATGCATCTTATCGAAACGAGGTTTTCGGCAAGTGATAGTAGGCTGCGTGCCGTGTAATTATGTTGTATCAACCGACATATTGAAATAATTATGTTTTTTCAATGAAACGAGATTGATTTCTTTTTTAACAAAGCTCTTGAAAAGAGAAGTACTTCAACATAACACTAGTTAATTTTGTAGTTGAAACATTTCGCAAAAATCACGGCTGCAAGCAGCAGAGATGAAATTCCTTAGATCTACCATCCAAAAGACCAAGATGGGCAAGTTAACGAATGAGGAGGTGAGGAAAAAAGCCGGAGTAAAGACACTCCTATTAGATCGAATTGGCGCAGCTAGACTTCGATGGAACGGGCATGTGATGAGAATGGAGTCAACTAGAACAGCCAAAATAAATTTGGGAAGACAGGTGGATGGGAAAAGACCTCAAAGAAGACCGCTAACCCGATCGATGGACTTGATGAAGGCTGATCTAGTGATCAGAGGATGGACAGTGGATGATGTTCTCCATGAACAGGTGTATCTGGACAGGACGAAGTGTAAAAGGCTCATTACTAGTACCTGGGAAACTGGAACTGCTGAATGATGATGATCCCAAAAATATGCCAGAACTGAAAGGCAAGGCGATGTTAATCGGCTAAAGCCAGGCTTCGCCATTTTATCAAGCCTTTTGAATGTTACTTGTTGCCACAAAACTTTTCACTTAAACGCTTTTATGGACATTTTAAATGGTTTTCCTTAGTGCCTTCTGACGCGCTAGGTATTATCATCAATACGTAAAACGAATTAATGTAACCTTCTCCCCCCTGCCCCTCCCCCCGCCCTCCTCCCCAGCGGTTTCTGTCTGTATATGCGGGATAAACTTAGGAAAGACTGTAGGAATTTTGATAGTGTTTACATTAATATACGGACTGATTCACGAAGAAGATTTGTGGATATTGTTTATTACCGCTGAGTAAGACAAGTGTGTAATGTATGTATTATGATCTGCTCCATATTTAATCATCATTCCGAGAGACATCTCATGGTAATGAGCCGATCAGCTACAGAGGAGGCGGTGTCTGGTGGGAAAAACAGTAAAGTAAACAGGCGCAGACACTCCAGAGCAAAACTTGACCAGGCTACGCCAGTGGTGTAACGTACTTGGGGAGTCTGACGTTCCAAGAAACATCACGTTAAAGACAGAATTGTAAGAAGTGGAAAGGAAAGAAATGGGCTGATTCGTGCAAGCTGCATTCACTGAGGCATTAGAAAAGCAGAATGAGTCTGCTGTAAATGTTTTTACACGGCATTGTTGGAGATAGAAAACACCGACGGCAATGGACAAGAAACATCCAGTTGGATCATTTGTAGAAGAAAGATTCTTTTAGCTGAAGTTTTCCAAGCAATCTATAAATGTTATTTTTGTTTTGTATAACATTTTTTGTAACACTGTGTTTTATAGGATTTCCATCTGTACACATTTAGTGTTATAATCGTGTAAAAATTCTGTGTCGATCCTATGGCCTTGGGAGAATTTTTGGGGATGATTAGGGACAATGCCTGAAGAGGGATAGTTCATTTCTTTATGATAGGGTAAGCATGGCGGTGCCAAGTAGGGTTAGTTTTGATTTTTGTTTCATTACGTTTGAAGATTAAACTTGGACACGTAGATAATTAGGCGAAGAAAAAGTCAGTAGAGCGCTAGCCTCTGGCCTTAGACTTTCCAGGTTCAGTTCCGGATAGCGGTGGGTAGTTTTCTTGGTTCTAGTCCCTCCACGACGGCTCCAGGTCCACTCATCCTGCTATGAAGTAGTATCGGGGACCTCTCCCTGGGATAAAAGGTGAAAGGTGACCGAGGTGATGGTCCCGCCACCCTCCCCCTCTTAGTGCCGTGAAAAGGAAGGCTGCACGCTGCATGCAGTCAGGGAAATGCGTCATAGGCTTGCGCCGAGGACTTTACCTTTATTAGACTCCCAAGAATTTCAGCCTGGCATTAGCTATTCCTACGATAAGTTTTATGTGGTTATATTGCTTTAGGTCGCTTCCATGTATCTTACGCTTGTTACTGATTCCAGTGGGTTATAGTGGTTCAAATGGCTCTGAGCACTATGGGACTTAACTTCTGTGGTCATCAGTCCCCTAGAACTTAGAACTACTTAAATCTAACTAACCTAAGGACATCACACACATCCATGCCCGAAGCAGGATTCGAACCTGCGACCGTAGCGGTCACGCGGTTCCAGACTGAAGCGCCTTTAACCGCACGGCCACACCGGCCGGCGGTTATAGTGGGTTATGGCCGATAGTGTAATACGACAGTAAAAAAAAAAAAATAAATAAAAAAAGCGGTAAAGCGCATACCTGGGAACAGAAAGGTCGTAGGATCGAATTCCAGGTGGATCACGGATTTTTCACTCTGCTTTTAAACATAACATTAATTTCTAAATCTGAACTGTAGGTCTCCTCTCGCCAGTTGGAAAACTGGGGTAGGTTGTCAACACTCAACTCGCCGAAGTGGCGAGATATCGTGGTTACCAACAGATTCGAACTGATTAACGAGGAAGGTTGGAAGACAAGTCTTCCGGTTGTAGATAATTAGTACTACCAGTGAAAAGCCGGACGGGTCGCTAGTGTAATTCTATTCTCAACAAACGTAGCTGACCCTGTATCTCTGTCGAATGAAGCAGGACTAAAGGAAAACATGTTTTATCTAAGCAGCGTGGGCCTATCTTCCTGAGACGTATGACAGCGGCACATTATCGAGTTCAGACTGCAGTAGCTAATACCGGTTGTCCTGCATTTCAACTTCAGCACATTTCCCGGAACGCTTTCACGATGTAACGATCGCATTATTACTTTATTCGTCTTTTCAGGAGCATGAGAATGACACTGAGAAACGTACGTCATTTAATTAAAAATGAGAAAAGCTACCCTTGTTTCAATATCTCGGCTGATATAAGAGTTGAGAGCGTTATCTATGTAACAAAATTTCCTGCATTTTTGCCTACTTCATTTGCCGATAACCTTGTTTCGGTAGCTGGAACTGTTCACGAAATAAAAGGGCTGCCAGTTCTAAGGTATTAGTCTTTTATATGCCTTTCCAGTTCAAATGGTCAAGTCTAGTCTAGTTGCTTGCTGCTAGTGACAGTCATTTGTTTTGTTGTGAAATCTTGAAAGATGGTCGTCTGACACAATAACATTGTACCTACGTGACTCACTCCCTTTGGCACTTACTCGCGCACAGCATGGTGAGAGAGTGACCGTTTACGTGCTTGACAACATGCCTAATGGCTTTCATTTTGTTCTTAAGGTCCTAACATCAAATGTACTGCATACCTATTAAAGAGAAGAGCTTCTTTTCCATTCCATCTTTGAAGGAGATGGTGGGCATAGTCCTTTTCAGCCAATAATTATAGTTTGTGCTATTGTGAAATCATTTATTTAGAACAGTTGGGTGCTGATTTAATTTTGTAGGATTTTTAATTGCATATGGGTGGATAGTTGAGAGTGAGATGTTGGTCATTAAGTTTCCTTCGTTCCAAATCGAGACATTTACCTTATGGTTGAGGAAAAAACCTCTCAGTCGAAAAAATCCCTGTTGGAATTGACTGCCTGTTGTTCGGCGTATATATCGTCATATATCTCAGTGGTCTTGATAATTTTATATTGTGATCTTGAATTTTTTTGATGTAGAAAATAACCGTCTAGTTCTGTAGGAGATGAAAAACTTGAAAATCTAGCCGCTGTAGAGAATATTATCTTGTTGTATAGGAACTGACTGAAGTAATTTTGCTCAGTAAGTTGTTCAAAAACGTTGAAATCTGTCTGAATTCCTGAGGGACCAAACTGCTGAGGTCATCGGTCCCGAGACTTACACACTACTTAAACTAACTTATGCTAAGTACAACACACACACACATGCCCGAAGGAGGACTGGAACCTCCGGCGGGAAGGGCCGCGCAATCCGTAACACGGCGCCTTAAACAGCGCGGCCACTCCGCGCGGCTAGTAAGTTGTTCTTTCTATATCAGGTTGCTACATCATCCCAAATCCTTGTATGTGTTCTTGGTCTGTTGACAGTTTAATTAATTTCGTCGTTTTCCAGAGGATTCTGTTGGACTGAATCCTTTACTGCTTCGAGAGTAATGTAGGGAGGAAATGCACAGTTGAATTTCGGAAAGTTAAACTTTCTAGGATCGTGATGCAAGAGTGATTTTGTAAGTCCATTGTTACGTGGTCTGTTAAGCCCGAATCTGGTGATATGTTCTTTTATTCTGTCTAGCATGTTCTTGGTTTTAAGTGTTTGCATAAGTCTGCTTTCTAAAACAACCCAGTTTTTAAATCGCAAACACGGAAGAACGAAAAGGGGAGTTTCAAACCTTAGTAAAATGAGATATTTGACGTTTGGTTGCAGAGTAATTTCTAGTCCCCAGAGTCGAATGTTGAGTTTTTGGGAGGGTCTTGTTATTGGCAGTTAGTAAGATCTTTATGTCTGAATGGAATAAGTTGACTTTTGGTTGGATTATGTAGTATTCTCCATTTACAGAGCTAGGTTTTAAGTTTGCTGATGTAGCTGTTGGTAACTTCATTGACTGCATTGCAGGTGAGTGCAAGGCACCAGTAAGTGGTGTCACCCGCGCACAGAGCTATGTCTTCATTCCACCACCTGGGTCTTGGGATGTCAGATGTCAGCTGGAGATATTGTATATAACAGTAGGGAGACGACGGCACCATGAGGGACCCCCGCTTTGGGTGTGGAGTAGGACGATTTTTGATTCCCAAGTTGTCTTTGTACTTTTATATTTCCAGTGAAGTTTGCTGTTAATTGAACTATTTCAGGTGGGAAGTTGTATTTTAGCATTCCTTGAAGAAGTCCTGCATTCCATACCTTATCAAAGGCGCGCTTTATGCCCAGAAACAGGGCAGCATTCGCATCTGTCGTGTTGCAGACTTCTGCTACGTTGCAAGTTGGTCTTAATAATGGCTTAGCGGGACTGTGATTGTTTGTAAAACCAGCTTGTTCATGTGATATAATGCTGTTGTCCTCTGCAAACTGCTGCAGTCTGTTGTTAATTATTGCTTCAAAGGTTTTACCAATTATTGACAGTAATCTGGTTGGTTTGTGTGAGTTAGTGTTGTTTTTGGGTTTTCCATGATTCAGAATCGGTCTAATACGCGCATGTTTCCATTGTGATGATACAATTTGTTGGGTTAAGGCTGCATTAAATAAAGGTTTTGGTGTCTGATCAATTCCATGTGGTAGAAGTAGTTGGAGAGGAAGTCGTCCAGTGCCGTCGTTTCCAGGAGCTGTATTTTCGCCGCTTATTATGGCAGAGGCTTCTTATATTGTGTTATTTCTTTCAGTATTGGATGATTGGCTGATGTGGTATTTTTGTATAGAAGTGAATGAAGGTCCCCTAATAATAATTTCCTTGTGTTTGTCGTCAAATTTGGAGTTCTGTACTTTTTTTCGAATAAATCGCGGAATATTTCAGCTTTCTCCCTTTCTTCCGTCGTGATGTGGTTACCGATTTGTAAAGCCGGTTCTTCGGTGACGGTTTTGTTCGTGATTCTCTTGAAATTATTCCAAAAGGAAGTGAGGTTACGTGGGTCAACTCCTTGAGACTCACTTTCCCATCTGTTTGCTCTGAATTGGCAAATATCTGATCTAACTTGATTGTTAAGACGGTTCCATTCCGTTTTTGCCCTTTCATTGGGTTGTCGTTAGTTTGGATATATAATTTTCTTATTTCTTTGGCTCTGAGCAGTATGGGACTCAACTGCTGAGGTCATTAGTCCCCTAGAACTTAGAACTAGTTAAACCTAACTAACCTAAGGACATCACAAACATCCATGCCCGAGGCAGGATTCGAACCTGCGACCGTAGCGGTCTCGCGGTTCTAGACTGCAGCTCCTTTAACCGCACGGCCACGTCGGCCGGCCTCTTATTTCTTTGATTACCTTAATAATATGGGTAGGAAGCGTGTCCTTATGTTCTATGATGGTTTTCAGTCTGTTTTGAGGTCTTGTATATTAAGGTTTTCGTGGAGTCGATGGAAGTATTCCTATTATGGTTTTCATTTTTGACGGGGGTAATGGCAGCAGTTTTTAAGATGATGGGGAGGTGGTCTGTGGAAATACTATCACCTATTTCCACTTCACTGCAGTGACTAGCAATTTGCGGCGTGCAAATAATGTGATCTGTGATCAACTATGGAGGTTCCAGTGTTATTAATGAAAGTAGGTGAATTATTTTTCTAGGTGGACCAGATTGTCGTTTAGAGCTGCAATGAGGAGATCGCCATTTTTGTTGTTGGTTTTGTCGCCAAGAACAGTGGGTCTGGCATTAAGGTATTCTGTGATGATTGCTGCGCGAAGTGTAGAGATGTAATCAAAGAGATCGATCGGTAGATCAGCAGTGGGAGGTACATAAACGACTAGGAAAAAGATCGGTTTATTTTTATGACAATTGCTTGGTGGGAGTTCAGTTTTTCCGGAAAATCATGTCTTATAGCGGCCAGTTGGTTTGTATGAAAGATGGCTACATTTTCCTCTGCCTGTTTTGGGTTTGTATATCCTGTAGCATATGTAATCGAGAAGGCTTGTCTTTGCCGAAGCATTTGGTTTCGGCACTTCCAATAACTGTAATGTCTTGTTCGCGAACCAATATTTCTAGGAACTCTTTTTTAGCACGGACATCATTCGCCTTGACAAAGCATGTAGTTGCAGTGTATTTCCTGGACGTGAATGAGAAAAGATTACCAGATTTGTAGAGTGCAGCAATAGGTTAGACGTAGGCAGATGAGTCTGGCGAGTTGCTGATGTAGATGTGTTTTTTACCCCAGGCGTGCGTAATTTCCATATCCCGCCGGAGGAACATTAGGGAAACCGTTTATATCGTTTTAGTAATGAGGGATCTACGTTCCGGAAGAATGTTCAGTAGTGCGATGGTGAATGCACGCACAAGGTTTTCAGTGTGTTAGGATGCCTGGGCGGGGTAAGGTGGTTCACCGTTCACCAGTGCACTTGATCTTCTCTGTCCTGTTGGCGGAGATGGGTTGCTTGGGCCTTTCTGAGCAGTTTGGAGGGGCAGCGAGGTGAGTACCACTGCAACTGCTGCTGTTAGGTGTTTACTTTTTAGAATTTAGTTTGCAGCTGCAAATCAGATGAAGTCCGCTACATTTCTGACATCTGGGTTCATCACGACGGTTTTACGAGCTGTGCTGGAAACTGTTGCATTTTTTACATTGTGTCAGTTGTGGAGATATTGGGATGGGTGGTTCAAGTTTATGAAGTACGCAGTGCAACCTGACGTGGCGTGCGAGAAGCTTGTCTATTGGTTTCCTTACGATCAGAGATGAAATGAATTTTTTGATGGTTCGTTTTGTGAGTCACGAGTAGGCGCGTTGCTTTTTTGAATTGGTATCCCTGCATCTTTATTTCCTGTTCGACTTCCTCATTGGTGATGACGACACTTAGGAAGGATCCATGTAGTTTCCAATGAGGTTGTTGTTTATTGTCTTGATAGTTGCTTCGTGTCAGTAAGTGGTGCTAATTGCTTTTTTTTAGTTTGGTTTCTAAGTCAGTTTGGTAGGTCTTGAATTTGACATAGTTCCTTCTAAAATTAATGTCTACTACAAATTGTGCAAGGCTGAATTGTTTTAGTGTTGTATGATAAGATTTGGCTGTTTCCTTAGGGTCCAGATTTTCAGTGATAACTATTCTAGGTTGAATGTTCAGATCAAACTTTACTGGATTCTTACCAGATTCTTTGGACGCAGTGGAGTTTCGTCTCGAGTTACACCTGGAGCGTACTTTTGAGAACCTTCGTCGTCATGTACCTCAAGAGATTTTGTTTCATGAGGACAATCTTTGACTTGACAATGAGATCTGGCTGTGGGTCGGACTGAGATTGTTAAGGCTGCTAAGATTGTTGGGGATCACTTGGTGATTATTGAGATTCGGCCTGTGTGGTTGTCAGACTTGTTCTTTTTGTCAGGTTTTTCATTAGGCGTGTAGAACGTTGATGGTGGAGATGGGATGTTTCAGTGGCTTGCAAAACCTACTTGCATTTTCTAGTCCTGGCCCTAGACTATGTTGTGCCTTTGCCTGTGCAGACGTGGGCTGTATGTCTCCGGACAGGGCCCTAGCCAGCAGTGTACCCTAACTATTAATCCCCAAGCCTGGCTGCCCACACTACTAACAAGGGGAGGCCGCCAATTGGGAAATTCAGATTCGATTCATACTGCGCATAATAAAAGCTCATGGCCAGAGGTGTAATGTGGCAAAGCACCAAAATGCACTTCTCAGCCGTTGTCGAGAAAATCGACAGTTAAAAGAAACCGTTGCTGTGAAATACTCTCGACGATTAGTAATTATCTACAGCGTCGTGGCGCAGCGGTAAGCGCTCGGGTTCGTAATCCGAAGGTCGCCGGATCAAATCTCGCGCCATGTAATTTTTTTTTATTATTAGTTTTTTGTAATTCAAATATATATATATATATATATATATATATATATATATATATATATATAAGTATTAATGAATTGCTTATGCATGTTGGTGAAGGCGGATCGCTCTCCAATTGTACCGCCTCCATTTTCCCGTTTTTTTTTAACAGCTCTCCCGTCCGCAATGATTTTCGACAATGTTATAAGTTGCGCTAGGGACCGCATCTACCTTCTTTCGAAGTTAGCGGGCAACTACGCTGTTATGCGGCGGCTCGTTTCGGCCCATTCAACACCTGTCATTCAAGTGTAACGAGCGAGTAACGGAGTTTATATTTCATACCCGCCACAGCAAATTTGTGTTCGTGGGGTCTCTATTCTAATTCGAACGTTTGACTTACGCTATACGTATTCGTTTCGGAATATCGTTTCTACGTCTTCCGTTAACTATGCGTGGTTAACATTATGAAGACAATTAATAACATTTGTGAAATACAACTTTGTTTGCGGAAAACATAATGATGTTCGAAGTCGCCAGTTTTTCCACGACAAACGACTTTCAACAACTTATTATATGCATAATTGTTGCAACTGATTGCCGGGAATTATATATATATATATATATATATATATATATATATATATATATTTGAATTATAAAAAACAAATACTAAAAAAAAAGAGGTTGCATAGCGCGAGATTCGATCCGGCGACCTTCGGATTACGAACCAGAGCGCTTACCGCTGCGCCACGACGCTGTAGAAAATTACTAATCGTCGAGAGTATTTCACCGCAACGGTTTCTTTTAACTCGATTTTCTCGACAACGGCTGAGAAGTGCATCTTGGTGTTTTGCCACATTACACCTCTGGCCATGAGCTTTTATTATGCGCAGTATGAATCGAATCTGAACTTCGCAATTGGCGGCCTCCCCTTGTAAGCCTAGCTGTAATTCGTTCTAACAGAAAGCACAATTACTTTCATTTTTCTTAGACAGTGGTGACAGCAATGATTTATAGTAAACGAGAACTACCATCCGAATGTGGTATGCAGTAGTAGATCTGATAATAAAATATTGGCTTTGTATTGCATGTTAACCGGGGACCTAGAAACGACGGAGAGGCTCAGTCCCAGCCGCAGCCGCAGCCGCAGTTGTCCACAACCCCACGACGACTACTTCCACCCCTGCGCCTCCCCACACCGAACCCAGGGTTATTGTGCGGTTCGGCCCCCGGTGGACTCCCCCAGGGAACGTCTCACACCAGACGAGTGAAACCCCTATGTTTGCGTGGTAGAGTAATGGTGGTGTATGCGTACGTGGAGAACTTGTTTGCGCAGCAATCGCCTGCATAGTGTAGCTGAGGCGGAAGAAGGGGAACCAGCCCGCATTCGCCGAGGTAGATGGAAAACCGCCTAAAAACCGTCCACAGACTGGCCGGCTCACCGGACCTCGACACAAGTCCGCCGGGTGGATTCGTGCCGGGGACCAGGCGCTCCTTCCCACTCCGGAAAGCCGTGCATTAGACCACAAAAACGGTATTTATAATGCGACTGTCAACTTCTGGCTGTCGAGTAACTCACGCCAGCGACGGCACCGCAGAACCCCACGGCAACACAGCAATACGATGTAGCGCTTTCGCACAGAACAGAAAAAAAGTTGTGTGAATATATTGAAATAGAGTTAATATACATGCCTTGAAATAAGATTTACAATGTTTAACTTTCGTCGCTCAGGCGACAAGGAGCTTAACGTTATAGTTATTCGTATTAGTACACATACTGATGTCGGCACCAGGAATATGTGGTTTTGATAGGACTCAGCAGCTCATTGAGGTAGCGATCTGCTTACATATTTTTTGTTGGACACGAAGGGACGAAAAAGTCTTCAGGCGATAAATCAAGTGCTGGCCGAGCGGTTCTAGGCGCTACAGTCTGGAACCGCGCGACCGCTATGGTCGCAGGTTCGAATCCTGCCTCGGTCATGGATGTGTGTGATGTCCTTAGGTTAGTTAGGTTTAAGTAATTCTAAGTTCTAGGGACTGATGACCTCAGAAGTTAAGTCCCATAGTGCTCAGAGCCATTTGATAAATCAAGTGAATAATGGTAATGAGACAATAATAAGATGTTTCTCTCCGTCAAATAAATAAGTATTTGATGTTTTATGCGACAACAGGCAGTGTCATTATAAAGAATGTTTCAATGTTTTCGAGCGTTTTCCCTGATTTCGTCGGTGACTTGCGGCAACGGAATGTTGTGTAGCATTTAGAATGAACTATTCATCGATCCTCTAAAGCAAATGTCGTGACATGACCTGGAAGTGCTTCGTGAATGATTGACTTTGGAACAACCAAACAGTGGACTGCTACTTAGTTTCTGGCTTGCACCAGTCAGATAGTAACGGGTATAAGCGTAGGTATTTTTATATGTCGTACCTATATATGTGCATAGATTAGTGTGTTATTTGTTTTTTCTCTGCGTCGAACAGTCTTCTCATCACAAAATTTACGATTTGATGTTTTGTGAATGGTCGCACTGCGCCACTAAGTGGACTACAGCTGTCAATGTAGACTAACCGTTTTGCGTCCACACGTCCACACTTCAGTACCTGACCTGCCGGCCAGCGTTAATGGCATGCTGCTGCTATATGTACTTGGAGGTATTATGAAACCTAAACATGTACAATTTATAATGGCTATAATTATTACTCTGAAAATGATGTAAATACTAATGTAATGTTATTCAGTACTCTGTCCTCAATCACCAATAGAAATATTTTTGCTTATACGCATTACACCCTGTGTATCGAAGTTTCATTTCCTATTACGATGTTGTACACGGGTTTTTCACTCCTCGGTGGAATCATTCTAGTCTTTCGTCGCCCACTAATGTTTTTGAGCTTCGTTGGGATTGTGCGGACTCCATAGGAAAGTGGTCTTTTTCACACCTAAATCTTCATACAAATTAGAATGCATTGCAGTCTTCGACATGCCTAAGGATACTTCTGTATGTTGAATTATGCTGTGCACGATATCGAGTTCTTTTGTAACGACAACCAATTTTGGTCGATGTTCACGAAATATATCGCTGACGCAAATAGGACCACGATGAAATTCTACAAGCCAGCTGTAAATAGTCTTTTCTGAAGGTGGTTGATTACCAAAAACTGAACAAAGTGATTCGAGGCCTTCTCGCAAAAAAAAATAAACAACGAAAACCTTCACATGAAATTTACATTTTTTACATGATTGTCTACATTAGGCGTTCGCTGTAAAGAAACTACTGACCAATTTCCGAGCTTCCATGGCTTTAACGATAACAAATGAGGAGTCTTAAAACAACAGCAATGTCATATTTCAGTAGCGCCATCTAGTGGTCAGTTATAAAACCGTTAAAAGCGATGTTCGTGTAATATTCGCTGGTTGGAGGAAGAACTGGACAGTTATGGCTCCGAGACTGTCGGGGGCCATCGCCCGAGGTATAACCTCGTCAATTCTTACGTAGCATAGATGCTATGTTCAATTTTTATTTTTTTTCTAGCTCAGGGAATAAATTACAATCATTGTGCTTTATTGGGGGGTATAGTTCACACTATGTGCTTTCTGTCTAACACTGTTTTTGTTTCTGCATATTCCCAATAGGTGGCAGTATCTGTCTGATGAAAGCTGTTTATCGCTGTGTCAGTACATCTTCGAGAAATGAAGGCAGCTGTTCGTTTTTAGTACTTTTGGACTAGAATGTGTTTAGAATATGCCTCAACATGCATATCTCGCACTGTCGAACAACTGTCTGGTTATTTCATCACAACAATTCAGCAATATACTTTTTAGAACTAGGACTGGGCCTACATTCGGCAGCGGTCAATACTCACACAGTCCACTGGCACTGTTTGTAGAATCATCAGATGTTCGAGTTTTCTGAGAATTGCATATATTTCAGATACTGTATTTTCTAACGTAGATGATATTCACTTTGAATATGTCCTGATATTTTGGTGAATCACATCAGTTTTTAAAATTTTGTATTTTAGAGTTACTCTGTCCCAGAAGAACGCATTGGCAACGAAAATAAAATTTTAATTCATAAAATGTAACCTCAGGACTCAGACCAAGGCCGCGGATGGCCATGAAGCAACTCTGTCGAAGGACGCCGATAACCCATAAAAGCAGTTCTGCTTCTACCTAATTCCCGGTTCTGTGACGCCCTACAGGGAAAAGGGCAACCTCGGGAGGAACTTTCTGTGCAGCAGAGGTCTATATCGGCGACCTCGGCGGATAGTCGTCACACACTGTGAGAGAAGTCTCGCAGGCAGAAGTAGTATGGTGGGTAAACACCATACGAACAAGCAGTAACCGCTGAGATAGCCGTTAGACATGTCGGTTCATCTGGTGGCGTGAAATGGGATCCGTACCCAGAGTGGTACCGGCGATGTCCCTTGGCAGTCCGCACGGCGTATATCCACAAAACTATTGGGGAGTACCCAGTCACAGAGTCTGGGTACCGTGCGATGTCCGGTATGTATCAGATATGCGGTAGAGACTTCGCCTAAGGGACCTCGGGCAGTGACTCGTTACTGCGGTGAGAGGAATCTCGCTGAAACGAGTACCATAAGCCTGTGGGAGACATTGAGTATCTGTTGGAGTAGCCATCCGAGGTGTCGGTCCACACATGGTACTAGTTTCCGAGTTCTCCTCAAGACATACGGTGAGCCCCTTGACAGACCGCACGGCAGGTACCCACGGAACAGTCTGCGTCTAACTCATCCCTGGTACCATACGAGGAAACAGGCGTTCCCAGGCGGTATCAGATGTGCTGTAGAGGGCCCGTTAAATGACCTTGGCGGTTACTCGTCGGACGGGGTGGGACGAAAACACCGACACGAGTCGGCTGGCACGGCTTTCTGAACGTCTTAGGTTGCTGGCGCCAACGCGGCGTGCTGACGCGCGTGGGCCGATGGGCACGCACCGCACGAACGCATCTCTAAACACTGCAGTCACAGCGGATGTTACAAGATACACCGAGTTAGAAGGAGACCTACTGCGCTGCTAAAGACACCAGACTCTTGTCCATACAAACTTTGACTGCTGGCAGTCACTTCACTCTCAGGAAAACTCCGTCTGAACGTAAAACCACGTTTTGGCTCTAACCCCCGTAGCGTAATGAATATTTGCTTCTTTGGGGCGTACTGAACTATGTTTGAACTTCTAATGAACACCAGCGTTCCGAAATATTTCTTCCTGTCGAGCTGCAATAGAGCCATCCCGAGCAATTGCCTTTTTTCCTTCCGTAGTGTATGTTTCAGACTGATCCAACACCTTGTTAGAACATTTTGCTCAGTGTATCTGAACAATACGGATGATATACTACGGCATGACTTCTTACATCTAACATATGCGAACATCTAACATATATGAACTTCTAATGAACACCAGCGTTCCGAAATATTTCTTCCTGTCGAGCTGCAATAGAGCCATCTCGAGCAATTGCCTAATTTCCTTCCGTCGTGTATGTTTCAGACTGATCCAAAACCTTGTTAGAACATTTTGCTCAGTGTATCTGAACAATACGGATGATATACTACAGCATGACTTCTTACATCGAACACAGTTGTAGGCAGCAGTCGTTATATCATGATTTTTAACAACGGGTGAGTACATCCTTTATCTATATCTACATCTACGCGACTACCCTGCAATTCACAATTAAGTGCGTGGCAGAGGGTTCATCGAACTACCATAAAGCTATTTCTCAATCGTTTCACTGCCGAACAGCTAGCGGGAAAAACAAACGTTTAAATCTTCCTGCGCGAGATCTGATATAATTTATTACGATATTTTATTATGATGACCATTTTCCCCTATGTAGGCGGGCACCAACAAAATATTTTCGCGAAAGGAGGAGAAAGTTGGTGATTGAAATTTCAATAGAAGATCCTGCCGCAACGAAATACCACTTTGTTTCAGTGATTGCCACCCCAATTCAGGTAACACATCCATGACACTGTCTCCCCTGTACCACGATAATACAAAACGAGTTACCCTTCTTTGAACTTTTTCGATGTCCTTCGACGATAGGACGAACAAGCGTAGTGTAGTCGGTCTCTTTAGCAGATGTGTTGCTTCTCATAAGTGTTGTGCCAGTAAAACGCAGTCTCTGGTTCGCTTGCCCCACAGCATTATGTATGTGATCGTTCTAATTTAAGTTATGGCTAATTGTAGTCCCTAGATATTTAGTGGAATTCACACGTTCTGGATTTATGTGTTTTAGCGTGTAACCGAAATTTAGCGGATTGCTTTTAGTACTCATTTGGGTGACTTCACACTTTGGATTATTTAGAGTCAATTTCCACTTTTTTTCACCATACACATTTCTTGTCTAAATCACTTTGCAACTGGCTTTGATCATTTGTACAACACTGTAAATGAGTGCATTATCTGCAAACAGTCTGAGAGAGCTGCTCAAATAGTTTGCTAAATCGTTTATACAAATCAGGAACAGCAGAAGGCCTGTAACACTTCCTTGGCGAAGGCCAGGTATTACTTCTGTTTTACTTGATGACTTTCAGTCAATTACCCCGAACTGTGACCATTCTGATAAGAAATCACGAATTCAGTCCCACAAGTGAGTCGGTACTCCGTAGGCCCATAATTAGAAGTCGCATGTGAATAATCGCTTGTGAGGGACGGTGTCAAAAGCCTTGAGGGAATGTAAAAATATGAAATCATCCTCCAGAGTTGTTGCAGTCTGTTTCTTAGCTCTGTGCTGATAATTTTTTGCAAACATTCAATTACAAAACAGTCAAGTCTGAGGAATGGATGTAATGCAGTTTTAGCACACTGGACTCGTATTCACGAGGACGACGGTTCAAATCCCCGTCTGACAATCCAAATTTAGCCTTCCCGTGATTTTCCGAAATCGCATAAGGCGAATGCCAGAATGTTTCCTTTGAAAGGGCATTGCCCATTTCCTTCCGCTATCTTCCCTAATCCGAACATGTGCTCCGGAAGTTAAATTAAGATCTTCACTACGTCTTCCTTCGAATTAAATCAGACGATGCTGAGATAATACAGATTATGGCACGATAAGTAAATGAGGTTGCTATTTGTGCAGAAAAATAACTAAAGACTCCAAAGTAATGAATAAATCAAACCTAGACTGGCATAGGAAGAAAATATTTTAAAAAATGAGACATTTCCTCCCAACAGATTTAAACTGATGTGTCAGAAAGTAAAACTTGGACGTTAAACAGCACAGACATGAAGGTAGCACGAGGCGTGGTCGATAAGTTATGCAACACATTTTTTTTCCGACTAGTTTCGGTTGAAAAAAATGCTGTAATTGCTGTGAGAGGTCGTGGAATACTCCCGCTTCAGCCCCTATAGTTTCATGAAGTTCCGATAGGTGGCGGCACTATACGTAGCCTTCAAAATGGCGTCTGTAACCGAGATTCGTTCCAAGGAGAGAGCTGTCACTGAGTTTGTTTTGGTGGAAAACCAGAGCATCGTAAGTTTTCGTAGGCCTTTGCAGAATATCTAAGAAGACCTGGAGGAATAAAAGCACGGTGAGTCATTGGGCGAGGCGTCCGTCTTCTCTCATGGTGCAACGATGAACTCTGAAGTATATTGTGCTACCGACAGGAAATTGAAGAGAATAGCGGAGTGGCCGCACGGTTTGAGGTGTCCTGTCACGTCTGCGTGGCCACTCCCGCCGGAGGTTCGAGTCCTCCCTCGGGCATGGGTGTGTGTGTTGTTGTTAGCGTAAGTTAGTTTAAGTAGTGTGTAAGTCTAGGGATCGATGACCTAAGCAGTTTGGTCCCTTAGGAACTCACACACATTTGAACATTTGAACCTGAAGAAACGATTTCAGCGTTTTCGTCGCCCCAAAAATGCAAACGAACTTCTCCTTCTCCATGACTGCGCAAGGCCTCACAGAGGTCTACGCACCCGAGAGGAGTTCACAGAACATTGGACTGTTCTTCCTCATCTACCCTACGGCCCGGATCTCACACCGTCAGACTTCCATCTGTTTGACGCAATGAAAGATGCACTCTGAGGAATCAGTACGTGAGTGATGGGGAGGTTATTGATGTAGCAAGACGTTGGCTCCGACGATGACCAGTAGAGTGGTAACGTGCGGGCATACAGTCCCTCCCAGTAAGGTGGCGTAAGGCCGTCGCACTGAACGGAGATTATGTTGGGGAAAATAGGGTTTGGTAGCCAAAAGAATTAAGCATGGTATGGTGTATTGGACTCCTGAAAGAAACCAATATCCTTTCAGAAAAAAAGTGGCATTAATTATTGACCGCCCGTCGTAGAAACTTTTGTAGTGTAGTACTAAAAAAGAATGCTGACGGTTAGATGGGTAGATCGGCGAAGTATCGAAGAGAGGTACTGAATCAAACTGTAGAGGGTGGCCCGAACATAATAAGTGGGATGAAACGAACATTGGGCCCAGTAGTTACGGAAAGATGAACAGACTTACGGACGAGAGAGTATCGTGTAAAGCTGCATCAGATTAGTCTTTAGATTGATGACCACAACAAGAAGGAAGTTACTGCGCGATCAAACGATGTGTGTAACTAAGTTATGTCATTATGGTATATTAGCAAATAGGCTAGATACATAGTTTGTCCTCTGTTACAGGTATGGTTAATGTAGCCGTTAGACATGTCGGTTCACCTGGTGGCGTACCGGGAAAATATTACACAATGAGAGCGCTGCAAGCTGTTGTTCTCACTAGATATATCGTTTTCTTTGGCTGTCTAGATCGCCGTCTTCTTCTTGTCAATCGAATCATTTTTTTATTACTTATTAACAGGCCCTTTATTTGCTACCACCAGCTACCTGTAAAGAATTGTAGCTTAAATGACACAAAATGAGAAAAAAATTGTTGAGAGATGTCCAGTCTTCTCTGTTTGATCTCAGGAGTGAGCATTTGAGGAACCCACAGTGCACACAGTTCTGCCCCGCACTTCAAAGATGGCCTCTACACGCTCTCGTGATATGCCACACGTACCTGAGAGCTCTGTCTGTGTTATGCGACGATTTTCTCTGATGAGTTCATCAACCTGATTCCGATGAGCCTTGTCGGTTGCTGCACGCGGTCGGCGACTACGAGCTCTGTCACCCACATTGAGGAAAGCACCACGGCTCCCTTCATTACGAGCGCGAAGAACCCAACGTCGCACATTACTGATGTCCTAATGTCGATATAATCACCACCATACAGAGTTTTCATTCTCCTATGGATTTCAATTGTAGATACGTTTCCTGCAGTTAGAAAGTCGATTACAATAAGCTTTTTCTCATGCACCGACGTAGTCACGTTACACACCGCCATGTTACACCTTGCCCTCTAGAGGCAAAGGGTTGAATCTTGCGTCAGTGAAGCGGGAAAATTGAAAGAGAAATACGCATGACATGTAATAGAACAACCTATACTGAGAACAGAAGAAAAAATTGCGTAAATTTATTCATGGTTTGCCTCTGTCTCGGAAACTCAAGAGGCGAGTATTAAATGAAGAATAGGTGTATTTGTGTCAATGGAATCACCATAAAGAGAAAGCAGAATGAAATGATGGAGTCCTATGGATGGTGACTATGGGAACTACTGCCATCACTGAAACATCCTACTGCTGTCTCCAGATAAATAATAGGTTACCTGGAATAGCTTTCTATCTCCTTAACCGTGGCAAAGTCGGGGAACGAAACCTTCAGCAGGCGTTTCAGACGGGTGTTTGCTGAATTAGGGACAGGCAAGTAATCGAGAAGCAGAAAGTCAATTAATTTTTGCGTATATTGAACCATAACCTTTACGGAGCGGGAAAACACCAATCCACAGTGGCAATTGTCCGTAGTAATCGCTTGTCCTCCATGCGGGTACAAATTTGTAAAGAAAAATAAAAAATATGAATAAAAAGTTGGTCCGTCCCGTAGAGCGTGCTAGTTGGTAGAAAGCATGGGAAACTGCTCAGAGAGAACGAGAGGAGACAATGGGTGACGAAGACGGTGAAGAGATTCAACGCAAAGTGTGCATGTGCGGCAGCTCTTACGAAAGTGACATCGGCACGTGGTGTGCTCGCAGAACAGAGTAGTGCAGTACACGCGTAATTTCGGCGATCGCTGTAGCTGTTTCATCGTCACACGTCGGACCTGGATACCTACCGTGATTATGCAGTTGACATCTGACTCGAACGTGGCTGAGGTTACAATGTGCTACTACCTAAGATGACGACAGATTTCCGCGCCAGTCTACACGAACGATCCAAAGTCAAACGGACGAGACGAGGAACTGCCTAAGGCGTAGGTTCGGGTCGTCTCTCGGGCATGGGTGTGTGTGTTTGTCCTTAGGATAATTTAGATTAAGTAGTGTGTAAGCTTAGGGACTGATGGCCTTAGCAGTTAAGTCCCTTAAGATTTCACACACATTTGAACATTTTTGAACTGCCTAAGAATGGGACTGGTGAACGTCGCGTTAGTTTTATTGTCTGACAATTGTACCACACAGCATTACGATTTTTTTATTTTTCTGTGTCTATGGTACGTGAAGTTTGGATATCAAAAATATCTCTCCCAAAGCAGTTCGATGCAACTCTCAAAAATTCTCCGGAAAATCGATTTTGAAGTTTTCCGACCATGCTTAATTTGCAAAAAGAATGTAATTTTTTTACGACAAGCTGCCTGGCTCTGTGGTAGAGTGCTCATGTGGAGAGTCTCGGTTCGATTCCAGGTGAAAGTTATTAAATATATGCTAATTAATATTCTAATTATTATTTTTATGAAAAATGCACGTGTTTTCATTTCCTTAGAAAATGCATTTTAACCATGGGCTGTTTTATTTAACCTACGGTGCATATCATCTACAGGTTTCAGTCATAGATATCATCATTGGATGTAAGGTAAAAGAGATTAGTTAAAAACATTTGTCATTTTCCTTTTAAGCAAGATTGTCACAGTGATACCACGCAGACAACTACCGTAACCCTTCTTTGAAATACTAATGGTTAGTATTTGTTCATAGTGTTCTCCATTAAACAGAAAATACGTGGAGGTGAGGACATGCCTGAAAAGGTCAGTGGTTTTACGTCAAAACCCTGGGTAAAAACTGTATTTCTCCCGCCCAATAAAACACGAGTCTTATTCGGAAGCGTCAAAGATGCTCCAGATTTACGGAAGGCCGGCGATACCATATTCCTTGCCAATGTGGAAAGACATCTATTGGACAGACAATGCGCACCGTTGACGATCATTGCCGAGTACACCAGAGGCGCACTGAAATGTTGTGTACCAATAAGTTCGCAGACCACTGTCAGAGAAATACGCGAGTGATACGAACGTACTAGGATCTTGACACAGACTTCCTAACACTGGAACACCGTCGTTAGAGAGGCTACAGTATTTCGGAACAGGACGATTTCACCAACCGAGATTGCGACTATAATCTTAGCAAGGCTTGGGAACCAGCACTGAGTTTAATTAAGAAGACTCTCAGCAAGCAAAACGATCTAGTAACCAGGGCGAACAGAGCACCTACATCAATGCTACCACATTGCCGACGCTAGCATCTCGACCGCCCACGTGTGGGAATGGGGGCGGACTACGGAGGAAACGGCTCGCGGGAGCAGGGGATGTAAGTCCACCGCACGCCCTCAGTAACGCAAGCTCTAGTGAGGGACGCCCTTCCTCTTTAAGGGGATGGAATGAAAAGTGCTAAAAATAAATAAATAAAAAAGTAAAAATAAAAATACCACACACCAGTTCAAACGTACAAAACTGCGATCAGAGATCTGCTGTAGTTAGTTTCACAGTAACGAGCCCGACGTTCGCCTATAGTGATGGGTAGAAATCCAACTGACTGACCCCGCGACATCTGAATACGAGGCGAGTGTCTTAACCGCTCCATTGCCTGGCTTGGTTTTTACCTGATAGGTACGATGTGATGAAGGGATTGACGCAACTGCATTTTGTACGAGTGGTGCTGCATGATTAATAAGCTCAAAGGAAAAAATATTAGTCACCTCTTAAAAGAGCACACTGGTCAACATCTGAAGTCCCGTGAAGCTTTCGCAGACGTTGGTCTTATCCGTGCGAGAGTGGCAGCACCGGAAAACTACGATGAATGGAAACTTGCTGCTGACCATCGACGCAAATAAATGTAAGGCTTCACGCACAAATAGTAAGTGAAATGGCCCATTACTGTTCTATTACACTGTTGTTTCTTCACGGGGTAGGAATGTTTACAGTCCGGAGCCGCGCTGCTGCTACGGTCGCAGGTTCGAATCCTTTCTCGGGCATGGATGTGCGTGATGTCCTTAGGTTAGTTACGTTTACGTAGTTCTAAGTCTAGGAGACTGATGGCCTCAGATGTTAAGTTCCATAGTGCTTAGAGCCATTTGAACCATTTGGTAGCAATGTTAATTTGTAGATTTGGCTATATTAGTGGTAGAGGGTGGCCGAATGCCTTTTCTGTAACTATCCCTCCCCCCGCTCCTCCCCCTTACAGGGACGGAATTTGTTTACACCATCGGTTTACATCTCGTTTACCCCACGTGAAAGTGTGCGATACTATTCGATTACACTAATGACCATAAATCGCTGGAAACCGTACCCGTGAGACACCTAAGAGTAATCCTCCGCAACGACAAGAGGCACACTGGTCAGCCACAACATTACGATAACCTACTTAATAGGCGGTAGTTCCGTGGCGACGCATCGAGGCATGGAAGCAATGAGACCTTGGTGGGACGCTGGAGGGATATGGCACCAAATCTGCACACACAAGTCACCTAATCCCGTAAATTCCGGGGAGGGGGGCGATGAACTCCGACAGCACGTTCAATCACATCCCAGATATTTTCGATGGGGTTCAGATCTTTCGAGTTGAGGGCTCAGAAAATCAATTGGAACTCGCCATTGTGTTCCTCGAACCACTGCATCACACTCCTGGTCTTGTGTCATGGCACATTATGTTGTTCAAAAACGCCACTGCTGTCGAGGAACATGATCGTCATGAAGGCG